>NW_006399880.1:667035-678489 GCF_000299155.1 Elephantulus edwardii | reverse complement strand
CAGTATTTTGGAGAGGTCCCTAATCGCAGACTTTCCCATCGCAATACGTTTTTTGATTTCCTGGCTACTGGTGCCAAGAGTGTTGACCGTGGAACCGAGCAAACTGAAGCTGTGAACAATCTCAGTCTCTTCGCCACCCATCCTGATGCTACTGATTGGTCCAGTGGTGAGAATTATAGGAAATATATTAATGGATCAATCTGTGTGCAGTTTTTACTCAGGGAAGGTTTCTGTCCCTTTAGTTGACTCACCTGAGTCATTTTATCCTCATGATGGGTTTTTGGTGGTTGTTATTGTTTAATATGCATTGTGCATTTTCTCTGAGGCATTGAGGAGTTATTGAATTTATTTATATATTTTCTTATTGACTAGCTGTTTGTTTGTTATGTCCTGATTTTAATTTTGTTTTCATATATCGGAGCAGGTGAGAGAAGGGTGCTCTGATGACCACTCATCTGGTTGCACATGAGCACTTACCATCTATCTCTGAGTGAGAAGGGTGATTATGTGTTACTCTTCACTGGGTATGATAGGTGGCTGAGGACAAGGTGGGTGGTTCAGCCCACTATGCCATGGATCCATTGGTATGTGTTGGTTCTGTTTTCTGAGTGACCAAAGCAGTGAGTGGAGTTCTGGTGACCACTCAGGATGTGACAATGTTCTCTGCCACTCCTTGGTTGGATGGGATAATGGGTAGGGGATGTAGAAGGCAACTGAAGGTGTAGGGTATCCTATGCTGCTTCCCAGGTATGTAGGGTAGCATTTGGAAAGAGTGGTGGGAAACTGGGAGTGAAAGGTGCTCTTTGTTTCTAGCCTAATGTGGGTGAAATAGTGATTGGAAGCGGTGTGGTGTATAACTGTGAGTGCAGGTTCTTCTGACTACTTCTTATGCAAATGAAGCAATAGACCAAAAAAAATGTGATGGACAACTAGAGGCACAACGGAGTTTACTCACCAGGTAGGCAGGATGGCAGGGAGTGGCAAAGAGGCTGTGCGTGGTCAAAGAGACTCACACTCTAACCTTCACATGGACAGAGCGACAATGGTGGGCTGGATTTGGCCACTAATCACCAGGAGAGCAGGTGAAGGGAGAGCATGCTCCCTTGATCATGAGTGCCTGGGAAGCCAGTTGGCTGAAGCCAGTAATCAGGAGCTGGTCCTGACCTAATGTGAGGAGGGAGGGCCTGCCTACAGCCTGGCCATGCAGGCAGTCTTCTATTGACACTCTATGGCTCTATTACTGTATGTGTGACACCCAACCTAATGGTTAGAGACTGCTACTGGTGGGCAGTCCTGTCTGGAACCTAGATCCATATCTGATTTGGGAATGTCAGGATCCCTCACGCCTTCACCCTCCTTTCTATACTTTATCTCCTGAGATCTAGTTTATGCTTTCCTTCACTCTAGCTGTGTCGAAACAGTTTCTCTGTCTCCTATTGGAGATACTGTAATGTTACCCTCGAACACTCATCACTTGCTTCTGGCTTTTATTCAAAGTGGCCGTTTATAGGCTGGCACATCCCTAATCCACTGTAGCTTTTCTTGTTCGTTGTCTTCATTCCAGTTGTTTTAGCAGTCTCTGCTCTAATTATTTTTCCTCGAATTTAGTGCTCAGGGCTCTAGGACTGTCATCTGTGTGTTTCACTTTTGTTCTTGAGTCTTTGTAGTAGAGGGGTGGTGTGGTGTGTCTGACTAAGGTTTCATCTGGATTGTCTCGTTTGTTTTTTGAAATAAGTAAAAATTTGCTCTCTCCTGTCTTCCTGTTTTCAATATTCCTTATTTTGTGGTTTTCCTTCAATTTTTTTTCTCACTGGCAATTAAGAATCTTTTTCTTTTCCATTGGAATTTTCTTACTGTTGCTACTATATCTAACTATATTCCAACCCTTGGATTTTTCTCCAGGACCAAATAGTACTTAAGAATATATTACTAGATGAGAATCTAGAAAAGGATTTCAATTTACTTACCCCCATCCGCTGTGTTGATTCAGAACACCTGCAACTTTCCTCCTCCCCCTTCACTGAATAGAATTGTTACAGATCATCATGTTAGGGATATTTGCACTGATAGTCCTTGGATAAAAGATACTGCAAGAATTTTTTATTTTAATTTGGTATTTATTGATACTGTGCTAAAGAATTTTACACTCATTGCCTAACTTAATATCTTAGCAATGTTGTTAGGTGTGTGACATTTATTTTCAACTGATAGAAACCATATGTAACAGAATAGATCTAGCCTATAGCATTTTCTGGACCAACAAGAGAACAAACAGATTTGAAGCTCCACTTCATATACCTTGGGCATGTGGCCAGGAAAGACTGATTCTTGGAGAAGAACATCATACTTGGAAAGGTGGAGGGATGGAGGAACTGAGGAAGATCCTGGATGAGATGGATTGACATAGTAATTAGGGTAATGGGGGTAGATGTGTTGGAGACAGACTGGCTCAGGATAGAGCAAGGTTCAGAGCTATTGTGTATAGAGTCTTTATGGGTTGTAGCCTACTTGATGGCAAACAACAACAACAATAACAACAATATATAACTTTTCCTAGCCTATGTTGTCTTTATGAAAGCAGATTTCCAGGTCTTCCCTTTGAAAAGCTGCTGAGTGGATTTGCACTCCAAACCTTCAGGTTATCAGATGGACACTTAATTGTTTGACTATGAAGTTTCATTTTCTCTATAAAGAGAAAAAAGGTAATAAAATGAATATCCTCATTTAATAGCCTGGAGAGAAGCACTAAATCCTTATCACAAGA
The DNA here is from genome assembly GCF_000299155.1 of Elephantulus edwardii. Classification (NCBI taxonomy): domain Eukaryota; kingdom Metazoa; phylum Chordata; class Mammalia; order Macroscelidea; family Macroscelididae; genus Elephantulus; species Elephantulus edwardii. Next base: position 675,725 of record NW_006399880.1, on the reverse strand, counting down.
AAGTGTTGATACTGGCTTTCCTCTCTATGTCTGACAATACTAGAGCAGGGGCTGCACCGCAATCCTGATGGCATGCAGTTTAAATCTGCCAGCTGCTCCATGGAAGAAAGACGGGAAATCTCCTTCCATGTCATTAATTTCCTTTAAAACCCACTGGAGGGTCAGCTATGGGTTGGTTCTGAACTTACGGTACACAACAACAATGAGCTTAGATGTAAGGATCTGTTGCTATGCTCTTCCAGAAAGCTCTCTCTGAACCTCTCGATGAGATGAGCTGACAAACTCTTGGATTCCCAATGTCATTAGGTTAAGTGCTTTGTGTTTGTAACACTACATTGCAGTTTTCCACATAGTCCTGTCTCTCTCAACTAGACTATACACCTGAAGAAGGCAGGGACCTCCTGTTTGTTGCTGCCTTACTAACATCTGACTCAGCACTAATACTGAGAACCTGCAAGTATTTATTAAAGAAATGAGTATAATAAGAATTTATATAAGTCAAAGTAATACCTAACATCAAAAAGGGAGAAAGATTGCAGCGTCTGACTTGGCCAGTTGCAAGTTTCTCTGTTGCTAAAGGAAGCTTCTAGAAAGGAAAAAGGAAGTAGAAAACACTGAATATTTATTTCAATCTGAAAAATATAGTATTGAAATATTGTTGTGTACTTTTGAGTCAGAACTAATACATAGCTGACCTTCCATCAGGTTTTCAGAGTTAATCGCATAGGAGGAGATTACCTGTTTTTTGGCAGAGGAGCTGCTGGTGGATTTGAACCATGTGCCTTTGGAATTGCGGTGTAGTTTCTTTCCGTTAGACCACTACAGCTCCCTATTGAAATACAGCATTTAATTTTATAAACAAAGGAGGAAAAAGTATGGCATGTTACATTTTTCATTCCAATTAACCTGATGTTTCTCCAATTTTAGTTTTTTGTTTCTATATTTATCTGGATAAATTGTGTATACTGCACTGAAACAGATGAGGGACTGAATAATTTAAAAGCAATGTATGATAGGGTCTTATGGTTATCACAAGAGTCCACAATTAAGGTTGCATAGTGGAATGTACTTGGGGCTGTGGGAGGGGTGCGGGGGGGGGGATTGTGTACCAGAGAGGGAGTGTTTCTTTTACTTCTGAAAGAGAGGCGTGAACTGCGGGGCGGGGGGAGAGGGCTGGGCGGGTAGAGAAGTGCAGCAATGAATGAAAGGAAATCCAAATTCTCTGTAAATGTTCATTAAAATTATTAAAAAAAAATTGTGTCCTGGTAATATAATATACTATGGATTGGGCTGCTAACAGACAAAATCTGCAGCTTGTTGTTATCGTGTACCATGGAGTTGGAACCCACCCATAGCTAAACCTCCAATGAGTTTTTAGAGTCAGTAAATTATACAGGAAGAGAACGCCCATCTTTCTCCTGTGGATCAGCTGGTGGATTCAAACTGTGTTCCTTTGGCTTGGTAGTGAAACTTCTTACATGAAGCCACTATTGCTCCCTAAGAGTCAGCAGTTTGAAGCCACCACCAACTTTCTGGGAGAAAGAAGAGGCAGTCTTTTCACATTAAGATATTTACAAACTTGGAAACCAACCTGGCAGAGGTTTACTGTGAGTTGGAATTGACTTTAGTACAGTAAGTTTGAGTTTGGAATCAGCTACTCCATTATGTAATACTTTTATAAAAAATCAGCTTACTTTAAAAAAATGTTTATTTTAAAAGGAACTTCTATCATACTACACTAAATTAAAAGCCAGCATGATTTCCTTTAAGACGAAGATGACATGAAAATAAATATAATGAGAATAGAAAAAGTAATTACATTATAGTCCGGTGCTATTGCTTGGTAAAGGGCTTGAGCCCAAGCCTACTTTTCATTAAAAAGGAGGATTAAGACGCATTAGAAAGGTGCAAAAGAGCACACTAGTACCAGCTGAGACTATCTTCTTCATAATGAGAAGAATTTAAAGAGAATTGGAAAGGAAACCGCCTTGTCACTGAATGACTTCTTTTGATTTAACACTGTATCTGTGTTCTACCTAACATGGTCTCTTGTGCCCTGTAAAGCCAGTGTTATGTTGATTGGCAAATCCTGAAACAGAAGAAGTTGGCTTGCTCTTTTCTTGGGTGTGGAATCTTAGACAATTCTGCTAAAAGCTACCTTCCTCTTGAAAGGAAATGGAAACATTTATTTCTTCCTGTCTTCATGTAAAGCTCTGTTCCCAAGTGCGGGAAATTGGGCTGCCAATGGTCTGGAGGTACCTACACACTAAGTTCTAGCAGCCCGACCTTAGTCAAGCTGGAGGGGTCCCGAAATGAGCATCAGTTCCCGTTCAATCAAAGGAGTCTGGAAACCTCTGAAAAGAAACAAAATCTATTTGAAGTTACCTCTTCAGTTTAGAACATTTTATTCTAGTGAAATCTTTCTCTTGCCCCAATTCACTCACTGCAAAAACCAACATAATCTATCTTCTGGAAGGAAGGGTGCAGATTTTAGCTTAGCTTTTTTTTTTTTCCTTTCTTTGCTCCTTTTGGCTTAAGCGAAAGCTCAGCCTAAGTCACTTGAGAAAAGGAGGGGGGAAATATAAAGCAGGTTGCCAAATTGCAACTTTGGAAATAAAATCAACGTGGTTCTCATCGCAAAGGTTAGAGAAAAGATCTCTTTAGTATACTTGAGATTCAGGCGGAAAAAATTCTACTTCAATGCATTGCTTGTTCTATTTATAGTGGAATCATTATAGAGTCCTCTCCAGGGACTTTTCAAATTTCTGAGCAGCAATGCTATCAGTTTGAAGACTAAGGTGTGCCTGATTAGGGCCATGGACTTTTCAATCACTTATATTTCTGAGAGCTGGACAATGAATATGGATGACAGAAGAAAAATTGATGCCTTTGAACTGTGGTGTCAGAGAAGAATTCTGAATATCCTATGGACTGTCAAAAGAACAAACGTGTCTTGGAGATAGTGAAGCCAAAATGGTCGTTGGAGGCAAAGATGATAAAGCTTAATCTTACATACTTTAGGCATGTCATTAGGAGAGGCCTTGGAAAGGTTCATCATACTTGGAAAAATGGAGGGTTGTCAAAAGACAGGAAGACCCTCAAAGAGATGAATTGACACAGTGACTGCAGCAATGGGCTCACGTGTGTCAGTGATGGTGAGGATGGCACAGGATGGGACATGGTTTAGAACTGTGTTGATAGGGTCAGTATGAGTCATACTTGACAACACCTAACAACAACAACAACAACAATGATTTAAAAAAATCATAGAGATCTTGAGATCAGGGTATCTTGGAATCTTACATACTCTGTGAGAAACTAATCTCAATCAATAGCATGTCTGATGGATGTCAGGGTCATTTTCTCTCCATCTCATTGCCAAAATAGTTAAAGGAGTAGAGAAATGTTAACTATATTCTATAGCAAAATAACAGTTTGCCCAAAGCCAGACTCTAAATGAGAAAGCTAGGACTCAACTACACCATCCCTTTTTCTAAAATTCATTCTAATTATAATGTTACTCTCTCAGAATTATAGGAATAGAACCTGATATTTGGAAGGACTATAAATATCTCCATTTAGTGAGCGTTCTACCCAACATAGGATATGCTGTATGGTTCCTAACAGATTTATAGTCAACTAGACTCTTGGTCATCACTTGTCTGACAGTTTGCCATATTGTGGTGGCTTGTCTGCTGCGATGTTAGAAGCTATGCCATCGTTGTTTCAAATGCTAGTGTTTCAGATACCAGCAGAGTCATCTATGGAACACAATTTTCACTGGAGCTTCCAGACTAAGACAGACCAAGAAGCAGGAGAGATCAACTATTTCTGAAATAACAGGACCTTGAAAATCCTTTGAATAGTAGTCAAATGTATTTTTTACAACTGGGAGTGAGTTCGTTGTATCCTATGAACAACAGAGCAAAATTTTGAGCCATGCTCAAGCCCTTTGTTGGAGTCACTGTGTTAATTCATTTCATTGAAGGTTTTCTTCTCTTTCACTGATCCTCTAATTTTTCCAGCATAATGTATTTTTCCAAGTTCTGGCACCTCTGACAACATGGTCAAAGTACATGAGATGAAGATTCACCATCATACTTCTAAAGATCACATTGGTTACACTTACCCCAAGACAGATTAATTCACTCTTTTGACAGTCTGTGGTATATATTCAACACAGTGTGTCTATACCGCAATTCAAAAGCACCAATCCTTCACTCTGCCTAGTGTTTGTCCAACTTTTACATGCATATAACACAATTGAAAATACCATTCTCTGGGAAAGGTATACTCTTTAAACTGACATCCTTCTTTCTAATTTTCAAGATAGATTTGCTCTGACAGCAGATTTACCAAATGCAACAAGTCTTTTGATTTCTTGACTGCTGTTACCATGGGTATTGGTTGTGATTACAAGTAAAATGAAATCATTGATGACCTCAATCTTTTCCTCATTTATTAGTCCAATAGTGAGTTTTGTTTTCTTAATGTTAAGATGTCATTGAAAGTTATAGTCTTCCCCCACTTCTTTTTAAAAAAATACTTATATTACTCTGATTTATTTATAAAGTTTGAATACATTGTTTTTCACAAAAGAACCTTCCCATTTCCTTCACCCCACCCACCCTCTGAATTGTGCAACCCTATGATTAACACTGTACCTCCTCATAGTCTTTGATCTCCTGCAGTTAGTGATTCAAGTTTTCTTCACTTTGTACAAGTGAGGTTGTGCATAACACAGGTTGTTGCTGATATTTCTTTTAAACTTGATGCCACATTATCTTTCTTTTAGTTCAGCTTCTCAAATTATTTGCTCAACTTGCAAACTGAATTAATGAGAAAGAATACCAACCTTTTCTCATTTTAAACCATGCATTATTCCCTTATTCAATTTGAAATACTGTTTATTAACCTATATATGGGTTTATATGAGGACAATTAAGCATTTTTAGAATTCTCAGCCTTCTCAGTGTTATGCCTAATTTATTATGATCAGTTGAATACAGTTGAATACTGTACATAGTCAATGGAACATAAGTAAACATCTTTCTGGTTTTCTTTGCTTTCAGCCAAGATCTATCTGATGTCAGCAATGATATCCCTTGTTCCACTGCCTCTTCTGAATCCAGTTTGAATTTCTGTCATATCAATGCTGATATCCCAGTTACTTCTTAATGATTTTTATTAAGATTTTACTTGTGTGCTATATTGTTCAATTATTTTTTTAAAGGGGAAAATGAATCTCTTGCAATTGATTGCCCAGGTTGCTGTCTTCTACTTTTGTTGGCAATAAAGAGTGATCATATCAGGGCTGTATCTATTGAAACATCACAATCAATATGCCATCATTCCCTGCCATTTCTTTTTTCCAGTGCCTTCAGTGCAGCTTGAAATTCTTCCTTCACTATCATTGGTTTCTTTATCATAAGCTACTTCTTGAAATAGTTTAGTGCCAAACAATTCTATTTGGTACAATGACTCTGTGTATTCCTTCCATCTTCTTTCCATTCCTCCTTCCCCACTTCCTTCAATTTTCTTTTGATGCTTCCTTCATTGTTAATGATTTTGCTTGTAGAATCTGTCAATATTGCAACTCATGTCTTCAACTAGTTGGTCGTTGCCCCCCGAGCTCCAGTTCTATAATCTAGAGGAAAGTTGAGTTATTTTACCTTTCAGTTTTCTTATGCCAGGTCTTTACATTGTCTTTGCATTTCCATACTTTTCATTGTCTTCTTAAGTTGCTCTTTGAACTCCTCTGTTAAACTCTTTTATTTGCTATACATGTCATTTTATTTAGCTTCTCTGCATTGAAAAGCAAATCTTAGGGTCTTTTCTAATATCCAATTTTGCTTTTTCTTTCTTTCTAATGACCTTGTGTTTTCTTCATAGAGGATGTCCTTGATACCATTCCACACACATTTGGTCATGACTGTTCAATGCATCAAATACATTCTTCAGATGATTTTTAAATTCAAGTGGAATAAACACAGAATTTTATTTTGACTCTTGTGGTCTCATTTTAATTTTCAATTGAACTTGCATTTAAGTAATTGGAAGTCTGCTCTACTGTTGGCTTCTGTCCCTGCTGCTAATAATAAGTTTCCCTGCCATTTCTTTGCACAGAGGTAGACAATAAGATTCTTGTATATTCTTCCACCTGAGGTCTGTGTGTGTAGTTGTTGTTTATGGTTTTTTAAAAACACTAATTAGTTATACAAAATTCTATCATGTGATTAGCCTCATTTCTGTTACTAAAACCATATTTTTCAACTACCATTCCTTCTCTGTTTCCAATATTTGCCTTCAAGTTGCCAGTTACTATGAATGCATCTTAATTGCATGTTTGCTCAATTTCAGACTGCAATAGTTAATAGAAATGTTCAATTTATCAATGTGTGGATTTAATGGTTGGTGTATATATTTGAGTAATGTTTTATTGACAAACCTCCATTTATATGAACTAGTTAATACCCACCACTGACAACATTGCATTTCTGGACTGATTTTGACATGTTCTTTTGGACAGTGAACTCAACAGTATTCCTCTTGAATTTGTCATTACTGCCATGGTACATCATATGCTTATCTGATTCCAAATGTCTAATACTAGTCCATCTTAGTTCACTAATGCCCAAGATGTTGGTCTTTGTGTGTTCTATTTAATGTTTTACTACTTCCAATTTCCTAGACTCATTCTTTGTGCAGTGCAGATTGAAATTGTTAATGGATGTTTATAATGGTTTCTCTTCATTTTGAGTCTTGCCATGTCAGGATATGAAGATTCTTCATTGGATGGAAGCTCTATTACAGGCACATCAAGAAGGTAGACTCTACTTTGAGTAGGAAGCCCTTCCTCTGTTTAATTTAGAGAATCTTCCAACTAGATGGGCTTATCTTCTGACACTAAATCCAACAATGTTCTATTACTATTTATAGAGTTTTCCTGGACGTGTTATTTCTGAAGTGGATGGTCAATTCTGCTTCTTAGTGTATCCGAGTCTAGAAGTTCTACTGAAACCTGTCCACTATGGGTGACCCTGTTTGTATTTGAAGTTCTGATGGTATCTAGTATCACAGCAACATGCAGGGCACAACAGTATGACACACTTACAGTAAAGTAGTGAAGAGAAATAATTTAAAAGGATTAGAGCAGGATATTGAAAGGAAACTACCAGTAATCCAAGATGTAAAATGAGGTATATCATTGTTGATGGTAGAAGGATTATGGTAGAAAGGAGAGAACATCAGAAAGATATTTACCTTTCTTTTATTGATTATACAAAGGTGCTCAACTGTGTGGAGCATAAAAAATTACGGACAATATTACAAAGAATAGGACGTCAAAGACATTTTACTGTGCTTGTGTGGAACCTATATAGAGCACGAAGTAGCAAGAAACTGTCTTGCAATCCCAAAGGCACGAGCTTTGAATCCAACAGCTGCACTACAGGAAGATGGGTATTTACTTCCCACATGACTTACTGCCTCTGAAAACCTGCTGGAGGGTGAGGTGTGAGGCTGTTTCAACTCAGTAGCACACAACACAACAACAACAACAGTAGTCAAGTAAAAAACAAGTGACTTTGGCAGTTTCCATGCATATTTGATGCAATATATATGCAAAACAAAACTTCCTTTCAAGTGATTGCCTTTGTAGAAAAGACCTAATCACAGGGGTTTCCATTTATATTGGTTTTCATCAAGGGAGTAACTATATATTGTTTCTAAGTCCAACACCCAATGCGAAAGCATCAATTCATCTTTGGTCTTCTTTAATTGTCCATCCTTAAGATGCATAAGAAGCAATTAAAAATACAATGACTTAGATCTGGTGCACCTTAGTATTCTATATTATTGTTGCCATTGTTATGTGCTGTTGAATTGGAACTGACCCACAGCTGATTCACCAGTGGGTTTTCAGAGACTGCAAATAGCAAATAAGGAGATTTCCCATCTTTCTTCCTCAGAGCAGCTGGTGGCTTCAAGCCACCTACTTTTGAACTGACAGTGTAACTCCTTACCACCAAGCCACTAGAGCTCCCTTATGTTGTTGCTATGTATTGTCGAGTTGGAAATGACGCATAGCTGACTCTCCAGCAGGTTTTCAAAGACAGTAAACTGAATGGGAGAAGATTGCTTATCTTTCTCCCATGAACCAGCTGATAGATTTGAACTGCATGCCTTTGTGTTGGCAGCACAACTCCTTACCATGTTGTTGTTGTTATGTGCTGAGTTATAAGTTACTTGTGACTCATAGCAACCCTATGTACAACAGCTCTGAACCCTGCTCTATCCTGTGCCAATCTCATTGTCTCTGACACACACACCCCCTTTACCCCGGTCACTGAATCAACCCACCTCACTGAGGGTCTTCCTCTCCTGTGCTGTCCCTTCACCCTCTCAAGCATGATGTCCCTTACCATGTTGTTGTTGTTGTTATGTGCCATCGAGTCGTTTGCGACTCATAGCGACCCTATGTACAACATCCCTAAACCCTGCTCTATCCTGTGCCGATCTCATTGTCTCTGACACACCCACCCCCTTTACCCCAGTCACTGAATCAATCCACCTCATAGAGGGTGTTCCCCTCCTGTGCTGTCCCTCTACTCTACCCAGCATGATGTCCCTCTCTAAAGACCTGTCTCTCCTTACAACATGTCCAAAGTATGTCAGACGAAGCCCCAGAA
>NW_006399880.1:629305-663000 GCF_000299155.1 Elephantulus edwardii | reverse complement strand
GCTTTGTTCACAATAGCAAGGAGTTAGGAACAACCTAAGAAGCAATTATTTTTGAAAACATACTGTATATCTTGGGAAAGACTGGGAGAGCATTATGTTGAGTGAACTAACTCAGTCTCATAAGGAAAAATACTGCATAAGACCATTATTGTAAAAATGGAAGGATAATGAGTAAAACATGTATGGGGATCCAAGCGGGTAGATGTGGGAACAGAAGGATAAGGATGGGTATGGCTGAAATCACAGGATAGTGCAATTTGGTTGGTGGAGGGAGGGGTAAAGGAGATGAGAAAGATCTGGTGAGGACCTGAAAATATAGGGTATGGTGGGCATAATTCAATGGCGATTAATTTTATAAAACATAATAAATGGGAATGATTGTATGAAATACAATGTGAATGAAGGATAGTGTGAAACACAATGTATACAACTTTGTGAGCAGACCAATATAAAATAAAAAGGAAAAATTAAGAATGCATTCATATGGCTAAACACATACATGGTGAAATGCTCACAATTAATATCTATTAGAAATATACTAATTAAAACTAAAATGAGTGGTCATCTCACCTTTCCAAAAATGGCATTGACAAGAAAGACAAAATAAAATCCTAAATAGACAGTAACAAATACTAACAAGTTTGTGATGAATTTGTGCTGCCAACATGCAAGTATATAGTTCAAATCCTCCAGAAGCTCTGAGGGAGAAAGATAAGTCAGCTGCTCCCAAGCCATTTACTACTTCTGAGAACCCATTGGAGGGTCAGCTGTGGGTCAATTCCAACTTAATGGTACACAACAACAACAAAAACTTGCTGGTTGTAATATGTACAATCAGTATGGAAAATGTTATGGCACATTCGGAAAAAGCTAGAATACAGAAATATCAGATGACTTAGCAATCCTACTTCTAGGTAAATATCCTAAAAATTAATAAGAGCAGTTATATGAATAGACGTAAGCACACGCATGCTCATTAAAGCGCTACTCACAAAAGCAAAATAAAGAACATAAGTACCCCTTAATAAATGAATGGATAAGCAAAAAATGATATTGGACAAAACCATAGACTGTGTAATGAGAACTTTTGATGACTCTAGAAATGTTGTCTTTGTGCTGTGAATATATATCATGTTGTTGTTATGTGTCATTTGGTCTACTGTGACTCATAGTGACCCTACTATGAACAATGGCTCTGATTCTCACCCTATCCTGAGCCAACCTCACTGTCTGTAACACTCCTGACTCCATTGCCAAAATCACTGTGGCAATCTATCCCACCCAGGGTCTTCCTCTCTTGTGCTGACACAAGCATGAATCCCTTCTCCAAAGACGGGGCACTCCTGACAACATGCCCAAAATATGTGAGATGGAGTTTAAAACCTCCAGAAGTAACATGGTTTCCCCCTGTCCAGGACAGACTTGTTTGTTTGACAGTCCATTGTATGGTGTGTGTGTTTTTTAATTTTCTTCTAGTTTATTTACAAAATTCGAACACAAATTTGAGAAATTTCTTTCAATTTCCCTTCCCCCCTCCCCCCTCCCCATCAAATTGTATAACGTAATGATTAATCCCCCTTCCCCCTGCACATCCACATCCCTCTGCTTCCAGCCTCTCCCACCCCTTTTGGGTCCTTATACTCATTCTACAGTAATGATTCACTACAGTATTTATACTTGTGGGACTGAATTAGTTCACTCAGCATTATGCTTTCCAGTCTGTCCTAAGTTAGGTAATAATTTACAAAATCATTGCTCCTGCTTGCTGCATAGTATTCCATTGTGTGAATGTACCATAATTTCTCAATCCATTCATTTGTGGTTGGACATTTTGGGCTGTTTCCATGTTCTTGTGATGGTGAATAATGCTGCTATGAATATTGGTGTACAAATCTCAGTTTGTACCTCAGTTCTCATATTGTCAGGGTATATTCCAAGTAGTGGAATAGTTGAGTCATCTGGAATTTCTATGTTTTTTGATGAAGTGCCAAACTGCCTTCCAGAGTGGTTGTATCATTTTACAATCCCACCAACAATGTATAAGAGTTCCTTTCTCACCATATCTTCTCCTCTCCAACATTTATTACTTGCTGCCCTGTTAAACATTGCCATTGTTACTGGAGTGAGATGGTACCTCATTGTGGTTTTGATTTGCATCTCTCTTATTGCCAGTGATTTAGAGCATTTCTTCATGTGTCTGTTTGCCATTTGAATATCTTCCTCTGTGAAAATTCTTTCCATGTCTTTTGCCCATTTTGTATTTGGGTTATTAGTCTTTTTTCTTGTGGAGGCCCAGGAGTATTCTGTAAACTTTTGTTCTAAGACTCTTATCTGAGATGGTATTACCAAATGTATGTTCCCAGTCTATAGGTTTTCTTTTCACCCTGTTGGAAAAAGTTTTTTTATGTTCACAAGGATTTAATCTTTAGAAGGTCCTATGCATCAATTTTACCCTCTTTAGACTGTGCATTTCTGGTTGTATCTGGCAGTCTCTTTATAGTCCGTGGTGTGTTTAATACTCAGTACCACAGCTCAAAGGCATTGATTCTTCTGTCATTCTTATCCATTGTCCAGCTCTCTCTGAAGAAAAGCAAACAATTGAGAAGAGTATATCTCTATGTCTTTCTCTCTTTCTCTCTGGTGGCCTAGTAGCAAGGAGTTGTGCTACTAACCCTAAGGCACATGGTTTGTGACCACCAGCTGCTCCATGGAAGAAAGATGGGTAATTTCCTCTCTTGGACTTACAGTCTCCGAAAACTCACTGGGGAGTCAGCTATGAGTCAATTCCAACTCAGTGGCACCTAACACAAATACATACATATATATGTGTTTAAAACAGACCACCAAGGGGGGTAAGGAAACTTCTTAGATGTATCCAAATACCTCGTGCTGTGGGACTGATGATATCCTGATGTTGAAAATTAAGGATGAGTTTCAGGGGACAGCTATGCAAATTTACATAGTTTATAAAGATTATCTTTTATGTCCTAACTTGGTGAGTAGTGCATGAGATCTTCAAATCTTGCAAGCAGTCATCTGAGACATAATTGCTGATATCTTCCTATTTGGAACAAAGAAAAATGAAGGAGACCCCAGACTCAGAGAAATGTCAACAGTTCTCAGATAAACCACAACTTTCCTTGTGCTGTCCAGTGACACAGTAGAAAAGTTACAGTTAGAATGGGAGAAAAATGTAGAGCAAAAATAAAATTTATAAAAAGAAACAGACTTACTGGACTGACAGACTGGAGGAACCTTTATGGTTATTACTCCTTTAACCTGGAGTTGAAGTTCAACTCTCAAATGTCATTCATTTTTTTAGCCTGGCTTGTAACAGGGATAATAGTGCCCCTGAAAAATGTACTTCTTAGACTAATTAATCAGCATTGTCCCCAAAGGAAAGACAAGAAAGCAAGGAGTGGCTGGTAAAGTGGACAATGGAAATGGGGTAGACAGGGTGGAAATGTGGAGAATGTGGACACATTTTGGAGATAGAAACCAATGTTATAGAACAATCTGGACTAATTGTTGAATGGGCAGCTAATGTACTGTGTATTATTTAAAAAAGGTAGCTGTATGTTACAGAGCAGATGAGCAGAGTCCAAGGTGATTTATTTAGGTCATGCAGGTGCTAAAGACCTCTGTTAGGTTAGGCTAAAGGTGTTCACTCCCTGGGACAGGCAAACAGCTTGACCGAGACACTAAGAAATCATAGTCCTCTCATTAAGCTCTGTGCAGATGGTGCCACCCAACCCGCTCATCCTCAGCGTGTGTGTCTGCAGAGACAGGGGACATGCTGGGGCAGAGGCCAGATGGCTGGGATTCCCCAGGCCACCTGTCCAGTGAGCATGGGCCCCTGTCAGTGGCTGCAGAGTGCTGCAGGAGTATTTCTGATTAAGAACAGCTAAAGGGAGGAGACCTAGTTCTTTTTGCACATTTTATTGCGTTATTTTAGTTAAGATCCTCCTCTGCATGAGGCTTAGTTTTCTTTTCTCTCAGAGAGGGAAGATAATATAGTACTGGCCTTTACAATCCAAATTTCCCCACATTAGTTCTAACCTGTGGAAACACAATGTGTAAAGAGGTGAACTGATCTGTTGGGTTTGATTCACAGATAATATCCTTGATGTCAACCCACAACTCGTATGGTCTTGGATCATTGGTTGGTGTTCAATTCCTCGGATCTATCTTACAATGATTTTTAAATTCAGGTGGGATAGACTTGAGGTTGTATTTTGGTTCTTTGAAATTTATTTTAATTTCCTTCTCCCTCAGTTTGTACTTAAAACATAAGGAATTGATGGTCTGTTCCATAACCAATACTTGGCCTGACTGCTGATATTGAGCTTCTTCAGTGATTCCTTCCACAGATGTAGTCAATCTGATTCCTGTGCAGTCCATCAGGTGAGGTCATTTGCAAAGCTGCAATTTGTGCTTTTAAAAAAAGAAGACATTTAAAAAATAATGATGATATAAAAAGTTTGATCATTTTATTTCCCACCTCATTTCTGACACCAAGTCTGTATTTTCTGACTACAAATCCTTCTTAATTGTTTCCAACTTTTGTATTCCAATAATTATTAGTAATGCATCTTGATTGCACATTTCATCAATTTCAGACTGCAAAATTTCATAAAGAACCTCAATTTCCTCCTATTTAGCTTTTGCTGCATATATTTGAGAGTCATATTAATAGGTTTTACTTGTATGGGTATGGATAATATCACTCACAACATTATACTTCAGAATTTGTTGTTGTTGTTGTGTACTGTTCAGTTGGACTGATCCATAGCTGACCCTCCTGGAGGTTTTCAGAGGCAGTAAATCACATAGGAGGAGACTGCCCATCCTCCTCCTGCAGAGCAGCTGGTGGATTTGAACTGAATGCCTTTGGGACTGCAGCACAGCTTCTTACCACTAGGCCAACAGAGCTCCCTGTACTTCAGGATAGAACTTGAAATTGTCTTTTTAACTATGAATGCAAAACGATTCTTCCTCAGTTTTTCATTTCAGGGATAGAAAATCACGTGATATCTGATTCAAAGTGGCCAATGCCAGTTCATCATCTCACCAATGCCTAGAATGTAGATGCTCAACTTGTTTTTCTATATTCATACTTCATACCTTAAATAGTCTAGTTATTAAAGGATGTTTGCAGTTGTTTCTTCTCATCGAAGATGAGAAATCAAGAAAAGTGTCCCTCAGGGTTGTATCCTTTCTTTTTATTCATTCAATCTGCATACTGAACAAATAATTTGAGAAGCTGAGCTCTGTGGAAATGAATGTGACCATCAGAGTTGGAGGAAGACTCATCAACAACCTGCATTATGAAGGTGACACCACTTGCTGAAAGTGAGGAGGACTTAAAATGCTTGTTCCAGAAGATCAAAGACTGTAGACTGTAATATGAATAACATCTCAACATCAAGAAAAGTTTTTAGTACCTAAGTGATAGTGAACATTATGATAGATTGAGAAAAGATAAAAATTATAAAATGATCAGTTATTTAATCTTATTTGGCTCCACAATCGATACCCTCGGTACCAACTGTCAGCAGATCAGGAGACATATTGCACTGAGAAAATCTGAAGTCAGGGACTTCTCCAAATTACTGAGGAATGGTTGTGTCAATTAGAAGACTAAGGTGCAGCTTATTCAGCCATGGTCTTTTCAGTAATTTGTTATGCATCTAAGACCTGGACAATGAATAAGAATGCTAGGAGAATTGATGCTTTTGAGCTGTTCTATTGGAGAGGAGTACTGAATAGCTCGTGGATTGCCAAAAATAAACAAACATGTCTTGGAGAAAGTGAAGACAGAATAATCCCTGGATGCGAAGATGACAAAGCTTTGTCTTACATACTTTGGTTATATTGTTAGGAGAGGTTATTTCTTGACGGAAACTTCATGCTTGGAAATGTGGATGGTTTGCAAAAGATCAGAAGAACCTAAACAAGATGGATTGATGTAGTGATTACAGCAGTGGGCTCAAGTATGTCAGAAAGGATGAAGATGGCACAGGAGTAGATAGAGTTCAGATCTATTTTTCATAGAGTTGCTGTGATTCATACTCAACTTACTGATATCTAACAATGACAACAATTGGATTATCTTGCTTAAATTTTCTATGAAAGCATTTTTTAAGCTTTCTCAAGTGCTTCTGAATGGGTTCAGACTGATAACTTTTAGTTAGCAGGTCGAGTACAAATAAAGTTGAAACCTTTCCATATTATACAGTCTCTGAGAAAGACACACATTCAGTCTCTATTCCTCATCAGATGCTTGCACAGTACCTGCACTGCATTATATAGACTCATGCCTTCAACAGGTGAAGAGTCTTCAGTATCTGTCCTACTAACTCACTTTCCCCAGATTGTGCTTTCTGGCTTTAATTTCCTGGTCACCTTCTGATACCCTTTTGGTCCCTGTTAATGACTCATAACTTTGATTCTTTGTGACTGGTGGGACTCCTACTAGGAGCTCCTCTGGGATGAGATGACAAGACTTGGCTTAAAGATTTGCCAGAGTTGAAGTTGCATTACTTTGGTAAATTTCAAAATATGTGGATTTCCTTTTAGAGACACTTCATTTTTTTTACTGTTGAGAGTTATTAGGAGCCATAAACATATGACATCCCAAAGTAAGAAAAACTGGCAGCAGTTTGGCACTTTCTCAGAAAGTTGAGACTATATTTCTCTTTTGATTCAAAATCTTACTACTAGGTATATAAAACGAACATATGTAGACTCCTGATTATTGTAACAGTATTTACAATAGCAAAGAGTTAGAATCATTCCAAGTGCTCACCAATGGATGAATGACTGAAGAAACTTTGATATATTAACATAATGAATTGTTATGCATATAAAAATGACCAAGAATCTATTAGATGTTATGCAGCATGATTGAATGTAAAACAAATTACACTCAGTGACATTAGCCACAAAAGAACAAGTATGGTATGAAACCACTGTAAAAAACTAAGGAAAAGTTTACTTGAAGCTAGAAGCAATCTTAAAGGCTTAGTAGGAATGAGATGGAAGGGAGAGGGGAGTAAAAATTAATAGTTATGGGTGAAGGGAAAAGCAACACACAGGAAGGAATTGGGTAGACATTGTCATATATTAACCATACCCTCAACAAGATGGATTGACATAGTGACTGCAACAATGAGATCTAGTATATCAGGCATGGTGAGAATGGCACAGAACAGGACATGGTTCAGTTCTGTCATTCATAAGGTACTATGAGTTACAGTTGACTTGATGGCAACGTAACAATAACAACAGCCATCAACAGTAATTAATATTATAAAACAAAAAGTCCATGAGTGATTATATGACAAATCAGTATTATTTGTAAACCTTCACGCATATAAAAGAATAATAACAAAAGAGGCAAAAATGGATATGTTGAGTGAAGGAAAAGGCAATATGCAATAAGGGATTGACTGTTGAATTGCTGTTGTTGTATATCCTCTACTCAATCGACACATAGATAGATGATCCTCCAGAAGGTTTTCAGAGGCTGTAAACTCCACACAAGGAGCTTGCCCATCCTTCTCCCGTAGAGTAGCTTGTAGATTCAAACCGCATATTTTTGGGTTGGTGGTGTAGCAATGAGGCCACCAAGGTTTTCTGGTGGCAAAAAAGAGGTACCCCCATTATTAGATAAGTGAAAGGAATAACAATATACAATAAGGGGTTGATTAGACATGGTAATTAATGATATTAATCAATGGTAATGATGAAAAACAAAATGTATATGAATGATTTTATGAAATTGTAATTACAGTGTTATAAAACAAAATGCATACGAATGAAAAAACCCATATAATTTTGTAAACTCTCACCTCTTTTAAAAAGAAAAAGGAAGAAAACTAGTATAGGCAAAAGAAATAAATATATAAGCAACATAACTAAATAGAGAAAAGATCAAAATTGTCAAGGATTTAATTCACAGGAGAAACAGTTAAGAAATAAACTGTATATTATTTTGATGAAATGTACAGCCAAGGACCTCTTTACAGTGTTAAAGAGCAAAGATTACTTTGAAGAGAAGATGTATCTGAGTCAATGGCATTTTCAATTATCTAATATGTATTGTCTAATATTATAAGTTTCAGGCCTCGAATTGTGATACTTAAGGATGCTTTGAGCAGAATGTTAAACAATACAGAAAGTGTTAAAAGAAGATAGAAGGAGTATACAGAGTTCATTGCACCAAAAAGAATTGGCTGACACAGAAGAATTTCATGAAACAATGTATGAGCAAGAGCCTGTGGTGATGAAGGAAGTAGTTCAAGCTGCTCTGAAGGAAATGGCAGAAAACAAGGCCTCAGGAATTTATGGCATACCAATCCACATATTTCAACAAACAGACGCTGTCCTTAATGTGCTCACCAAGTTGTGCCAAGAAATCTGAAGAACAAACACTTGGCCAACTGACTGGTGGAGATCTATATTTGCTCCCATTCCAAAAAAAAGCTTACCTGACAGAGTGCAGAAATTATCGAACAATATCATTGATATCATATGCAAGCAAGATTCTGCTGAAAATGTTAAAAAAAAATGACAGAACTGCACATCAACAGAGAACTGCCAGATGTGCAGGCTGGTTTTAGAAGAGGCCATGGTACTAGGGATATTATAACTAATGTTAGATGAATCTTGGCTGAAAGCAGAGAGTATCAAAAGAATGTCTATCGGTGTTTCATTGACTATGCAAAGGCATTTGACTGTGTGGATCACAACAAATTGTGGCTAACTCTGAGAAGAATGGGAATTCCAGAACATTTGATTGTGCTTATGCAAAACCTGTACTTGGATCAGGAGGCAGTCACCAGAACAGAGCAGGGAAACACTGCATGGCTCAAAATCAGGAAGTGTGTACACTAGGCTTGTGTCTAATCTCCTTATTTTTTCAATCTATATGCAGAACAGATCATCCAGGAGGCTGGGTTCGATGAGCAGGGTTTTTGGCATCAATAACCCACATTATGCAGATAACACAACCCTACCTCATGAAACTGGAGAATCCGAAGCTCTTGCTGCAGAAGGTCAAGGACTGCATTCTTCAATATAGATTGAGGCTCAATATTAAGAAAACAAATATTCTCACCACTGGTCCGATTGGCAACAGCATGTTAGACAGTGAAGAGATTGAGATCGTTAACAGCTTTAGTTTGCTTGGCTCCACAATCAACACTCTTGGTACCAGAAGCCAGGAAATCAAAAGACAAATTACATTGTGCACATCTGTTGTCAGGGTCCTCTCCAAAGTACTGAAGAGCAACAACATCAGTCTGGAGACTAAGATGCACCTGATCTAGGCCAAAGTCCTTGCCATCACTTGCTATGCATCAGAGAGCTGGACAATGACTAGGGAGGATAGAAGAATTGATATCTTCGGACTGTGGTGCTGGAGAAGAATATTGACACTGCCATGAGAACAAACAGATTCATCTAAGGAGGGTGAAACCAGGCTGCTCCTTGGAGACAAGGATTCTGAAGCTTCATTTAATATACTTTGGACATGTTGAAAGGAGGGACCAGTCCTTGGAGAGGGATGTCATGCTTGGGAGGGTGGAGGGACAGTGCAAGAGAAGAAGAACGTTGATGAGATAGATTGACTCAATGACTAGGGTAGTGGGGTTAGGTGTGTCAGAGATAATTAGGTTGGCTTAGTTTCAGGGCTGTTGTATACAGGGTCTCTGAGTCACAGGCAACTTAATGGCATATAACAACAATGACAAATACTCATGTGAAAGTTGGACAATGAGTTGATGCCTATTAGATGTGATCTTGATAAAGAATATAGAACATAACCATTGACTACAAAAATACTCCCACAAAACACAACAAACCACAACCCAAGCAAACAAATCTGTCTCGAAAGAAGTGCAGCCAGAGTGCTTCTTAGAAGCAAGAATGGTGAGACTTCACCTCATATACTTTAAGATGTTATGAGGAGGGATGAGTCTGTGGAGAAGGAAATCATGCTTGAAAATGAGAATCAGAGAAAGAAAAGAAGACTTTGAACAAGATAGATTGACATAGTGACTACAACAATGGCTTTAAGCACACGAGAGATTATGGGTATGGTGCAGGTTGGGCAGGGTTTTGTTCTATGGAACTTAGGAACATGCTGACTCAGATCTGACTCAATGGCCCCTAATAAAAACATGAGATGAGAAATGAAGAGGCTACTTGAAATCCAGCATGTAACCTAGAAAATGAACAATACAGGGTTGGTTAAGAATGTAGGTTAGGATCTTCATTAAAATCTGGCTGAGGCATGCTGCCTGTATTTTGAGTTCTGCTCTTAAGGCTTTTGGATTTGTTACCTTCAACACTTACTTCACCATTCCCAGTGAGGAAGAGTGTGATATTACATACCTCACAGTTGTATTGTGAGGGTCAAGTAAGTTAAATTATATTAAGCACTGAATAAAGTAGTAACTGAAAAAATACTATCATTCTTACTGTATTGATCTTGTTATTACGGTCATGTGAGTTTCAGAACTGTGAAGAGAGGACATTTCAAGTGGGAGCAGAGAGGGATGAACCAGGCAAACCTGCCTGAAGGAGAGAGTCTCACGTAATTAGTCTGTGGATCCTGGGTAGATGCATTTGCTTAATGTGGTAGGGGGAAGTTCTAGGCAAGGGAATGTGTTTTAAATCCCAGTGCTGCTGCTACAGAAATACTATAAGTGGATGGATTTATAGAATATACTTAAGCTCACCCAGTTCAGAAAGTTAGAAATATGAATTAAGGACAGAGGATAAAGGAAGTGTCTCTCTGTTTCTCTCTCTCTTTTAACTCTTGGGAGATCCTTCTTATGGTTTCTGTAGTTCTTTGTTCCTCGACATTCTTCCTGTAACATCTATCTTCTTTTTTTGTGCTTTCTTCTTTCTAATTTGATCTTTTTATAACTCCGATGTGATTAGATTTAGGACAAACCCTAAATGATTTCGTTATTAACACAGCAAGGGAAAATTACTTCCAAATGAGATTACAATACTTTGACAGGTATAGGAGTTAGGATTTCAACTCATAATTTCAGGGAACATAATTAAATCTATAACAGAAGGATATGAACAAATGCCAGGAGATGAAAATGTAAGTGTTGCCAGAGAGAAAAATTCCAAATCTGAAGTATTGAACTATTGAACACATCTTTCCATCTGGAGCAAATGTGTAGGTTACCTTCTCCCCTACTTTTCTTTATTGTAAAAACATACAAAACACAACATTTGCCAATGAACCACTCTACAAGGGTACAGTCAAGTGGTATAAATTGTATTAATCAGCTTGTGCAACCATCACCTGTAATCCCAGGCAAGGGCTCACTGGGCTTTTGGTTTTACTCAGCAGGGCCAGATTCTCCCTGACCTGTGCTTAGAGGGAAAATGCAGAGGAGGAAAAGAGCATGTGCTTTGCATTCAGGCAGCCTGGATTTGAATTCCAGCTCTTCTCTCACTGGCAGATTGACTGACAAAGTTATTTTAATGCCTTGAGAAATTTTGGAAAAATGTTTAAAAACTTGTAGAAATTTTTGAAAGCAATTCTTTCAATAAAAAAGCTTCCCCCTTCTGTCTTCCATTCCCTCTTTTTCTCCTCTCTCTCTTTCTCATCCTTATATTTTCACTCTCTTCCTTGGGAGAAGGGACTCTCTTGGGCTACACTCGCTACTTTTGGTTACAAACTCCTGCAAGATGCCAAGGAGATGGTAACAAGGGTGGGACGGGAATAATTGCAGAGACCATTGAAACAAGGAGAAAGAGAACTTCATAGAACCCGAATAGCTCCAAGCAGTTCATGAGTATGGACCACAGGCAGGTAGACTTGTGAGAACTTTATGTTTCTGCATTTTTTGGTTGTGACCTCACAGAGTTTTAGTCAGGGTGACAGTATAAGCAGCTTAGCATCGCTGCCATCTGCCCACCCATCATATACTGCATGCATGTAAACGGCACTCCCCAATCAGTTAGATTTGGGATTCCTGATTTAGCTCATCCCTTTCTTCTTAGAGATGAGAAAGTGGAGGTCAAGAGAGCAGAAGTGACTTGCCCAAGGTCATGTTGTGGCCGGCTAGACAACCAGGGTCTAAGCTCTGGACTCTTCATTTCACAAAGAACAATGTCTAAATCATTTCAATAGGTGTTGGGAAGGAAGGAAACACTTTTCCTGGAAGAGGACATTTGTCAAAAGGCTATGTGAAGTTTAGGCTGCTTTGACAGTTTATCCAGAAGGAGTGTTCATCTTTGAATTTTGCCTGTAACATCCTGTGAATTGGATGTTTCTCACCATCTTTAGTCTTGGTGAATAAAGAAAATAATAATCATAAATTCTGGTATCCTTGAATATTCCTAGCTGAGCTTCTCTATCTCCCTCAGGGTTCTTCCTATGGTGAAGTTTCTAAACGCAATGAGTTGCTGTGGTTATCCACAGTGGGGTGTTGCCTGGGGTAGCCCAGCCTTGGACTCGTTGACAATTCTGCAGTTCTTCAGCAGAGCAATCAGCTGCATGTGTTCTTGCATAGACATTGGAACTTCTACTGTGTCCCTTCTGTCCTAACAGAGATGTCACCCACAAGGATGTGTCCACTCACTGGCCTCAGAGTGCTGAGAGCAGAGGTGGGCATTGTACAAAGCCTATTGTGGTTAGGTTTTTGCTGTTCAGTGTGGTAATGAACTGAATTAGATGCTGTACTGAAGATAGGTCTATGCCAGTTTATCCTAAGGACAGAGCCTACACTTGGCCATATATCTAGGACTTCAGGCTGAGTTTATTGTGCCTATAATGTTCAAGAGGATACAGACACTCAAGCCAAGTCCCTGTCTTCTATACAGGTTGAGACATGCATAGGTTAAATAGTGACATAAACCATGGGAGAGACAGTACATGGTTGTATGTTAATCTATATAGTAAATGATTATTGACCATGCCAAATAGTCATTTTTTATAGATTGAATTGTTGTTGATTGCCATGAGTTGAGCACAACTCATAGTGACCCTATGAAAGCCCTGAAGCCTTTCTATAACAATTGTTTCTCAAAGTTCATAGAGTTTGTCCCCTGGTATATGTGTTGTTAATCCTAGTTTTGATGCCTGTGGTTATAATCTCATTTGGAGATGGTTGCCTTTATCATGGTAATGTTGTTATTGTTGTTATGTGCTGTTTAGCCACTTGCTACTCATAGTGACCCTATGTACAACAGCCCTAAACTCTGCTCTATCCTTTGTGAAATCCTATTGTGGCTGACACACCAATCCTCATTACCCTAGTGACAGAATCAATCCATCGAGGGTCTTCCTCTCCCAAGCATGACGTTTGCTCCAAGGACTGGTCCCTTTTTGCAACATGTCCAAAGTATGTCAGATGAAGCATCAGAATCCTTGCCTCCAAGGATTCACCCTCTCCAGGATGAACTTGTTTGTTCTCCAAGCAGTCCATGGTATATTCAATACTTTTTTCCAGCACCAGAGCTCAAAGGCATTAACTCTTCTATCATTCCTAGTCATTGTCCAGCTCTCTGAAGCATAGTAAGTAATGGCAAAGACCATGACCTGTATCAGGCACACCTTAGTTTCCAGACTGACATTGTTGCTCCTCAGTACCTTGAATGTATAGATTGCCTTTAGTAGGATTGTCATTTTCACAATATTGAGTCTTCCTATCCATGAGCAAGGGATATTCTTCCACTTCTCCAGGTCTCTTTTTGTTTCTTGTAGTAATGTTTTAGAATTTTCTTTGAATAGATCCTTTGTGTTTCTGGTTAGATTTACTCCCAAATATTTAATCTTGTGATTAGCTGTTGTGAAGCGTATCGTCTTTCTTATCTCCAGTTCTGTATTCTCTTTGTCACTGTAGAGAAATCCAATTGATTTTTGTATGTTGATCTTGTATCCTGCCACATTGCTGAATTGGTCAACTATGTTCAGTAGTTTTCTTGTTCAGTCTCTAAGGTTTTCTAAGTATACTATCATATTATCTGCATAGAGAAATAATTTTACCTCCTCTTTGACAATTTGTATGCCTCTTATTTCTTTCTCTTGCCTTATTGCTATCACTAAGACTAATAGAAAAGGTGATTGTAGGCATCCTTGCCTAGTTCCTATTCTCAAGAGGAATGCCTTTAATCTCTCTCCATTGAGAAGAATGTTGGCTCTCAGGTTTGTGAATATACTTTTTACTATGTTGAAGAAATTCCCCTCTAGTCCTATTTTATGGAGTGTTTTAATCACTAAATGGTGTTGGATTTTGTCAAAGGCCTTTTCTGCATCAGTTAATAGGATCATGTGGTTCTTCTTCTTTGCTTTCTTAATGTGTTGACTTACACTGATTGTTTTTCTTATGTTAAAACATCCTTGCATACCTGTTATGAATCCCACTTTGTCATGATGAATTTTTTTATGTATCATTGGATTCTATTGGCCAAGATTTTATTCAGAATTTTTTCATCTATGTTCATGAACGATATTGGCCTGTAGTTTTCTATTTTGGTGGTGTCTTTTCCTGCCTTTGGTATCAAGGATATATTTGCTTCATAGAATGAGTTTGGGAGAATTCCATCTTGGTCTACTTTCTGAGATAGTTTATGTAGAATTGGGGACAGTTCTTCTCTGAATGTCTGATAAAATTGACTTGTAAAACCATCTGGTCCAGGGATTTTTTTGGCTGGAAGTTGTTTTATTACCTTTTTTTTTTTATTACCTTTTTAATGTCTTCTTTTGTAATGGGTCTGTTCAGATGTTCAATTTTGTTTGGTGTCAGTTTAGGTAGGTTGTGAATTTCTAATTATTGTCAATTTCCTCTAGGTTTTCATATTTGTTTGAGTATAATTTTTTATAATATTCCTTTGTTAGTATTTTTATTTTACTTGGTTCTGTTGTGATGTTGCCTGTTTTATCTTTTATTTGGATAATTTGTGTCTTTTCCTTTGTTAGTTTTGCTAGTGGTTTGTACATTTTATTGAGTTTTTCAAAGAGCCAACTCCTAGTTTTGTTGATGCTTTCATTTGTTTTTGTATTCTATTTTATTTCTTTCTGCCCTAATTTTTATAATTTCAGTTTTTTTAGAAGTTATAATGTTTTCTTGCAGTTCTTTTTCAATTTGTTGGAGATGTTTGGTTAGAGAGTCAATGGTAATTTTTTCCTGCCTTTTGATGAGTTTGCTTATTGCTATAAATTGACCTCTGATTACAGCTCTGGCTGTTTTCCAGAGGTTTTGGTAAATTGTGTTTTCATTGTCATCTGTTTCAAGAAACTTTTTAGTTTAATTTTTGTTTCTTCTTGTATCCACTCATTTTCAAGCAAGGTGTTGTTCAACTTCCAAGTGCATGTTTTGTTTCTCTTTTATTTTCTTGTTATTAATTTCTAATTTTGTAGCATTGTGGTCTGAGAAGATGCTTTGTATTATTTCTATGTTTTTTAATTCATTAAGTATTTCCTTATGGCTCAAGAGGTGATCTACTCTGGAGAACGTTTCATGCACATTGGGTAAGAAGATATACTGTGCTTTTTTGGGGTGAATTAGTCTATAAATATCTATGAGATTGAGTTGGTGTATTGTGTGTTTTAATTATTCAGCATTTTTGTTGAGTTTATTTTTGGTAGTTCTATTTTTTCTTGAGACTGGTGTATTGAAATCTCCAACTACTATGGTAGTGTTGTCTAGTTCCTTACACAGTTTTGTTAATGTTTGTTTTATATATTTTGCAGGTCTGTCATTTGGTGCATAGATATTTATTATTGTTATGTCTTCATGTTCTATTGACACTTTAAGCGTTATGTAGTGATCTTCTTTGTCCTTTGTGGTTTTTGCACTGAAATTTATTTTATTGGAGATTAATATCACTACTCCTACTTTTTTTCTGGTTGCTATTTTCTTGGTATATTTTCCCCCATCCTTTTATTTTTAGTCTTTCTTTATCTTCATTTTTCAAGTGTGTCTCTTATAGAAAGCATATTGATGGATTTTTTTTTTAAATCCAATCTGCTAGTCTCTTTCTCTTCAGCAGTGCATTTAAACCACTCACATTCAGTATGATAATTGATAGCCATGATTTTATTGCTATCATTGTGTTGATTTTTTTTTGAAGCTGTTGCTTTCTGTGTCACCTCTGTAAGAAGGACGTCTCTCAGTTTTCCCTTCAATCCTGGTCTTGTTTTTACAAACTCTTTTAGGTTCTGTTTTTCTGGGAATATCTTGATCTCTTCTCCCTTTTTGATGGACAATTTTGCTGGGTACAATATTCTTGGTTGACAATTGTTTTTTGTGTATCAGAGTAGCATTAAAAGGAAATGGAAAGAGTATACAGAGTCATTGTACCAAAAGGAATTTGTGGACACAGAAGAATTTCATGCAACAATGTTTGAGCAAGAGCCTGTGGTGATGAATGAGGAAATTCAAGCTGCTCTGAAATAATTGAAAAAATATATGGCATATTGATTGACATATTTCAACAAACAGACACTGCCCTGGATGTGCTGACCAAGTTGTGCCAAGAAATCTAAAGGACAACCACCTGGCCAACTGACTTGAGGATATCTATATTTGTTCCCATTCCAAAGAAAGATGATCTTACAGAGTGGAAATTACTGAACAGTATCATTGATATCACATGTGAGCAAGATTCTGCTGATGATTATCCAAAGATGACTGGAACAGCACATCAACAGAGAACTGCCTGATGTGCAGGCTGGATTTAGAAGAGGCCGTGGCACTAGGGATATTATAGTTAGTGTCAGATGGATTTTGGCTGAAAGCAGAGAGTATCCGAGGAATGTCTATCTGTGTTTCATTGACTAGGCAAAGACGTTTGACTGTGTGGATCATAACAAACTGTGGCTGACTCTGAGAAGAATGGAAATCCCAGAACAATTGATTGTGTTGCACAAAACCTGTACCTGGACCAGGAGGCAGTCATCAGAACAGAGTAAGGAAACACTGCATGGTTCAAAATTGGGAAGGGTGTGCATCAGGTATACGTCCTATCTCCATATCTTTTCAATCTATATGTGGAACTGATTATCTGGGAGGCTGGGCTTTGCAAGGAGAAGTGTGGCATCAAAATTGGAGGTAGCCTCATCAGCAATCGGTGTTATACAGATGACATAACCCTGCTTGCTGAAACTGAGGAGGACCTGAAGCGCTTGGTGCAGAAGGTTTGGACTGCAGCCTTCAATATGGGTTGAAGCTCAACATCAAGAGAATAAATATTCTCACCACTGGGCCTATTGGCAGCATCATGGTAGATAGTGAAGAGATTGAGATTGTTGACAGCTTCAGTTTGCTTGACCTTACAAACAACACTTTTGGTACCAGCAGCCAAGAAATCAAAAGATGAATTCCATTGGAAAAAATCTGCTGTCAGAGACTTCTCCAGAGTACTGAAGAGCAACAATATCAGTCTGGAGACTAAGGTGCACCTGATACAGGCCATGGTCTTTGCAATTACTCGTTATGTATCAGAGAGCTGGACAATGACTAGGGGTGATAGAAGGAGAGTTGATGACTTTGAGCTTTGGTGCTGGAGAAGAGTATTGAATGTACCATGTACTGCTAGGAGAACAAACAAGTTCGTCCTGGTGAGGGTGAGTCCAGGCTGCTCCTAGAGGCAAGGATTCTGAAGCTTTGTCTGACATACTCTGGGCATGTTACAAGGTGGGATCAGTCCTTGAAGAGGACGTCATGCTTGGGAGGATGGAGGGACAGCACAGGAGAGGAAGACTCTCAATGAGATGGATTGATTAAGTTACTGGGGTTATGGGGATAGGTGTGTCAGAGACAATAAGATTGACAAGGGATAGAGAAGAGTTCAGAGCTCTTGTACACAGAGTCACTATGAGTTGCTGGCTATTTGATGGCACATAACAACAACAACATAGCTCTTTATCATATCAATTCTTTTATGGGTACTTTGAACTTTTCCCCAGATGTAAGAAGCAAGGAGAGTGATTCATCGACCCTTTGGAGAATGAGGGAACCACTTTCAGGTTTGACCTCTGTAGTGCAGTGAAGAGCAACCATCGTTTCCCCAAGCATCCTTGTCATGGTACAAAGGCATCATGTGGTGAATTCCTTTGTGAAGTACTCTAGTTGAAGGATGTGTTTCCTACTGATTACCACTTTTCTCTCAGAGAAAGAGTTCTTCTCAGATGGACTCACTCTGGTGTAGTGAGCCCACTCCATCTCTCTGGTCTAGACAACAATATCAGTGGTTAAGGGCACCTAGAAAGTGACCTCTAAGTCCTGCCCAAGTAAAATCTTTCCAGGTCTTGCTCAGGACCAAGTCTTCCATTCGATGAATTAGAGGTGAGGGGTTTGGGCCAGGAGTATTTTTAACCACATGGTCTCCATGACTGCAAGTTCTTCAGCTGTAATTTCTGCTCAAGGCCTGCAGCTAGCAACAGCTAGTAACCTGGGCAGAGATGCAGGTCTGGAGAACAAGATTCAAGTGTGGATCAAGGGTTACTATGCCCTGCAAGATTGTGAGACTGCCTTCAGGACCAAACCAGTGAATAAAACTACCTCTTCCAAACTCCACACATAATTCCAAAAAGCTGCATTTTGTTTTTTGGTGATTCTGTCCTTGTTTTCTTTATTTTCCTGCTGCCTTTCTTCCACCTTTTAATTCCATTGACTTATTGGAGAAATTATGCTTTTTGTAGATTATCCTATGTATGGATTTAGATGATTACATTTTACCGGAAGGGGAGCTCTGGTGGCCTAGTGGCAAGGAGTTGCAACTACAATCCCAGAGGCGCACGGTTCGAATCCACCAGATGCTCTGCCGAGGAAGGAGGGACAATCTCCTCCTGTACCAGTCAGATCTGATTTGATGGTACACTCACACAAAAATAATAAAATAAAAAAAATAATCTGTCTCCTACATTTTACCGGTGTTACTTAAATAGTTTTTTCATCCCCAGTATTTCCTATAATTTGATATTAAATCTAGATATGTGGTTATATTAAGAATCTGTTTATTAAGGCTATATAACTTTGTAGGTATGGTGGGTATGTGTGCAAAGTCTGGTTGTCTTAGTTTTTATGATGTCAGCTTGCCACTGCTGTGATAAGGTTCCTTTTCCATTGCTGAGATGCAATTCATATTGAAGTCTGTAGGGTTTAACTTCTTCAGCAAGTGCTTCAAGTCCCTCTCACTCTCAGCAAGCAAGACTGTGCCATCCTCATAATGTGGGTTATTGATGAGTCTTCCTCCAAACCTCATGCCACGTTATTCTTCATAGAGTACAGTTTCTCAAATGATTTGCTCAGCATATGGATTGGGTAAGTATGGAGAAAGGATGCAACACTAATTCACATTTTTCCTAATTTAAAACCATGCAGTGTTACCTTGCTCTGTTTAGACAACTACCTCTTGGTCTCTTTTGCATGATAACAATTAAGAATTAAGAATTCTCTGCTTTCAACCAAGATCTACCTGATATTATTAGCGAGGATATTCCTTGTTCCACATTTTTTTCTGAGTCTAGCTTAAATTTCCGACTTCTATAGCAGGATCTAAACCATTTGAGTCTAGGCTGACTGTTGAGATCAAGAGCTACTCTCTCTTCAGGTTAATGGGGAAGCTAAGAAATCAGAAAGGAGAGGGAATAGGACTGAGCCAAACAGCCAGTGAATGTGGGGCTTCGACTAAAACATAGAAATCTTGATAATTCTTGTTTGGAAAGCCTAGGTTTTTCCTCCAGTACATCAAAGTTTCTGAGATACAAGAAATTTTGACAGTTTGGGCCTACTTAGGCTATTTTCCCCCAAAGGACAGCAAAGAGTCAGTTCCAAGCACACCAGAACCCCACAACAAAACCCCCCAAAACCCAAAAAACTCAACAAAACTTTGCCTTCTTGGTGGAAGTGTAAAATGGTGCAACCACTGTGGAAGGCAGTATGGCACTTTCTCAAAAAGTTGCAAATAGAGATACCATTTGGCCCAGCAATTTCACTACTGAGAATATATCCAAAAGAGACCATAACTTCCACCCAAGCAGATATATGCACACCCATGTTTATCATGGCTTTGTTCACAATAGCAAGGAGTTGGAAACAACCTAAGTGCCCATCAACAAATGAATGGATAGAGAAGCTGTGGTATACTCACACAATGGAATACTATGCTGCATTGAAAAACAAGCAACTCATGCAATAATATTCAAAATGGGTGACCCTAGAGGACATTATGCTGAGTGAAGTATCTCAGTCACAAAAGGACAAATACTGCATGGTGCCACTGTTGTAAAACAGGTCTGACATAGGGGTTGGGGGAAAACTGAGAAAGATGGGTTTAATAATGTATACAATAATGTATACTGCATTGAAATAGATGAGGGAGAAAACGGTTTAAAAGGGATATGCGATTAGGTATTTTTGTCATGACAGGAGTCCAGAGCAGAGGCTGCATAGTGGAGTGGACCTGGGAGAGGGTTTGTAAAACAATGAAATAATTTTTCTTTTACTTTTCCAAGAGGGTAGTGTACTTGGGTGGGGGGGAGGGTTGGGAGAAGAGAAAAGTGTAACAATGAATGAATGGAAATCCAAAGTCTCTGTAAATTTTCATTGAAATTAATAATAATAAAACACAAAAACTCATATAATTAAAATTGAAAGAAAAAGAAAACCTATCGACTGGAAAAAAAAATTTAGCAATATAATTTTAGACAAGAGTCTCATATTAAAATGTTACTGAATTTTACAGAGCCTCTACAAGAAAAAGATTGGTCACACAAAATGGGCACAAAAGTGGAAAGACTGCACAGAGGAAGATATTCGGATAACTAATATATACATGAAGAAATGCTCAAAATCACTGGCAATAAGAGAGATGCAAATAAAAATCTTAGTGAGACACCATCTTACCCCAATAGCAGTTGCCAAGTTTAACAGTACAACACATAATAAATATTGGAGAAGATGTGAAGAGTTAGGAACTCTTACACATTATTGGTCAGATTGTAAAATGTTACAACTACTCTGGAAGGCAGTTCGGCATTTCCTCAGAAAGATGAACATAGAAATTCCTTATAACCACAGCTTGGAATATACCTTTTGATAATTTTTATGTCTGGCCTCTCATCTTTCTGGTTCTGTAAGCAAAAGTCCTTCTCTTATTTTCTGTCTCTGCTTGAATGTTGCTGGGGTTGAATCACTCCAGTTGCCTTTCTCTTATAAAAAGATTTTTCCTCAAAAAAAAAAAAACAACCCCACCACAAAAAAACAACCTTGCCTTCAAGTACAGAATCCACCTCTTGCAATCTCAGTGAGTCAGGGAGAGTCAGTAAAGCTGTCTGTGATCCATCTGTGAAGTAAGGACCCCACCTACTTGAGTACCTCATGATATTAAAAAAAAAAAGCAGGTCTGGAAAAAGTCTGCAAGAGGAAACTTACAATGATGATGTGATGGCTTATGACCTATTGTCTAAATCCATAGTTCTATGGTAGAATGCTCACTCTGCAAGAGATCCAGCTTCAATTCATGGAGTACTTCATGAGCAGCCTACATAATCAGTGAAGGTTTGTGTATTTCTAAGATGAAGATCCTTCATGAGATGAATTCACACAGTGGCTATAGGAATGTAATCATAGATGATCGCACACCCAAGCCACACTGACACTGGCAAGATTAGAACCTAGGGAGAAGAGACATATACTCAGAAAACACACACACACACACACACACACACACACACACACACACACCCCAGATGCATCTAAAAACCCAGGAGTCCAAGGATTGCTGTGCGTAGTAGTAAGAAGCTGTGCTGCAACCCCAAAGTCTTATGGTTCAAATCCATCAGCTGTCCCACAGGAGATTGATGGGCAATTTCCTCTTGTGCAGTTTACTGCCTCTGAAGATGGCTGGATTCTGTACGATACACACAACAATAACTAGAAACAGACGTTGACAAGGAAAGATCTCTCTTTGTAGCCATGCCTTGCATTCTAGCTATACAAATTGTAGTTCTAAAAAGTCGAGATTTTCAAGCTACAAGAAAATAAATTTCTACTATTTAAAGTCATCAAAAAATATATTAGAGATGATAAGGATGACACAAGATAGGGCAAGGTTCAGATCTGTTGTTCATGAGGACTTGAAATATACTCAGTGTCACTTAACAACAACAATGAAGATGAATAGATTTCACTGAAACTCCCACACTATTACAAAACAGGAAGAAAGACTTGGTGATCTACTTTTGAAAAATCAACTAAAGAAACCCTATTGGTCACAATAGTTCAATCTTCGACCAATCATGGAAGTCATCAGGATTATTAGATAGTTATTCACTTCCATCCCATTATGTCACAATGTGTCAGGAAACAAACACTACATGACAGCTAACAATCTGCCCTTCAAGATTCATCACCTTTATGAGGTCTTCCTCAATTGCTTTGCTTTCTGTAACTTCTCTTTTATCTAGATGCCTGCTGCTTTTATTACATTTGTCCATACATAGTTTAGCTGTGAGTAGCAGGGGACTCAACATAACAAGATGAGACTCAGTGGTACATAACAAAAACAACAACAAGGTAATCTTGTTAAAGAGATAAAAGGATGTCAGATTAAAGATTAAGGTGTGCCTAATACAATATTTTCATTTGCGTTAAATGCATCTAAAAATTGAACAATGAGTAAAGAAAAACTTGTCTTAGAGGAAGTGCAATAGAGGTGCTCCATAGAGGCAAACCATGTAGTAGTGTTCCCTTGCTTTGTTTGCACAACGGAGCTCCTGGTCTAGGAATAGGTTTTGCATAAGCACAATTCAGTTAAGTGCTCTGGGATTTCCATTCTTCTCAATGTTAGCTGTAACTCGTCATGATCCACACAGTCAAATACCTTTGCATAGACAATAAAGCACAAATAGACATTCTTCTGGCTTCTGTACTTTCAGTCAGGATTTATCTGACATCAGCCAATGATATCCCTGGTGTCACAGTCTCTTCTAAATTGTGCTTGAACTTCTAGCAGCTCTTTATCTATGTACTGGTCTAGCCATCTTTTAATGACCTTCAGTAGTATTTTTCTTGCACGAGGTATTAATGATATTGTTTGATAGTATCCACATTCTGTTGGATCACCTTTCGCAAGAATGGGAATAAACGTGTTTCGCCTTTCTTGGGAATGAGAACAAATATGGCCCTCTTCCACTTTGCTAGCCAGACAACTGTCTTCCAAATTTCCTAGCATAGACTGGCAAGCACTTCCAGGACTGCATCTGTTAATTGAAACAAATCAATTGATATCACATTGATTCCTGGGGCCTTTTTTGCCAATGCCTTCAAAGCAACTTCTGCTCCCTCTTTCATTACCATTGGCTCCTGTTCATATGATATTTCCTGAAATTTTACAATGTCAGTCAGTTCTTTTTGGTACAGTGATTCTATGTATTCCTTCTATCTTCTTTTGATGTTTTCTGGGTCATTCACTATATTGCCTGTAAGATCTTCAATATTATGCCTTGAGGCTTAAATTTATTTTTCAGTTCTCCTAGCCTGAAAAATGTAGTCAGTTCTTCTTTTTTTATTCTCCAATTTCAGATCTCTACATTCCATTAAAATACTTTGCTTTGTCTTCTTGAGCTGCCTTTTGAAACATTCTGTTCAGCTCTTTTACTTTGGCATATTTTATCTTTGTTTTGGCTTATTGATGTTGTAGTGCAATTTTCAGAGTTTCTTCTGGTATTATTTTTGATCATTCCTTCCTCCCTTCTTTCTATTTGTAATGACCTTTTGCATTTTCATGGATGATATCCTTGATATCCCACAATTCATCAGGTCTTCGATCGTTGATATTCAACGTTGAGTGGTATTATGCAAACAGAGCAAGGGAAAATACATGATTTATAATTAAGAAGGGAGCGCATCAGAGCTGTACTTTCTCTTCATATCTATTCAATCTGTATGCTGAGCAAATTATTTGATAATCTGGACTCTGTAAAGAGGAAGGTGGCATCAAGATTGGAGGAAGACTTATTCATAACTTGTGTTATGCAGATGACACAACCTTGCTTGCTGAAAGTGAGGAGGACTTGAAGCACTTGTAGTAGTAGACCATAGAACAGCCTTCGACATAGACTGCATTTTAATGTCAACAAAGCAAAGATTCTTACCACCAGAACAATAGGTCATTATAGATGGAGAAAGCATTGAAACTGTCAACAATTTCATCTTACTTCGATCCGCAATTAACCCCCCTGATACTAGAGTCAGGAAACCAGGAGACATTTTGCACTGGGAAAATCTGCAGTTAGGGACCTCTCCAAATTATTAATGAGTAATGATGTCAATTTAAAGGCTAAGGTGCATCTGATTTAGGTCATGGTCTTTCTGATCACTTGTTATGCATCTGAGAGCTAGACAATGAATAAGGGTGACAGAAGTAGGGTTGATGCCTTTGAGCTTTGGTGTTGGAAAAGAGTACTAAACATTTCATGGACTTCCAAAAGAACAAGAAAATATGTTATGGAGAGGGGGAAGTCAGAGTGATCTTTGAAGACAAAAATGATGAGGATTCACCCCAAATACTTGGACATGTTGCTGGGGTGTGGGGTGTGGTCTATGCCTTTAAGAGGGACATGATGCTCGGAAAGGTAGAATGTTGATGAAGGAGAGGAAGACCCTCAATCAGGTGAGTTTGACATGGTGATTGCTGCAATGTGCTCTATGGTGTCAGGGAGTGTGAGGATGGCACAGAATAGGACAGATATGCTGTTCATAGGGTTGCTATGTGTCTTACTCAATTCACTAACACCTAATTGCAAAAACAACATAGAGGCAAAGATGATGAAATTTAGTCTGACATAGATTGGACATGTTTTCAGGAGGGCCAGTCATTGGAAAAAAGACATCATGCTAGAAATGGTAGAAATTCAGCAAAAGAGAAGAAGACCCTCAATAGGATGAGCTGACACAGTGATTGCAACAAAGGGCACGAGTGGGGCAAAGATCGTGAGAGTGGAGGAGAAGAGGGCAAAGTTTTGATCCATTGTTCACAGGGTTGCTATGAGCCGTAGTCATTTTAATGGCACTTAACGAGAATAGCACCCATCGTGTCATATTCCTTGGTGGTTCTTTTATGCTGGGCAACTTCTTTACTGTGCAATTCTGATCCTCCTGTCAGCCCATGTGAGGCTCAGTGTCACTGCTTGTATGAGGCTGAACATGCCCTTTCCTTTCTTTGAGCTTCAACCTTACAACTATAAAGAACATCCGATCTGGAACTAGAGAAATCTAAACTTAAACACTGGCTTAACTATTTATTGTCAATATGGACTTGAGCAGATAAGTTAACCTCTTTGAGTTTATGTTACTTCATGCATAATATGGAGATAACTAACTTCTTTTTTTATTAAATTTTATTAATTTTAATGAACATTTACAGAGATTTTGGATCTCAAATTCATTCATTGTTGCACTATTTTCTCTACCCTACCCCCCAGTTCATTCCCCTTCCCCCGCCTTGAAAATGTATTTTAATTGTCCCATTGCCACAGTGCTTGTCAAAGCCAATAACTAACTTCTCACGAGAGAGAAGTTCTGGTGAAATAACCTGTAGAGAGTTATACTGCTAACTAACATGGCTCCTTTTGGCAATGTGGCTCTATCTTCTATGTGATTTACAGCCTCCTGAAAACCTGCCAGGATGTCAGCAATGAGGTAATTTTAACTCCCTGGCAAGGATAGTCTTTTGAAATAGAAGTGCTGGTGGTGTAGTGGTTTGACGGTTGGCCTGCTGATAGGAAATTCAGTTAACACTCCACAGCAGAAAAGTGAAGCATTCTACTTTTGGAATGATTTAAAGCCTCAGAAGCTCTAGGGCAGCTCTGCTCTTCCCTATAGGGTCACTATGAGTTGGACTGTACAGGAAGGTAGTGTGGAGTATAGCCACCCATGTATCTACTCAGCTGAAATCTGTGGCTTAACTTTCCTTGCAGACCCTAATCTCCTTTTTTGTATGAACCTTAGAAGCTTCAAATTGCATTAATATGTAATTCCTCTGTGCCTCTTTCCAGTCTAGATCTAATTACCATGAGCTGTTGGGACTTGAGCATGAGGACAGAGGATTTAGTAGGATTATACTCAACATATGACATTCAATTACCATTTCCTAGGAGAGCAAAGGTTAGTCAAGCAGGGAGTTAGAGGGAACTTATAGAATTCCAAAATAAAGATGTCAAAAGACTTAATTTCTGAAGGGAAGTTTGAGTGATGCTACTGAACCTATAGTGAGAGTTTGTTTAAATAACAAATCTTGGTATTCCACACTTGAGATAGGTTTTAGTAGATTGGAGGTGAAACCTAGGAGTTAGTAGTATTAACAAGTACCCGTATAATTCTGATGTCTGAGACTCTTGGAGAATCACTGTCCTTAACATTGTCCTTAAACAACTTGAAGGACTGAAAAGGGAAAAAGTATCTGGAAAAGCAAAAAGCTGTGTGATAAATATGAACCTGGAGGCTTGGAGACTAAGATTTTAATCCCAAGGGTTCATGGGTGAACTTTTCTTCCCAAGTCTTTCTCTGTAAAATATGAGAGTTCTATGGTTTTTATTTTTATCTTAAAATACCATACTGTTTTTTCAATCTCAGTATTTAAATAGATAAATTGAAGGTTGCTCTGGTAAAAACAGGGGCAAGGTATTATCTCATTCAAATCTGTTACTGCTTTCTTCAGATGAAGACTGATGTCTCCTGACAGTCACACAGAACCCTAAGCCTTTGTGCATGTAGTTTGAAAACCTGCTATTGGAGGAAGGATGATGAAAGTTTTTTCCATTCAGTGATTTTCAGTGTGATGATCCTTCTGTACATGTACACCAACCCAAATAATCAGCATATCTTTTAAAAAAATTAGCTTTTGTATCACTATACACAACCAAATGCATACTCATTCATAATTTATACATGAACAGGTGCATACCTACACAATTTGTTGTTAGGTGCTGTTGAGTTGAGTACAACTCATAAGGAACCTATGAACAAAAGATCTAAACACTGTTCTACAATACACCTTCCTCATTGCAGCAATCACCATGTCAATCCATCTGGCTGAGGGTCTTCCTCTCCTTTGCTGACCCTCCACCCTTCCCATCATCATGTGTCTCTCCAAGGAATAGGTCCTCCAGCAACATGCCCAAAGTAAATCATTCTTGTCTCCAAAGAACACTCTAGTTGTACCCTCTCCAAGTAATATCTGTTTGTTCAGTGCTTTTCTTCAACACCTGCACTCAAAAGCATCAATTTTTTTTCTGTCATCCTTATTCATTTTCCAGCTCTCAGATGCATAGCAAGGAATCTGAAAAACCATGGCCTGGCTGAGACACATCTTAGTCCTCAAACTCAATATATTAGTCCTCAATAATTTGGAGATGTTCCTAACTAATCAAATTCCTATGCACATCCAAAAACTTCCCCAGCAGGGTAAAAAGGAAAGCCACAGACCGGGAAAGAATATTTGGTAATGACATGTCTGATAAGGGACTTATATGTAGAATTTGTAAAATACTCAAGCACCACAATATGATAAAGGTAAACAACCCAATAACAAAATGTGCATAGAATATGAACAAACACTTCACCAAAGAAGACATTCAGATGGCGAAGAAACACACGAAGAAATGTTCAAAATTCCTAGCTCTGAGAGAGATGAAAATCAAAACAACCACGAGACATCATCTCACCCCAGTAACACCAGCAAAATTTAACCGAGTAGCAAACAACAAATTCTGGCAAAGTTGTGGAGAAACTGGGACCCTTATTCACTGTTGATGGGAGTGTAAAATGGTGCAACCACTCTTGAAGGCAGTATGGCTCTTTCTCAAGAAGTTGGAAATAGAAATACCATTTGACCCAGTAATTCTACTACTCGGAATATACCCTAAAGAAAGCAAAACTGACACCCAAGCAGATATATGCACACCCATGTTTATTGCTGCATTGTTCACAATAGCAAAGAGATGGAAACAACCCGAGTGCCCATTGACAAACGAATGGATAGAGAAGTTCTAATAAGTCATACAATGGAATACTATGCAACATTAAAAAAACAAGGAACTCATAAAATAGTAAACCAAATGGGTGACCCTGGAGAACATATGCTGAGTGAAATATCTCAGTCACATAAGGACACATACTGCATAGTGTCACTGTTGTAAAACTGGACTGACATCTGGGTTGGGGGAGAACTAAGAAAAGAAGGGATAAATAATGTACATTGTATTAAAACAGATGAGGGAGAAAACTGCTTAAAAGGAATATATGATTAAGTATTATTTACATGACAACAGTCCCCAATAAGAGCTGCATAGTAAAGTGGCCTGGGGGTCAAGGGGGATTGTACAAGAATGAAAGAATTTCTTTTTTTTTTCAAAGAGAAATGTGAATTGGGGGGGAGGAGTGGGCAGGGAGGCCATTGTGCAACAGTGAATGAATGAGTGTAAATCCATGTTCTCTATAAACTTTAATTAAAATCTCAATAAAAAAAATAGAAAAAGAAAATATGTAAAATTTCAAAGTCTACAAGAAAAATTCTAAAGCTAATAGAGGTTTTAGCACGATTGCAGGGTACAAAGTCAATTAACAAAACCAGTGAGGTATCTATGTAGCAACAATGAGAAATTTGAAAGGAAAATTTAGGAAACAATTAAATTTAAAGGACCATCTTTGAGAATAAGATAACTAGGACTCAATCTAACCAAAGATGTGAAGCACTGATACAATGCAAACTGTAAAACACTGCTTAAGTATATTAAAGAATGGAATTATGTTCTATATCCATGGACTGGAAGACTTGATATTGTTAAGATGTTAATACTACACAAAGTGATATATAAATTCAACACAATTGTGGTCAAAATTCCAACAATCTTCTTCATAGAATTAGAAAGGACAATCTTCAACTTTGTGTGAAATGACAAGAAACCCTTAATAGTTAAAGCCATGTTGAAAGAGAAGAACAAAATAAGAAAACTAATACTTTCTGACTTTAAAACAAATTATACAAGTATAGTTATCAGAACAACCTGACACTGACATAGTATAGAAACTTAGACCAATGGAGTGAAATTGAGGAGATGTAATGAAAACCATACATCTATGGTCAAATGAGTTTTTAAAAAGCACAAAGGTGCTAATCCTATTTGATGGGGAAGAGGAGAAAATGGTACTGAAGAAATTGAGTTTCTACATGCAGAAAAATGAAACAGGATCCATATATACAAAACCAAATTAAAAATGAATTGCTGATTTAAATGCAAACTTCTTGTTGCTAGGTGCCATTGAGTTGCCTCTGACTCATAGTGATGCTATCTAGGTACAACAGATTGAAACATCGTTTGATCCTGTGCCATTCACACAATATCCACTCTGCTTAAGATACCTGTTGCAGTTACTGTGCCAGTTCATCTTGTTGATGTTATTCTTTTTCTTTTCTGACTCTTTACCTTTTCAAGCATTATTTCTCCTAGAAGTACTGACCCCTCTTAATAACATGCTCAAAGTATGTGAGATGAAATCTCACCATCCGTGACTCTAAGAAGTATCCTGCTGCTTTTCTCGTAAGACACATTTCCTTTGTTTTTTTTTTTGTCAGTTCATGGTATTTTCAGTACTCTTCACCAACACTAAACTTCAAAGGCAAACGAAAACTATAACATTCTTAGAAAAAAAATACAGGGACAGCACTGTCAGGCCTAGTTTTTAAACAATGGACTATGGAGTATAACAAAAGCACAAACAACAGAAGATAATATTTTATTAATGAGACATCATAAAAATAAAAAACATGTTTTCAGAAGACTGAAAAAATGTGAAAAGACAAGCTATACACTGAAAAGTATATTAAAAACTGTATAGGCAGTAAGAATCAAAATACTTAAACAGTTTAACAACAAAAAGACAAACCAATCATAAATGACTTGAATAGACATTTCACTAGAGAACAGTAAAATGACCATCTGAGAAGCTGGGGACTAAAAACCACATGAGAAGATGCTCAATGCCATTAGCCTCAGAGAGCACAAATCAAACCACAAGATACTTTTTTATGCTCACTAAGAAAACCCCAAACCAAAACCCCCCAAAAAACAACCCCCAAACCTGAAAGCAGACGCACAGAGACTTAAACAGCAGTATTCATGGAAACTCTATCTTTAATACTAAAAAACTAGAAAGAACTTAAATGCCCATTAACTGTTGATTGGATAAAAAATATGACATATACATACAATGGAATACTTCTCAGCCAGTAGGAAACATGAGGTGTTGATACATGATAGACTATAGAAGACATTATGGTAGTGAAATAAGTTAATTACTAAAGAATAAATGTTACATGATTTTACTTATATAGAAGAGAAAAGGCAAATATATAAAAACAAAGTTTATTTGTGGATACCTGAGAAGGGAGGGAGGGAGTGAGGAGATATAACAGTGATGTGTTTATTGTCCTGATTGAGTAGGGTTGTACAGCCAATTATTGTAATAGCTGTGAAAAGGTTGTGTATTTATGAAAAGTTCATTTGACAAAAGTTGAGTGGTAAAAAAAAAAAGTTGC
Organism: Elephantulus edwardii; assembly: GCF_000299155.1. Lineage (NCBI taxonomy): Eukaryota > Metazoa > Chordata > Mammalia > Macroscelidea > Macroscelididae > Elephantulus > Elephantulus edwardii. Next base: position 632,421 of record NW_006399880.1, on the reverse strand, counting down.
GTGGTAGATATATTTGCAACAAAGACTTAAAAAAAAAAGAATAGCTGTTGAGACTATAACCAGAAACTTCATGGGATTTGATTTGTTGGTGTAGAAATTTGAGGATGATTATGTGAGATAACCCAGTTAATTACATGTTTAGTTTTTTTTGCTCTGACTCTTAATCCATTACATACCGTCTGGAGTCTTAAAAGCTTTCAAATGATCATTTAGTTTCAAATTGATCACTTGAATTTTGTAAATAAACTAGTATAATTTTTTAAAAAAAGAATCATTAGGCATTATATATACAATATATATTGTACATATTATATGTACATTATATGTACAATAGCCCAGAATAAGAGGTACATTGCAAAGAGGACTGGGGAGAGGAAGGAGAGGGAGGTAACTGTGTGACAATGAATGGATGAATATTTAAAGACAACCTAAAAGAGTGAACTGAGGGAGGGGGAAAGGAGGAAGAGGGGATAAAAATGTGCAATAATGAATGAATGAAAATCTGATTTTTTGGTAAACTTAAAATTATGATTAAAATAGTTGCTGATTGTGGAACAGACAGCCAAGTACTCATATGCAAATTCAAGTTCAAGTTGAAGAAAATTAAATCTACAGAACCAAAATTTGACCTTGAGTCTATCCCACTTGAACTTCAAAACCATCTCAGGAACAAGTTTGAATCCTTGAACACCAATGAGTGAAGACCAGATGGGCTGCGGGAGGATATCAAGAATATCCTCCATGAAGAATGCAAAAGGTCATTGCAAAGGCAGAGGAGGAAGAAAAGACCAAGATGACTGTCAAAAGAGACTGAATATTGCACTAGAGTTCCAAGAAGCCAGAGCAAAGGGAAGAAAGCACAAATTAAGGAGCTGAACAGAAGATTTCAAAGCGAAACTAAGGAAGACAAAGCAAAGTATTATAATGAAATGTGCAAAGAGCTGGAACCAGAAAATCAAAAGAGCAGAACTTGCTCAGCATCTCTTAAGCTGAAGGAATTGAAGAATCAATTTAAGTCTCGAGTTACAGTATTTAAGGATGTTTAAGGCAGAATATTAAATGATCCAGTAAGCATTAAAAGAAGATGGAAGGCGTATACAGAGGTACTGTACCAAAAGGAATTGGCTGACACAGAAGAATTTCATGAAACAATGTATTAGCAAGACCCTGTGGTGATGAAGGAGGAGGTTCAAGGCACTCTGAAAGAATTGGCACAAAACAAGGCCCCAGGAATTGTTTCATACCAATTGACATATTTCAACAAAGAGATGCTTCCTGGATGTGCTCACTAAGTTGTGCCAAGAAATCTGGAGGACAACTATCTGGCCTACTGACTGGAGGAGACCTATATTTGTTTCCATTCTAAAGAAAGGTGATCTGACAGAGTGTGGAAATTATTGAACAGTATCATTGATATCACATGCAAGCAAGATTCTGCTGAAAATGATTTAAAAAATGACTGAAATAGCATATCAACAGAGAACTGCCAGATGTGCAGGCTAGGTTAGAAGAGGCCATGGTAAATATCATAGCTAATGTTAGATGAACCTTGGCTACAATCAGAGGACTTTATCAGGAATGTCCGTGTTTCATTGACTATGCAAAGGCATTTGACTGTGTGGATCACAACAAACTGTGGCTGACTCTGAGAAGAATGGGAATCCCAGAACATTTGATCATGCTATGCTAAACCTATATTGGACTAGGAGGCAGTCCTCAGAACAGAGCAGGGAAATACTTCATACTGCATGGTTCAAAATTAGGAAGGGAGTGCATCAGAGATGCATCCTGTCTTCATACCTTTTCAGTCTATATGCAGAACAGATCATTTGGGATGAATGTGGTATCCAGATTGGAGGAAGACTCATAAACAGTCAGCATTATACAGATGAAACAACTCTGCTTTCTGAAACTGTGGAAGACAAGAAGAGCTTGCTGAGGATTGTAGTCTTCCATATGGATTGAAGCTCAACATCAAGAAGACAAAGATTCTTACCCTTGGGCCAATAGGCAGCACTATGATAGATGAAGAAGAGAATGACATTGTTAACAGTTACAGCTTGCTAAGCTCTACAGTCAACACTCCTTGAACCAGCAGTCAGGAAATCAAAAGATGAATTGCATTAGGTAAATCTGCTGTCAGAGATCTCTATAGAGTACTGTGAAGCAATAATATCAGTCCAGAGACTAAGGTGCACCTAATCCAGTCCATGGTCTCCACAATTACTTGCTATGCGTCAGAGAGCTAAACAATTACTAAGAATAACAGAAGATATTTTACTCAGCATAATGTCCTCCAGGGTCACCTGTTTTGAATAATATTGCATGAGAACGTTATGCTGAGTAAAATATCTCAGTCACAAAAGGACAAATACTGCATCTGCATGGTGCCACTGTTGTAGAAAGTGACTGACCTCAGGGTTGGGGTAAAACTGAGAAAAACTGTGTTAATTGGTATGGGTGTGTCAGAGGCAGTGTGATTGGCACAGGATAGAGCAGGGTTTAGGGCTGTTGTACATAGGGTCACTAGGAGTCGTAAGTGACTCGAGGGCACATAACAACAACAATATATATAAAACAGATCACTCTGGAGTCTTGACTTTATGAGGAGGAATGTGGCCAGGAAGAGAGGGAGATTCATCAACAACTTGTGATATGCTGATAACACAACCTTCCTTGCAGTCACTAAGGAGGACCTGAAGCATTTGCTGCAGAAAGTCAAGGACTATGTTCTTCAATATGGATTGAGGCTCAAAATAAAAAAGACAAAGATTCTCATCACTGGGCCAATTGGCAGTATCATGATAAATGGAGAAGTGATTCAGGTTGTTAGCAGTATTAGCTTGTTCAGCTCCACAATCAACACTTTTGGCATCAACAGTCAGGAAATCAGAAGACAAATTTCACTGAGAAAATCTGTTGTCAAGGACCTCTCCAGAGTACTGAGGGGTCACACTGCCAGTCTAGACACTAAAATGCACCACATTTAGGTCATGGTTTTCACAATAACTTGCTATGCATCAGAGAGCTAGACAATGAGTAAGGATGATAGAAAAAGAATTGCTGTCTTTGAGTTGTGGTGCTGGGGAAGAGTAAAGAACATACCATAGACTGCA
>NW_006399880.1:626673-628750 GCF_000299155.1 Elephantulus edwardii | reverse complement strand
TAGTTTCCATTCTGCCTTGAATCACTCTGAGACTTTGAGAATAATGCGTCACATCTCCGGGTCCTCATTTTCTCCAATTTCTTAAATCATCTGGATGGCCCAGATTTCTTTTTTTTTTTTTCTCCTGGTACATTCATGTTCCAGACAAGTGTTGGAGAATGCTGCTGTGGATGGGGCAGATTTTATCAGTTTGCTATGTTGGACTTCTTCCACTAATCACAACTTGTTGTGTTGTTTTCTAAAGAGTCTCATGTCTGTAGCATTTACATGGCATGAGATTAGAAATCCTCACAAAAATTCCTGTTACAAAACCCAAGAGCCAACATAATTCTCAATGGAGAAAGACTAAAAGCATTTTTCTTGTGAACAAGGACCAGACAAGGATACCCATTGTCACCAGTTCTATTCAATATTGTTCTGGATGTGCCTGCTAGACCAACATGACAAGAGAAGGAAATAAACGGTATCAGATTGGCAAAGAGATTGTTACACTGTCGCTATATACAGATAATATAATAGAGTACAAAGAAAGCCCCAAAGAGTCAACAAAAAACTTGGTAGAGCCAATTTACTAGATTGGCAGGATATAAGATCAATATCCAAAAATCAGTAGGATTCCTCTGCAGTAACAAAGAGAACTCAGAGAAGGAAATAAAGAAAGCAATGCCATTTACAATAGCCAACCACTTGGGAGTGAACCTAACTAGAGATACAAAAGCCCTATACAAACAAACAAACAAACAGAAACCAACCAAACAAATGAAAAAACAACTACATGGCATTTCTGCAAGAAACAATAAAAGATCCAAAGAAATGGAAAAATGTGCTCTGTTCATGGATAAGAAGACTCACTATCATGAAAATGACAATCCTACCAAAAGCAATCTACATGTTCAATGCAATCCCAACCCAGATACTAAGTACATTTTTCAAGGAGATTAAAAAGAAAATTGTAAAGTTTATTTGGAGAGGCGGAATAGAATCAAGAACCCAGAAATAGACCCAGCTATCTATGGTCAACTGGTATTAGACAAGGAAATAAAACATATCAAATGGGGAAATGACAACCTTTTCAACAAATGGTGCTGCTAAAACTGACTGTTACCGGCAGAAAGCTAAAACAGGATCCACATCTCACACTATACACAAAAATCACCTCAAGGTATATAAGATACTTAGGAATAAAGTCCCAAACCATAAAGTTCATAAGAGACTAACTGGGATCAAGCTTAGAAGTGCTAGTTCAAAGTATAAAGAGGCTGCCAATTATGGGCAGAAATGTAAAATCTGAAAAGCATAAAATTAATGAATGGGACCTTCTCCAGATTAAATCCATGTATGCATCAAAAACATTTTCCAACAGGGTAAAAAGAAAACGTACTGATTGGTAACAAACACTTGCTAATACCATCCCAGATGGGAATCTCATAAAGAAAGTTTACAGAATACTCCTGGGTCTTCACAAGTAAAAGACTTACAACGCAATTATAAATGGGCAAAACACATGGAGGAAATTTTCACAGAGGACGATGTTAGAATGACAAATAGACACATGAAGAAATGCTCTAAATCAGAGGCAATAAGAGAGATGCAAATCAAAACCACAATGAGCTACCACGTCACTCCAGTAACAGTGGTGAAATTTAACAGCGCAGCAAGTAATAAATTTTGGATAGGATGTGGTGAAAAAGGAACTCTTATACATTGTTGGTGGGATTGTAAAATGGTGCAACCATTCTGGAAGACAGTTTGGTGCTTCCTCAGAATGCTGAACATAGAAATTCCATATGACCCAGATATTCCACTACTTGGAATATACCCCGAGAAAATGAGAAGTAAGGCACTAATGGAGACTTGAACACCAGTATTCATAGCAGCATTATTCACCATCGCAAGAACATGGGAATAGCCTGGGTGCACAACCACAAATGAATGGATTGAGAAATTATTGTCTGTTCACATAATGGAATACTATGCAGCACGCTGGAGCAATGATTTTGTAAATTATTACCTGACTTGGGAGGGACTGGAGAGTATTATGCTGAGTGAACTAACTCAGTCCCATAAGGACAAATAC
>NW_006399880.1:623715-626418 GCF_000299155.1 Elephantulus edwardii | reverse complement strand
AGCGACCCTATGAACGAACGGCCTGAGCACTTCAAAGCATTAAACACATCTATTACAATATGTTAGCCAATACTAAGGGTCAATGTATATTCTGGGACCCCAGTTTTCTGCTCCTTGCCCCTTTTCATTGCCTTCTGTAACTCTTGGAGACTGCATTTTATAAAACGAGGCCATCTCAGGCTGGATAAATTCAGTGTTCCGCATCCTGATAAACAACCCATCTTAAAAATATCACTATCTCGCTGAGCTCACATCTCAGACACATTTGTCATGAAAGAAGGGCAGATAGACAGCCAGCCTTCATTTGACCTTTAAATTACCTTCCTCTTATCAGCTATGACTGGTCAGCTGCTCTTTTGGAGAGCAAGTGGGTCGACATGAGATTAATTGGTTTTCTCTGCAGGGGACATGACTTGCCCCATTCCAACCTATGACCTGTAGTGGCTCCCTGGGCTCTGAGAGCCTCAGACAGAAACAAGGGCACTAGCTAATAAGGCAGAATGAGGGTCACCTATGTCCAAACCCAGTATAAGGAGAGAATACTTGATGAGGATTCCAAAAGAAAACCAGTCTTTCAGATGTTGGAAAAGTCCACTGGTCTCTTTCTTTTTAGTCTCTTGGATGTTTGCGACAAATGAAAAGCTCAATAAGTAGAGAGAAACTCACCAGTCCAGGTTGGACCATTGCAGGATTTTGGATGGGCAGTCATTGCAGTATAGTAGAAAAAAGTGTGAGCTTGGGTCCAAAAGACCTGAGTTTCAATCTCATATGTGGTACTTACTCGAAGAAAAATGTTAACGTAACTGTGAAATATTGGTTAGGTCTTTCCTCTATACTCAGTTTCTTCATCTGCATAAAGGAAATAATAACAAATATAGATAGGGTTATCATCTGATTTAGGATAATACATTTGCCTATTAAATAGTAGATAATCAAAACAGTAATTTTGGTTACTGATGTGAAAATATTTTTAAAAAAGATTTTCCAAGGGCAGATGAAGATCTGATTATTTTATTGCTTAGCAGGATAACCTATCCTTTTTTTGAGTCAAATGAAACTACTGTTTTACAAAGAAAGAATTTCAAATCAGACAAAACAATGGTGTTTATCTTGCTGGTTTTGTCTGGTGAGATTTTTATTTTTGCATGTAAGGACCAATCAGTTGAATAGGTATGTTGTTGCTGTTGTTGTTATGTGCCATCGAGTCACTTGCGACTCATAGCAACCTTATATACAAGAGTCCTAAACACTGTTCTATCCTGTGCCAACCACACCGTCTCAAACAGACTCATTCCCACCATTCCACTCACAGAATCGATCCATCTCATCAAAGTTCTTCCTCTCTTGCGCCATCCCTCCACTCTCCCAAACATGATGTTCCTCTCCAAGGACCAGTCCCTTCTTGCAACATGCCCAAAGTATGTCAGATGAAGCTTCAGAATCCTTGACTCCAAGAAGCCTTCCAGCTTCACCCTCTCTAGGACAAACCTGTTTGTTCTCCTAGCAGTCCATGGTATATTCAACACTCTTCTCCAGCACCACAGCTCAAAGGCATCAATTCTCTCTATCAACCCTATTCACTGTCCAACTCTCTGATGCATAGCACGTAATTGCTAAGACTATAGCCCTGATCAGGCGCACCTAAGTCTCCAGCCTGACATCGTTGCTCTTCAGTACTCTTGAGAGGTCCCTCACAGCTGACTTTCCCAATGCAATTCGTCTCCTGATTTCCTGGCTGCTGTTACCAAGAGTGTTGACCGTGGAACCAAGTAAAAGAAAACTGTTAATTATCTCAATCTCGTCACCATCTGTACTGATGCTGCCAATTGGCCCAGTGGTGAGAATCTTTTTCTTGATGTTGAGCTTCAATCCATATTGAAGTATGCACTGGCTAAAAAGATATAGAACAGTGATAAGAAGCTGCACTGCTATCCCAAAGGCATGAGGCTTGATTCCACCAGCTACTCTGTAGGGAAAGGTTGTGCAGTCTCCTCCTGTGTGAAAAACTGCCTCTAAAAATCCACTGGACAGTCAGGTCTGAGTCAGTTTTGACTCAATAACACACAACAACAACAACAACAACAGAAATAAGCTTTTCACGAGGAAGCTGGTCACAAGCTAGAGTATAATGTAATCACAAATAATGTAGTCATTATAGTTCATGATCATTAAGAGAAATAACAAGGTTAGAATGTTTTATTCTCTTCTGTCTGGGATACATTTAAATTATTTTTTAAAAAATTGTCGAAACATCCCAAATGCCCAACTACAATGGAATGGATTGAGAAATTATGGTACATATACACAATAGAATACTATGCAGCACGCAGGAACAATGATTTTGTAAATTACTACCTAATACGGAAGAGACTGGAGAGCACTATGCTGAGTGAATTCAGTCTCATAAAGACAAATACTGTGTTGTTGTTGTTATGTGCCATTGAGTCGTTTGTAACTCACAGCGACCCTATGTACAAGGGCTCTAAATGCTGTTCTATCCTGTGCCAACCTAGCCATCCCTCCACTCTTGAGAGGCCTCTCACAGCCGACTTTCCCAATGCAATTTATCTCTTGATTTCCAGCTGCTGTTACCAAGAGTGTCAATTGTGGAGCCGAGCAAACTAAAACTGTTAACTATCTCAATCTCTTCACCATCCATGCTGATGCTGCCAATTGGCCCAGTGGTGAGAATCTTTGTTTTCT
>NW_006399880.1:570595-621645 GCF_000299155.1 Elephantulus edwardii | reverse complement strand
GTAAGGGAAAGGGGAAAGATCTGGTGTGAAAAACAATGTATAAAAACTTTATGAAATTTGTATGTAAACCAGCATAAAAGAAAATTTTAAAAACTGCAAAAAATTGCGATTTTAACAATTTTATGGAAAGATTGTGATACTACAGAAAGGTTGGGTTTTCATTCATTCGTTCATTTATTGTTGCACATTTTTGTCCCTCCCTCTTTCTTTCTCCCCACTTCCCCCATCCAGTCCATTTTGCAATATAGTTGTTGTTCTAGATTGCTGTTTTACACATAATCTCTACTCTTACATTCCTTTCAGACAGTTTCCCCCTCATCTGTTCTAATGTTCATTATCTACCCACACTTTTCCTATTCTCCCTACCCACTAATGTCAGTCCTGTAGTTGTTTTGTTTTTTTTTTTTTGGTCAGTCCTGTTTTTATAACAGCAATGTTATGCAGTATCTGTCATTTTATGACTGAGATATTTCACTCAGCATAATGTCTCTGAGGCTCACCTATATTGTGTAGGGTTTTATAAGTTCATTGCTTTTCAGCGCTGTGTATTATTCCATTGTGTGAGTGTACCACAGTTTTTCTATCCATTCATTTGTGAAATGAACTAAAATTTCTGTTGCCAAACTCATGATTATATCTTGAAGAAGATGATTAAGATAAGAAGGATTTTGTAGAACTTACCAAAAAGAGATCCATATAAAGAATGAGATTTTTATCTGGAGAAGTGCCAGGGTGATAATGTCTTTAAGAACTGAAGGATGCCACGATGAGGAGGAAATATTTGTTTAAGTGAGACATTGAGCATCAGTGTGGTGTTGGAAAGTCAGATATCTTATTATTTTGTTGTTGTTGTTGTCATTTAGAAAAATTATAGAAGAGGGTGAGCTCTGGTGGCCTAATGGCAAGAAACTGCACTGCAATCCCAGAGGTGCACAGTTTGATCACACCAGCTGCTGGAGAAAGAGGGACAATCTCCTCTTGTATCAGTCAGATCTGATTTGACAGTTGTTGTTGTTGTTGTTATGTGCCATCGAGTTGCTTGCGACTCATAGCGACCCTATGTACAAGAGCTCTAAACACTCTTCTACCCTGTGTCAACTAGCCATCTCAAACGCACTTATTCCCACCTCTCCAGTCACAGAATCAATCCATCTCATCGACAGTCTTCCTCTCCTTCGCCACCCCTCCACTCTCCCAAACATGATGTCCCTCTCTAAGGACTAGTCCCTCCTTGCAACATGCCCAAAATATGTCAGATGAAGCTTCAGAATCCTTGACTCCAAGAAGCCTTCCAGCTTCACCCTCTCTAGGACAAACCTGTTTGTTCTCCTAGCAGTCCAGGGTATATTCAACACTCTTCTCCAGCACCACAGCTCAAAGGCATCAATTCTCTCTATCAACCCTATTCACTGTCCAACTCTCTGATGCATAGCACGTAATTGCTAAGACTATAGCCCTGATCAGGCTCACCTTAGTCTTCAGCCTGATGTCGTTGCTCTTCAGTACTCTTGAGAGGCCCCTCACAGATGATCTGTTCTGCACACAGATTGAAAAGGTATGGATTTGACAGTACAGACACAAAAATAAAAACAAAAACAAAAACAAAAATTACAGAGGAACAGAGTTATGTCAATTTAAGAAGATGTCTTCCACAGCAGAGGGGGAATAAATCCAGGGATCAGAGACGGAAATTGACTCGAGATTTAACTCTGTGAAATACTATCTTGTCTACCTTAAGATCAGAGGAAGTGGGTGGTTCCAGGATAACATTACTTTAAGTTTTGGTTTTTATAGATTAATCCCAATCAAAAGGAAGAAAATGTGACATATATTTTTTTTTTAAATTTAAAGTTATATGTTAACCAGACTTACTGGACTTATTGAAATGGCAAAAGTCTCCAAATGTAATTCTTGGAAATATTTTTTTAATGTACCTATTTATTCCCATTCTAAAAAAAGGTGACCCGACATGTTGGGGAGTGTTGGGGAGGAAGGAAGGGACTCTGGCCAGGACAGATCACCTAAGCGCCGGTTAAGTGCAAGCCTCTCAATGGCCTTTAATATGGGGTAGAGAAAACTCCCCCATGTTTGGCTGTACCGGCTTGAGAAAGCTCACCATCTGGGAAGATGGCTGCTACACCTGTTGAGCTGGGAGTGGTCTGCATGTGGCTGAGGTTTTCTTAACCATCCACCTGTCCCATGTCTGTAAGCCCACCCTATCCTGTCTTCCTGTTATATGTGTGTTTCATTTCTTCCCTGCCCTCCCACAATAATAGCTGGATTGACTCTTTGTTCCTCTCCTGAAGTGGTGTATCTCTGTCGTGCTTACCCCCATCTAGGTGTCTCTGTCAAGTTTCCAGCAAACTGACAGCGACACCAACAGAATGTGGAAATTGTTGAACAATGTCACTAATATCACACGTAAAATCCTGCTGAAGATTATTAAAAAATGACTAGAACCAAAATACCAGCTGGGTTTAGAAGAGGCTATGGCAAAGGCATTTGACTGTGTGAATTACAACAGATTGTGGTTAACTTTGATGAGAATGGGAATCCCAGAGCCCTTGATTGTGCTTGTGTGAAACCTATTCTTGGACCGGAAGCACTCCTCAGAATAGAGCAAGAAAATATAGTTCAAAATTAGAAAAGGAGTGTGCCAGGGATGTGTCCTGTCTCCATACCTTTTCAATCTATATACAGAACAGATCATTTGGGAGGCTGGGCTTCATTAGAAGGTTTGCCAGATCAGGACTGGAGGAAGATTCATTAATAATGTACATTATGCAGATGACACAAACTTGCTTGCTAAAATTGAGGAGTAGCTGAAGTGTTTGCTGCAGAAGTTCAAGGACTGTAAACTTCAATATGAATTGAAGCTCAACATCAAGAAGACAAAGATTCTTACCACTGGGCCAATTGGCAGCACTATGAAAGAGGAAGAAGTAGTTGAAGTTGTTAACAATTACAGCTTGCTCTGCTCATCAATCAACACTTTTTGCACCACCAGTCAGGAAATCAGTAGATGAATTTCATGGGGAAATCTGCTGTCAGAGACCTCTTCAGAGTACTGAGAAGCTACGATGTAGGGCTAGTGACTAAAGTGTGCCTGATCCAGGCCAAGGTTTTTACAATTGCTTCTTATGCATCAGAGAGCTGGACAATGACTAAGGATAACTGAAGAAGAATTGATGCTTTTGAGAGTTGTGGTGCTGGAGAAGAGCTTTGAACATATCATGGACCACTAAGAAAACAAATAAGTCTGTCTTGAAGAGGGTGAAATGAAGTTTCCCCTTGGAGTTAAGGATTTTGAAGCTCCATCTCACATACTTTGGGCATGTGGCCAGGATGGACTGGTCCTTAGAGAAGGACATCATACTCAGAAGGGTGGAGGAACAGTGAAGGAGAGGAGGACCCTGATAGAGATGGATTGATACAGTAACTGTGGCAATCAAGGTAGGTGTATAGGAGTCAGTTAGAGTGGCTCATGACAGGGCACATTTCAAAGATGCTATACATAGGGTTGCTGTGAGTCTCATGTGATTTGATGGTACTTAACAACAACAATAACAGTAACAACAACTTTATTTATTTGCAGCATTTTTCTGACAATCCACAGTGAAAAATCAAAGCTTTTTGATGTTAACAGGTTAAAGGATCAAACCTTGAATAAGCAAAGTACTTCTGAAAAACAAGAATGAAGTGGGAGGCATAGAATTTCCTGATTTCAAACCCTACTACACAAATGTAATAACCCAAACAGTATGATACAAGTACAACGGCAGGAACAAAGATAAATGGAACAGAATCGAGAACCCAGAAATTAACCTATTTACTTGTGATCAACTGATATTTGACAAGAAAACAAAACTTTTCAAATGAGAAAGCGACAACCTCTTTAACAAATTGTCTTGATAAAGCAGGACAGCTATCAGCAGAAAGCTGAAGCAGGATCCATATTTCTCAGCGTACTAAAAAGTCAACTCAAGGTGGATCAAAGACCTAGCCCAAAGCCATAAAGATCGTAAGAGACAACGTGGTACCGAGCTTAGAAAGGTTAACCCATTGGATAAAGAGGCTTACAAATACAGTCAGAAATACACAAGCAGGGGACGATAAAAATTGATGAATGGGAAACTCTAACAATTAACTCACTGTGCACATCAAAACCTTTTCCCAATAAGGTTAAAAGAAACATTTGGCAATACCATCTCAGACAGGGAGCTCATAACAAAAGTTTACAGAATCCTACAAGATCTTGAGAAGAAAAAGACTAGTAACACATTTACAAAATGGGCAAAAGATAGGGAAAGACTTTTCCCAGAGGAAGGTATTCAGATGGACAATAGACACATGAAGAAATGCTTAAAATCATTGGCAATAAGAGAGATGCAAATCAAAACTACAATGAGATACCATCTCACCCAAATAGCAGTGGCAAAGTTTAACAGGATAGCAAGCAATAAATATTGGAGAGGTTGTGGAGAGAGAGAACTCTCATACACGTTAGGTGGGATTGTAAAATGGTACAACCACTCTTGAAGTCAGTTTGGGACTTCCTCAAAAAGCTGACCATAGAAATCCCAGCTATTCCACTGCTTGGGATATACCCCGAGAAAATGAGAACTGTGGCACAAATGGAGATTTGTACACCAATGTTCATAGCAGCCTTATTCACCATAACAAGAACATGGAAACAGCCCAAAAGTTCAACTACAATTGAATGGATTGAGAAATTGTGGTACAGTCACATGATGGAATACTACTCAGTGTTCAGGAGCAATGATTTTGTAAATCACTGTCTAACTTGGGAGGGACTGGAGAGTATTATGTATGCTCAGTGAACTAACTCAGTCCCATAAGGATAAATACGGTAAAGACCATCATTGTAGAAATAGAAAGGTAACTAGTAAAACATGTATGAGGACCCAAGAGGCGAGGGTAAGAGGAGGGAGGTAAGGGTGGGCAGGGGAATAATCATAAGGTCACACAATTTGATGGGTAGAGGAAGAGATGGGTAAAAAATTGGAAAGATCCAGTGTAAAAAATAATGTATATGAAATTTGTTAGTAAACAAGTATAAAATAAAAAAAGAGTTAAAAAAATTAAAAAATAAAGAGTAAAAGAAACAGTTTTTTTTTACTGAAATGATAGCTATTTTAGTGTATGGGCTAATATTTGTTGAATTCATAGGATTTCAGGATATTAAGACAAATGGAAAGTTGAGAGAGGATACATAATTTTAGTAGAGAAAAATAGAATAAGTTCTAAAAGTTAAAAAAAGGGGAAAAATCCCTACATCATAATTTGAATATGTATTGTTTGAATTATCTAGTAGAAAAATTAGTGAGTTTATTGTACAAAGTTCAAAATAAAAGCATAATTCAAAATAAGAGGCAGGATCTAGAATTAGAAGAGTGTTAAACATTTCACTTGGAGGCATCACAGTTTTATCAATCTTTTTTTCCTGTTGAAATTTTTTTAAATTTTTATTTCATTATTTTCTGTGTGTATACCGTCAAATTGGATCTGACTGGTACAGGAGGAGACAGACGGCCCCTCCTTCTCCAGCAGAGCGTCTGGTGGAATTGAACGACATATCTCTGGGACCTGCTGAAAATTCTTGAGAAAAAGAGAGTGAATAAAAATGTATGGCAAAGTGCAATGGGGACTTGACAAGACAAGGAGATAAAAGTAACAGATTAATAGAAATTAACTACACAAAATGTACAGAATTGATTGTATTAAAATTGTACTTGACTCAAACAATTCATATGAACAGTTGTATAAAAGTAAATGATAGTATAAATAAAGAATATATTTCTTTAAAAGTATGTGGCTTAACAAAAAATAGTTAAGGCATTTCAATGCTGAATCCCATACAGAATGACACTGCAACAATAACAGTGGAGGTAATGCCAATCCCAGTTGTTCTTATGTGCCATCGAGTCAACTACTACTCAAAGTGACCCTATGCACAATTCCTCTGAACCTTGCTCTATCGTGGGCCAACTTCACTGTCTCTGACATACCTACCCTCCTTACCTCTGTAACTGTGTCAATCCACATCACCCAGGGTCTTCCTTTCCTGTGCTGTCTCTCCACTTTTTCAAGCATAAGATCCTTTTCCAAGGATTGATCCCTTCTGGTAACATGCCAGAAGTATGTGAGATGGAGCCTCAAAAGCCTTGCCTCCAAGGAACAGCTCAGCTTCATCTTCTCCAGAACAGACCTGTTAGGTTCTCCTGGAAGTCCAAGTGTGTTCAAAACTCTTTTTCTGCATCACAATTCAAAGTCATTAATTCTTCTTCTGTCCTTTTTTGGTCATTGTTTAACTCTCTGCTGCATAACAGGTAAATAATTACAAGGTCTGGCTCAGGTGCACTTTAGTGTCTAGACTAACATCATTGCTCTGTATCACTCTAGAGAGGTCCCTGATAGCAAATTTTCCCAGCGCAATTTTTCTTTTGATTTTCTAAGTGCTAGTGCCAAATGTGTTGATTTTGAATTCAAAAGTGTTGATTTTGAATTCAAGTCTCAAATACTAAAGGATGTGGAGCAGTGAATACCCAGGAAGTATCAAAAGAAGATGCAATGAGTACATAGAGTCACAAAGAGTACTAAAAAGAATTGGCTGACACAGCAGAATTTAATGAAATAGCCTGTGACCAAGAACATTGGTGATGAAGGAGGAAGTTCAAGCGGTTCTGAAGGAACTGGAAAAAACAAGGCCCCAGGATTCGATGGAATACCAATTGACATATTTCAACAAACTGATGCAGCCATGGACGTGCTCACCAGGCTGTGCCAGAAATCTGGAGGACAATTGCTTGGCCAATTGACTAGAAGAACTTTATTACTATTCCACAACAATGTGATCTTGACAGAGTGATCAAATTATTGAATGATAATCACTAATACCACATGCAAGCAAAATCCTGCTGAATATATTCCAAACAGTATCAAAACTGTATGTTGATAGAGAACTACCAGAAATACAAGCTGGGTTTAGAAGAGGCCACAGCGCTAGGAACATCATCACCAATATCAGATAAATCTTGGCTGAAAGCAGAGAGTACCAAAGGAATGTTTATCTGTATTTCATTGAGGATGCAAAGGTATTTGACTGTGTGGATCATAACAAATCGTGATTAACCTTGAGAAGAATGAGAATTCCAGAACACTTGATTGTGAGAACCAAGAACTCTTTCTGCTACTTTAAAAATATATTGAAAAAACCTAGTATTTGAGAGGAGAACAGTGAACTTGAAGGTTTTTTTTTTTCATTATTGTGTTATTTACTAGAAAAAATCCAAAGGTATAATTCACTTTAGTAGCAGGATATAATCTGTCAGTGAGGCCACCTTCTGAAATGTACTTAGAGGCACCTCAGCCTTCAGCCTCATTCATGGCTTTAAGCCACTGACAAAAAGCTTTTAGGCCTGACAATAATGGTTTCTCTACAACCCACCCATCTTCAAACACGTTCAGACAAAGGCTCCTATCTCTGGTTTCATCGGGTAGCAGTCCTGAGGTCAACTCTGTCTCACGTCAGTTTTCTGCTGTGGCCATTGTGACCACTCTTCTGTAGGTCCTATAGTATGACTTTCACAGAACTCTGTGGCCCCAAAGAATTCACACTCTGCGTTCTGTGCTTCTTCTTTGCTGGTTGTGAGATTCTCTATTTAGGCTGCTGAATCCACTCAATTTAATGGTAAGACTAGCCAATTCCCTTGTGAATAGAGCAACACACCCGATAAACATGTCCCTACCCATCCACGTGGCAAAATCAAACTCAATGGTTAGGAAAGCCATTCTGAACAATGAACTCTTGACACTACAGATCACCCCTGGCTTATCTAGCCATTAACATTTGGATTTGAAGAAGTAACATCTTACCATCTTCTAATAACTACATTCATGAAAGCATGTAAGCCAGCTAATTCATGTCTCATGCCTTACTATCCCCATTTTAGATAGCCAATTTCTGATTTTCTCATCCCTATCAAAGCAGTACAATGAGGAAATAAGCATGCCCTTTATGAACAGACGACTTTTCTGCTTGGAAACTTTGCGCATATGCATACACAAGCAAAACACAGTTCATAACAAGCCATCAAGTTGCAGCAGTCAACTTCAGCTCAAAGCATGGATCATCTTCTCTTTGTTGGGTTGAATTCTGGTCAACTCATCTTCCGTCATCTCTGGGCATGAGCTGCAAACTCGAAATCCCACCCTTCTTCCTGTGTTCCATCCAGAGCAGCTGATTCCTTCACCCAACCTTAGCGCCCGTATGGAGTCAAGTCAACAAATCAGGGGTCTTCATGACTCCTGTTCCTCAAGCCAGCAACCCTTTATTGTTTACCCATATATCTATGCATGCTTGGTGGACGGTGCTGAAGGAACATGTCCAAACTCAGCATATTTCTTCATATGAGCAAGAACCTTACCCTGCTTCAGAAGCCAAACATCTTGTTCCAGTTTTAAAAAGTCAAAATATCTTCCTCTCCCCACCCTTTCTCTCTCTTTATGCTTTCCTTTCTTTCAAATGTGATTCTCTTCAATCAAAAGTCCATCTAATATGTGTTTAAAAAAAATCCATGCAAATGCAAATCCTCTCAGAGCACTGAGCGACACTTAATCTTTCCCCTAATCTAAGTCCCAGCACCCACTACCAAATTCTACTTTTAACTAGCTTATCACTAAGGCCAAACTTCTCTTATAGTTCCAAACAAGTATTGGCCAAAAGTGGAAATATATGCTTTCTAAATCTGCAGTATCCAATATTCAACATCTTTCCCACCATCCATTTTTTTGTTAATTTGCATATACTTATTCATATACTGTGTTTCATTCATATAAATTGTATCTTTAACAATCTTTCACATGTATTTTATATAATAAATCACCACTGATAAAAGTCTACTATCACCCTATCTTTTCAAATACCCTTTAAATCTTTCCTAGGCCTTCACCCTCTCTCATATCCACTAACTGCTGCTAGCCTAGTGGTTTTCTCACCTTCTTTTTTCTGCTCCTTTTTCACCCCTTCCACTTTTGAAGATTTACACATATTTTGCTCAGTTATCCTCTTTTATTCATAATAGTGATCTTATGCAATATTTGTCCTTATGTGACTGAGTTATTTCATTCAGCAGTAATACTCTCTAGACTCTTCCATGTTACATGTTTTATGAAATCATTGTTCCTTAGTGCTGCATAGTATTCCATTGTGTGAATATACCATTGTGTGAATATTTCTCAATCTAGTCATTTGTTGATGGGGAATAATCTTTAAACCTTGAAATTAATCTAACCCACCACACCTTTGTTAACTAATAGTTGAATTAAAGAATCTTTGTATTCTTTTTAACACTTAACACTCATAAAGATTTATCTGCATGTATATAATTTGACAAAAGTTCATCTAAAGCTCACACAGTGTAGAGAATCTAAGTTAATGGTATTGAAACAAGATGGGTAGAGATCATGAAAATGGTGACATGTCAAGTGTGTAACCAATATTATTGGACTGTCCATGGAAAGATTGTGAGAGGATGCTTGTTTGGTTGTGTCTAATTGCACCATAAAGAAATTTATGTATGTAAATAATATGTCTTCTAGCAAAGAGCCCTTTACCATGGTACTTGACCACCTTGGGGAGTATCCTTGAAGCAGAGATATTAAAACCAGGTGGTTTGCACATTTATAGATTCTTAGGATTGCCAAGAGAACAAGCAGATATGTCTTGGACAAGGTGAAGCCAGAGGTGAAGCTTTGCTTCACATACTTTGGTCATGTTGCTAGGAGAGGCTATTCCATGGAGAAGAACATGATGCTGAAAAGAGTGGAGGTTCGAAGAAATACAGGAAGACCCTCAACCAGGTGGATTGCCACAGTGACTGCTGCAATGTGCTCTCTTGTGTCAGAAAGTGTGAGGATGGTGTAGGATAGAACAGGGTTTAGATCTTTTGTTCACATAGTCACTATGAGTAATACTTGACAGCGCATAACAACAACAACAACAGATGATTCTTACATATTCATTGTGATTGTTGTGTGTCATTGAATTGGAACTTACACATAGCTAACTCTTCAATGGGTTTTCAGAGGCGGTATATTGTCCATCCTTCTCCTGCAGAGCAGCTAGTGGATTTGAACTGCATGCCTTTGTCATTGCAGAGCATCTTCTTACACTAGGCCATCAGAGATCCCTTAAATTATGTATGTACACATACATGTGTCATCTATGTACACATTAAGAATCACCTGGGTATCGCTTTCAAGTCAAGGTCAACTCATAGGAACTCTATGAACAAAAGACCTAATGCCTTTCCATAGCTATCGTAGTTTCTCCAAGTTCATAGAGTTTCCAGAGGCATGCAGTTTAGGAAGTGGATGCCACTCCTGCTTCCAAACCTGTTTTACAACTGGAAGCTCCACCAAACACTGTCCACAATGGGAAACTATTCTGGTATTTGATATCCCGGTGACACAAGGTTCAGCATCATGGCAAACCCAGATTACCTCATACAGCACATTGACAAAGAGCGATGTGCAAAGTGGAAGAATATTCCTCCAGATATAACAGCACCAGTCTCATTTAGTAGTGGTTAAGTGTTGGTGAGTCGAATATGGCTCAGAGTAAGCTTTGCACAAAAGACCTTGACTCTGTTCTATAATTAACTTAATTTCTATACATTTATAAGAGAGTTTGTAGAATTTCCAGAGGCATTTAGTTCAGAAAGTGGATGCCACTCCTATTTACCAACATGAATCAATCTGGAAGCTCATCCAAATGTTGCACAGAATGAGTAACCATTATTTGACACTGATATAGAGTAGTGTTCAGCATCACAGCAACTCCAAGTTGTTCAGTACAGTAAATAGACAAATGATTGTTGTGTCTTTAAAAGAATATTCTTCTAAAGTTAATAAAATGCAAATTTTTAGCAAGAGTTGGAATGAATCATTTTGAAGATTTGATTGAAACAGAGGTCCAAGTAAGACAGTATGATGTGGAGGTTGTGAGCAAAGGATATGACATCATTCCTAGGTTCACATCCTGGTATCCCATCTACTAGCTGTGTAGCCAAGAAAGTAAACCTCTTTAGACATAGTTTCCTTGGCAATACAATGGAGATAGTACTTATATCACAGGATTATGGTAAATACGGAAGGAGATAATGTATGTAAAAACCCTTAACACTTGCTGTTACTATTAGTTTAATGACTTATTGATGGTGTTGGAATTATCAGGCCATCTTTCCCACATTACAGTTCTGGGATTTAAACAGACCAGTGCTTTTCTGCTTTGTTCCCCTACTTTGAATCTATTGTTTCACTCTATTTTGTTCATAATAAAATTCTAGAGAAAGCTGGCCTCGCATGATTGTTTTTTAGCATTTCTTTCTCATGAATTTAGATCTCCTTCCCAAGCTGATGAACATTTTTGTTATCTTAGCACAAGTTCATTAATTCTTCCCTCCTCTACTCATTTCAGCAATGCAATTTAAGCAGTGTTAATCTAGTATTTAGTGAGAAAGTGGAGTTTTATAATGGGAAACACTCAGTTTGAGAGCTAATATTTTTTTCTCCTCCTTTCAAGTTGTTGTTTTTTAAACTCTAATGATGAATTACTTCCACTTGTCATGGAGGAAAGTTTAAGAAAGGAAGGAATAATAGATGAGAGTTATGAAAATTCAGATGCAATAAGACTATCAACCAGTCCCCTTGTTTTATACATGAGAACTTGGGCCTCAGGGAAGTAGAGTTATTGGTTCCAGGCCAGCAGAGAGTAAATGGACAAGCTGTGGGGATGTGAGTCTCTTCTAACTGTATCAATCTCTCTTTTGTCTACCGTAGCAGTAAATTTGGATACCCTTTCTCCACTGTCTAGCCTGAGTATGGCATAGTTTTGAATTTCATGAAAGCTCAATTGTTTGATCTTTATAATATCCACAATGTTACAGAAGTGCTAATTTGTACTAGAAGTACTAGAAGTAGAATAACATAAGTGAAAACAAACAAAAGCCTAGTTTCTATGAGTTTCTGGCCACAGCTTAACCTTCATTGGCTTTCTGAGACAGTAAATTGTAAGGAACAAGACAGTCCACTTTTTTTCTTTAAATTGCTGGTGGATTTAAATCACCATAGAAAAGTGAACTGCTTCACGTTGTAAGTAAAGTAGCTACAAAATCCATTAGTAGGCAAAGCAAAAACCTTTTTTGAGTTAAGTAATAATAATAATAATAATAATAATTTAAGGTTGCTCGGATTAATAGGCTTTATTTATCCGAGTGCCTTCTCTGAGCTCAGGCCTTGCTGAATCCTCTCAAGAACCCTATAAGGTGGCTGGTAGGTACTATACAGTTCATTTTGACTCAAAATAATCCTATCAACAACAAAATGGTAAGTCTCTACTGAATCTCATAAAGGTCATGGAATTGTTAGGTCATGGGGAGTGGTTAGAGTAGGCTGAGAAATGGATAAGTTGAGAGAATTCTGTCTTTATGAACCTTAGAGACTATCTTTCAAAAGAAATAGTAATACTTCTGAGAACATGGCAAGAATCTGGAACTTTAGCTATTTCCCATTCCTGTCCTATTTTTTTTGTATATTTTATTCATGCATATTATATTTTATATAATAATTTATATATATTATATTTAAATAATTATTTACCATTAATCAGTGATTTTACTCTGCCTATTCCTTTACCTCTCCAGTCCCTCCTCTGATCAATCCTGCCCTGATGGTTTGGTGTTTTCCAACACCTCACTTCTTCTGCGTCTTTTCTCCCCTTTTTCTTCCTCTTACAAACAGCTATAAATATCTGTTCCTATTTGCTAATTGAAGTAGGCATATTGTCCTTCTGGCAATTCTCTCCAGGTTGAGTTCCCTGTCTTTAGTGTTCATTGTCTGTGTATTTTATTTCTGCTCTTCCTGCCCCTAATTACCCTCCTAGTTTCATAGCAGCAGTCTTCTGTCTTGGTCTTCTTGAGTTATTTCACTCAGCATAATGTCCTCTAGAGTCACCCAGGTACTGTAGTGCTTGATTAATCCATTATTCATTAGTGTTGCATAATATTCCATTATGTGAATGTACCATAACGTCTCTATCATTTTTGTCATTTTTTTACTAGTTTATTTACAAAACTCAAATATAAATTCAAACAAATTCTTTCAATTTCCCTCACTCCCTCACCCATCAAATTGTACAATCCAATTATTAATCCTCTTCTCCCCCTGCAGCCTCTCTAACCTCTCCTGGATCCTTATACTCATTTTATACTCTCAAATCTTACAAATTTCACATAGAAATAAACAGTGAAAATGGTAAATTGGAAAGTTCTTGGATATCTCTGTCCAGAAAACAGATGTTGGTTTTGGAAGATGTCTCTTATTCCACAGTCAGGCAAAGATGGCTTATAATATAGGATGGGGCTTGGAAGCTATGAGAAAAAAGTATAGTGGGGTGAATCATTGTGGATCCATGAGGATGAATTTACACTAGTGCTTCTCTACTGAAGGTGATTTTTTTTTCTCACAGGAAACATTTGGCCGTATCATAAAATATTTAAAAAAATTGTAATTGTTGTTGAATGGTATTGGCATTTAGTAGGTGGACTCCAAGTATCTAAACAAATGATACTCAAGATAGTCCTTTACAATGAAGAATTATCTGGCACAAAATGCCAATAGTACTAAGCTTGAGATACCGTAGTTTACACCCATGATATGACTTGATATTTCCTACAAAGCATGAAGTAGGAGGAAGGAAGCTGTT
This sequence comes from Elephantulus edwardii, assembly GCF_000299155.1. Lineage (NCBI taxonomy): Eukaryota > Metazoa > Chordata > Mammalia > Macroscelidea > Macroscelididae > Elephantulus > Elephantulus edwardii. The sequence goes on along the minus strand of NW_006399880.1, from coordinate 607,859 downwards.
ATTTCAAAGGCTCATGGGATATTTTTTTTGTACTAGGCATTATGTTCAGCTAGGGCAGGCAAAATGGCTTTTAACTTGCTGGCTAACTTGGTCAATTGTTAAGGGTTCTTGAATTACTCTATTTTAAAACATTTTAGTGCTTAACAAGAAAGAAGATTGCAATCATTTGGCTTTCAGTTTTACCATTTGGTAGTTGTGAAACATGGACAATTATTGAACATTTTGGTGACTCTGTTTTCATATCTGCTAAATGCTAACAATAATAGTTTGTACCTCTTTGGCTTGTAGTGAAGATTAAGTGATTATCTATAGTGAATGAATTTAGAGTGGTGCCCAGCACAGTTACCATGAGTGCCCTCATTATTAGAGACATAACAGTCTTACCATGCATTTATCATTCTTTTTTTATTCAAGCTACAAGTAATAACTTATTTAGCAGGTAAGATATGGATAATTGGACCCAGTTTTAGGATGAGGTAATTGTGTTTTAAATTAGAGAGGACAGAGAAATAATACAGAATGTTAAGCTTAGTGGGAAGGATTCTATGGAGAATGTCATCTTAATTCATGAAGTGTTTTCTCGGCCGGGTTTATCCTTTGCCCAGCTCTGAAATGTGTATACAGATCCTCAGGGGTTGGTCTTTACTACATATTTGTATTGTACAAGCTTGTCTTGGGCTGTGTTCTTGTTTCTAGGCAATAAATGACACTTTGGCACATACTGATATGACCTATCTGTGGCGCTTGCAGAAAAAGAGAGATGTGGAATCCTTGAAAGGAGAGGTTCACATATAGGCAGCCCACGTATGATGTATGTGAGTGTATGTAGCTGTATCAGGACTTTCCAAGTTCGAATTTGTGGTATACAGAATTCAAGAGCATAGCACATAAAGATGCAAAGTTTCAGCTTCCTTGGAAATCAGTAATATGGATCTGCATAATTGCATGGCAACAATTGACTTTCTGGAGTAGCCACCTATTTCGTATCAAGTGCTAAATTTGCTAGTTTTCTCTCTCCTCACCATGCCTCATCATAGTCTCCCTGTTGAGTCTGAATGGCAGCTCTTCACTAATTCTTGTCTTGTTTCCTTTGCTTTTATTCTTTACCTGCCCTAGAAGCACTAGAGTATGTGGATGTGTGCACCCAACGGCGGAGGGTCAGCTATGAGTTGGCCCCCACTTGATGGTACACAACAACGAACAAAACAACTTGCCCATCTACTGGTCTTTCATTACCCATAAGGAAGTCAGGGCTGGGATTACTGCACCCATTTTCCAGAAATAGAGGTTCACATGTAAGTAACTTGTTCAGAATCAAATAACAACTTTAGTTCTGAATTGGGAGTAGTGTATGAGTCCAGGTGATTTGATGTCTAATAGACTGTGAGCACAGAGAAAGATTTTTATGTCATGCAGGGTCCTCTGGTCCCATAACTGTAAAAAGAAGTGGATGGTTTAGACTTGTAGTTGTCAAGCTTTATGAATTTCTGAAATTGCCAAAACACTGAGGGACCTAAAAACCTAGGATTGTTAGCTTCATTGTTAGATTTTAGTTTTGCCATATGAACATAAAACAAAAAAAAATCCAAATAAATTGTCATTTGCTTTCACCATCATTTTATTAGAGTACATATTATAACTTTAAAAGGTTAAAAAAAAATACAATCATCAGTCAATTCCTACTTACAGTGCCCATTCACGTGTCAGAGTAGCTCCCTGCTCTACAGGGTTTTAAATGACTGACTTTTTAGAAGTAGATGATCATGGTTATTTTTTTTCTGAGGGACTCTGTGTGGCCTTGAACCTTCAACCTCTTAATTAGAAATTGAACTAATTAATCATTTGCACTACTTAACCACTCTAACTAAAAAAGAAGAACATAATCTTGAGAGAAAGAGTGATCTTTCTCAGGTACAGTGTCTATGCATACATACAGATCACATGAAGTATTTCCCTATTTCTTCAAACTGTCACCATCAAATCCACAGCTAGAACTTGGGGGAATCTTAGGTTGGAGATCTTTAAGATGATACTGAGTTTATGAGGTTAAACGAGGAATCTTCTCGAAGAAAGAGGAAGGATTCCAGATCTTTCTTTTTCATTTCTATCATGAGTCTGCTTCACTGACCCAGACCCTAATGGGGATTCTGAATGCCAGGAGTGTCATGGGTAAATCATTTGGACATATTTCATTCTAGTCTCCACTCTGTTATTTATAGAGCTCCTGGCTTGCATGGGAGGAAGAAATAATCGTGTGAAAAGATTATCTAAATTAGGAATTTTTTATTGGCCACAACTGAGGTGTCCACTAAGTAGAGCCACACTAAGGGTCTTTCTGCATGGAGGTCACACAAAAGAGGAAAGCTCTCTCTTGTGTGGCACAAGTCCTGTCATCTGAGGAAAGTATCAACTCTCAGGGGAAAACATTCTCTAAGAATTGCAGAAAAATTAGGAATAAATTAGAGATTGAGGGACAAGTTGCTGAGATCGAATTTTGCTATCAATTTACTTATACAGCCTTAGACAGATCACGTCTCCTCTCTGCGCCTGATTTTCTTCTCTATGAGGTAACAGTATAGGGTTGAGTGTCCTTTTACTTAACTTTTAGTTCTAACATGCTATGATCTAGACTAATTCAATTCCTAAAATCAAAATGTAAGTGGAGAAGGTCCTTAAAGGTCTCCTCCTAGAAGCACCCTCTGACGCCTGCTCTATTCAATTAAATGCAAATGAAAACTACTCCGCCACGAGCTTCAAGGAATGCCAGTTTGTCCCTTGCATCCATCAGAGCAGCACTGATTATACCTTGTTCTGAGAGAGGCAGTGCAGCGAGTTGTGGCAGAGTCAGGCTGTGGTTCTGATAGGTTAAAGGGCGGCCTATTGTTTCATTGGCATGCGGATTTTCTCCTTAACTGGGTTACTAGGCTTTCATCATGGGGTGTGAGTCTTCTTTTTCCTACTTTATTTGTCATACTTTAAATTCGTATTTTCTTTTTATTGTCTTCAGTATGGATTGAGGCTCAATGTCAAGATGACAAAGATTCTCACTACTGGACCAATTGGCAGCATCAGGGTGGATGGTGAAGAGATTGAAATTGTTAAAAACTTTAGTCTGCTTGGCTCCATGGTCAACGTTCTTGACACCAGTAACCAGGAAATAAAAAAAAAAGTATTGCGATGGGAAAGTCTGCTGTTAGGGACCTCTCCAGGGTACTGAGGAGCAATGGTGTCACTGTGGAGACTAAGGTGCATCTGCCACAGGCTATGGTCTTTGCAATCACTTGTTATGCATCAGAGAGTTGGACAATGACTAGGAAGGGTAGAAGGAGAATTGATGTCTTTCAGCTATAGTGCTGGAGAAGAGTATTGAATGTACCATGGACTGCCAAGAAAACAGATTCATGTTGGAGAGGATTAAACCAGGCTGCTCCTTGGAGGCAAGGATTCTGGGGCTCCGTCTGACATACTTTGGACATGTTGTAAGGAAGGACAGGTCCTTGGAGAGGGACATCATGCTTGGGAGGGTGGAGGGACGGCGCAAGAGGGGAAGGCCCTCTTTGAGGTGGATTGATTCAGTGACTGGGGTAATTGGGTTGGGTGTGTCAGCAGAGGTAGTGCGATTGGCACAGGATAGAGCAGAGTTTAGGGCTATTGTACATAGGGTTGCTATGAGTCGCAAGTGACTCTATGACACATAACAATAACAACAACAACAGGGGGAAATCATGACAATTTTTCTGGGATTATTTCTCAGCTGATTCCCCCCCCCCTTTGGCATTTTTGAGAACAGAGGTTGAAGGATGGAGACTCATGAGTTCATGAAGCTTGTAATCTCAGGAGCAATGGTGTCACTGTGGGTTGAATGGGTTTAACTATGGTTTACCAGTTAACGGCATTGAACAAGTTCCTTGACTTTTCTGGTCGGCAGTTTTCCCGAAAGATCTGTCGAATGGTTGTTGCTATGTATCGTTGAGTCAGAACTCACGGATGACTGAGCCTCCAGTGAGTTTTCAGAGGTAGTACTCCGTGCAACTGCATGGGAGGAGACTGTTCATCTTTCTCCCACAGAGCAGTTGCTGAATTAGAACTAATTCCCTTCCGGTTGACAGTTCAGCTCTTTACCACTAAGCTAGCAGAGCTGTTGAATGAAGAGAAATAATAATAGCAAGTGACTTGACAATATATAACAACAACAACAACTTCATTAATATTGTTATCATGTGCTGTGGAATCAGAGCAGACCCACAGCTGAGCCTCCAATGGGTTTTAAAGACAGTAAATTGCATGGAAGGGGATTTCCCATCCTTCTCCCACAGAACAATTGGTGGATTTGAACCATGTACCTTTGCACTGGTAGCACAATTCCTCACTACTATGCAAAGCAATTTGACTGTGTGAATCCTAACAAAATATGGCTAAAATTGATAAGAATGGGAATCCCAGAACATTTTATTGTGCTCATGTGAAACCTATACCGAGACCAAAAGGCTATTGTGTGAACAGAGCAAGGGAATACTGCATGGCTTAAAATTAGTAAAGGTGTTTGTCAGGAGTGTATCCTTTCTCCATATTTCTCTTATTTAATCCGTATGTTGAACAAATTATTTGAGAAGCTGGACTCTTATGTTGCATCAGGATTGGAGGAAGACTCGTCAATAACCTTCTTTATGCAGATGACACAACTTTACTTGCTGAAAGTAAGGAGAACTTGAAGCATTTTCTGTAGAAGGTTAAACACTGCAGCCTTCTCTATGGATTGCATCTCAGTGTCAAAAAACCAAAATTTTTTGTCACTGGACCTATAGGTGACATCATGATAGATGAAGAAGAGATTGAAACAGTCAACGACTTCATCTTACTTGGATCCACAATCAATACACTTGGTACCGACAATCAAGAGATCAGAAGATGTATTACCCTGGGAAAGTGTGTAGTCAGGGAACCTCTCCAAATTATTGAGGAGCAATGGTGTAAGTCTGAGGACTAACATGCACTTGATTCAGGCTATGCCTTTTTAGAACTTGCTATGTAAGTGAGAGCTGGACAATGGATAAGGATAATAGACAAATAATTGAGGTCTTTGAATTGTGGTGATGGAGAAGAGTGCTGAATAGCACATGGACTGAGACAAAAGAACAAATAGTTTGTCTTGGAGAAGGTGCAGCCAAAGTGCTCCTTAGAGGCTTCGTCTCACATACTTCGGGCATCTTGCTAGGAAAAGTGATTTCTTGGAGTTGGACCTCATGTTGGAAAGGTGGCGGGATGGCAAAGCAGAGGAAGATCCTCAAGCAGTTGGATTGAGACAATGATTGCAGCAATGAGTTTGAGTGTGTTAGAGATTGTAAGGATGCCACAGGAGAAGACAGTGTTCAGATCAGTTATTCATAGGGTCACTATGAGTTGTACTCTACTCAAAGGCAGCTACCAACACCAACAAAAACAGTACCTGAAAAATACTTAGAATAAAACTTGGAAGAATATAAACACTGGTGAAATGTTAGCTACTACTACTACTGCTGCTATGACGACTGCTACTACAGTGGAGCAGAAGAGGGCACTCAGCTGCATAGACTTTGCAATGGTGGAATCATACAAAGCTTCTCCAAGAAAGTAGCATCTAAGCTAAGACTTGCATAGTCAGAGCTGTCTAGGGGAAGAGGGAGAGGAGAACAGAGGAGACTAAGCAGTGGAGAGGCTCATGCCATGTGATAGGAGTGGAAAGAAATCCAGTGTGGCTAGAGTCAGTGTAGGAGAGAGTAGCTGGAGATGGGCAACTGGACTTGTGAACAGGGTAGCTGATGCAGAACTTCAGAGGTCATTTGGAGGACTTACATCTTCTAAGAGAACTAGTCAGCTATTAAAGAACTTTAAGTGGAGAAGCATGCTAAATACTTGTCTTTCAAGACCACTCTGGCTTCTGTGTGGATTCTGAAAGCATGAAATCCTTTGGGTTCATCTTCTCCTTTAACTGGTATTGACACACGTGGGGCTCACATGCACTCTTTAGGTAGTTTTACAAAAGCAGTGGCTCATATCCAGGATCTCATTCCATGAGGCCTTGCTTCACTTACTGGTCTTTAAACTCCCCAAAGACTTACATGATAAAAGCTTAAAGTATTATCCTGAGCAGAAGACGAAAATCCCTTAGGCTGGAAATCTTTAGATTACAAGAGCACAAACTGCAATGCTGCAGTTTCAGGCATTGTGACAGGTGGTGAGGGTGATAGCTTTGGGCAGGGGCAATCTTCCAATGGCCCTGAAATCCTGAGGCAATCTTAGCTCTCTGCTTTCCAGGTCTGTGCTTATGTGCGATGTTGGGATATCCATGGGGTATAGTTAGAACTTTGAAACAAGCCTTGGATGGAGAGGCCATTTTTTTTTCCCTCCTGAGGCACCTTGCATTTACTCATTTCCAAGAACAAATCACCCTTCTCTGAGTACTTCTTCGTCTTTTTGTTTGTCAGTGGCATTAAAATAACAGGGCGAGAGTTGGGTGGATTGTTAGTGACCTGCTGACATCAGAGTGACAGATCAAATAATTTATTTTCTTCTAAATCCGGATTACACTGCTGTAACTCCCAGGAACTATTTTTAGTGCCCATCAGTCTTGTTCCAGTTGTGAGCATTTGTTGAGGTGAGCACACATGTAACATACACATTACTAAGAGAAATCACTCATATACACACAAAAACAAGTATAGTGGCCAATATAACACATCCCGACCTCCAAAATTGCAATGTTCAGGTTTACTGAAAGACCTTCCTGTGTCTCTTACTTTTTCTCTGAGATTATGAGTGTTGAAATGGCTAAAATGCCAGCTGCTACTGGAAAACTTAGATGTTTGAACGTACTCCGAGGTTCCTCAGAAGAAATGCCTGGTGATCTACTTGTGAAAAACCAGCCACTGGAAACCTATAGAGCGCAGTTTTATTGACACACAGTGGTCCCCTTGAGTAGGATTGACATGATGATTTGTGGTTGCTGTTGCCTCCTTTGCAGTCTGTTTAACTGCCTGGTAAGTAGCTTGGATGCCCAAAGTGAGGCCCATGGACCAGCAGTGAGGGCATCATCTGGAAGCTGTTAGAAGTACAGATTCTCAGGTTCCACCCTGACCTATAGGCCAGAACTTTCCCTTTAACAAGATCCCCAGGTAATTTGTGTGCATATTAAACCTGGAGGAGCCCTTGGCGAAAATATTTGCCTTCCTTGGCAAACAGCAGTGGCTCCAACCAAAGCAGCCCTGCTTTTATCTGTTATACACTAATAGCTTCCACTGAGGATTTTACTGCAAGAAAGGGCTTCCCTGCTAAGAGGAGTGTGAAAACTGCTACACCACACTGTGATGGCTCCGTGGTTTTGAGGAGACTGGTCTCCTCTCAGGGCTGTCTGCATGGCCTGCATTTTCCCATCTTCCTAGAACATGTTTCTACTTCCCTTTGCCTTGCTAAGTCCCACACAACTTTTAGAGTAGATCCCTCTGTAGGCTTTTAATTCACCTGAACATCTCTTTCAAAACATCGAGCACTCCTGGAACCAAGTCACCTCTTTCACTGAATTGTAAACTCCTCGAGGCAAGACATCCTGTCTAGCTGACTCCCTGATACTTAAAAACTATAAACTCAGATTCATTGTGGTCATAGCTGACCTTCCAGTGGGTTTTCCAAGATTGTAAGTCTTACGAGAGGAGATTCCTTATCTTTCTCCCTTGGAGCCTCTGGTGGACCTGAACCATGAGAGAGGTACCAGTTTTGGAGTAGCAACATGACTTCCTATGCCACCAGAGCTTCTTCTGAAAAGGTACACCAACTATATGTATTGCTGTTGTTTTATGTGCTGTCGAGTCGGAATCGACTCATATTTGACCCTCCAGAGGGTTTTCAGAGGTGATTGTTTACCTTCCTGTGGGTCAGCCACAGGATTCAAACCTCTGGTACTGCTGCATAGTTCCTTACCACGAGGTTACCAGAGCTCCCTTCAAGTGGGGTAGGTACACAATAAACACACTCTAAATGAAGATACGGTAATTAAAGAACATAGAAATTGCCACTTAAGAAAATGTTTTATCCTACGACTCCTTCTGGAGCATCTTGAAGACTGAAGCTGTCCATTGCTGTATCCCAGCACAACACCCATGTGGCTGGACCTCAATAAAAATCTGCCCAGTCAATAAGTAGACATCATGATGTTTTTAGTGCTCCCCACATCCAAGACAAAGGAGAAGGAAAGCAGGGTCCAAGACAAACATACATAAAGCCTATACTGTGTGCCAAGCCCCATACATATTACTTTCTGCCCTTGGAAACTTCAAAGACAGTCCTATGATGTTGGTGTTCTCTCTGTTCCAGGTTTCAGGTGAGATGTGTGTAGTTCACACCTTGAAGAAGAGACTTGCCTAAAGTCACACTATGGTGACAGAACTGGCATTCATATCAGACCCGTTGGTCTGTAAAGACCTTGTTCTCATACCATGCCCTGTGGTCATGCTGATGACCACTGTCCCTCATCCTTCACCTTTACCTCTTGCCCCGCTGGTTGCTAACAGTCACAGGTTGCTAACAATGTGTTTGGAAAGAATAGCCATACGTTGCTAACAATATACTTGCAAAGAATGAATGGGGAATGAGGAAGCTTGCTTAGAAGTGTGAGTAAAAGCCATGAATTCATTCTTGTAGAAAACATTTATTGAACATCTATTATATGCTATATGTCTAGCAGTACACTGATTCTGGTGGATATGTATAGACCAGACTCGGTCTTAGAATCACAGTCTAGATGGTTAAAATGTATGTACAAACCCCTAGGCATGGCTGGGAGCTCATGTCGGTCACTGCGAGACACAAAGGAAGGCGAGAAGACCATGCTTGGTCTATGAAGTGATTTACTAAAATTTCAACCAGCACTTGCAGCTCTTCTGTTTTTCCACGAAGATTTGGCTATTCCAAAGGAGACTTTCTCTGAGGGAACTCTTGGCTCAGAGGACATTCAGAATCTCGATTCTGCATTTTCCTCTTAATTTCCATGGGTGAATTTCTCAGGCACAGATATTGATTTTTAGAATACAGTAAATCTTTACACTTTAACTTCACTTTTAACAATGCTCCTCTGTTTCAGTTTGTTGGAAGAGGTGGTTTCTTATTCTTCATTTTCCCCCAGAAGTCAGATGAAGAATAAATCACAATATAGAGCTAGAGCAAGGCTTGAGTGAAGGAAAGGATAGGCAATGCAGCTTCCCTCTTCGTTGGGCTCGTTCTGTCCTCCTGGAGTCTCTAGGAGGTGCGTATGTCTAATGTGCTCAGCTGCTAACCAAAAGATGGGAGATTGGAGTTACCCAGAGGCAACTTAGAGGGAAAGGCTGGCGATCTACTCCACAAACACCAACCATTGGAGAATAGTTATGCACTGGCCTACATGGGATCTCCAAAAGCTGTAATTCTATCAGTGGCAACTCTTTCATTCTCTTCTATCACTCCCTGAAGGGACTCTAGTGGGTCAAGTGTTGGGATGTTTGTGGAACTTGGCAATTCAAACCCATCAGATTCTCCACGGAAGAAGGTTGAGTCATTTTGCTCCCATAAAGAACTTAGAGATTCAGAATGTATTAGACAGTTTTACCTCAGTTTTATAGGGTTGCTATGAGTTGGAACAAATATACTGGATCCTCTGCATATTTTCCTTTCTACCTACTTCTTTGTTTCCCTCCTTCTTTTAGTTTATAGGGATTTTTCATTACATTGTATTGAATGCCATTGAATGGAAAGTTAAATAGACAATGCAGCAAACTGTTAGATATTTTGATGGGAAAGACAGTGGATCCTGAGAGCATGTGGTAGAGCCCTAGTGTTATCGAAGCTGAGACTTAAGTTTTGAATAAAGTGATGATAGCCAGAGGTTGGGGAAGTAGAAAGAGGAGAGAGGGCTGCATGAGAGGTGGTATAGAACATAAACACAGGGTGGGACCTGAGGAAAAGAAAAGCAATAAATAACTTGTTGCTGTTATGTAGTTTTGAGTAGGAACTAACTTACAGCTGACCCTCCAGTGGGTTTTCAGAGGCTATAAATCACATCAGAGGAGATTGCTTATCTATCTCTAGAGGAGCAACTGGGGGATTTGAACCACCTACTTTAGTATTGGCAGCACAACTCCTTACCATTAAGTCACCAGAGCTCCTCTAGTAAAAATCAGATCATAAAAAGAGGGCTTAGACTGGGGTTGGGGGAGAACCATCATGTTGGTCTCACGTTTCACTCTAAATTGCTTGGATTTAATCGTACGGAAATGGGAGCCAATAGAAGGTCTTAGCCTTAGATCAGACACATTCTGGTTCAAGTCTTGGTAAGACTGTGAACGTGGGGAGCATGTAAATGGGTGATCTGAAGGTGGGGGAAGTAGTTATTTTTCCAGTTGATGATTGCTCTGCACTGGGAAAAGCATGAGCTGTAGTTATACAGAGATAAGCAGTAGTAAGGATGGCCTTGACCCTGACCCAACTCACTGAGTTCTTATCTGGTGCTGTGCCCATTTTTAAAGTTTCATAATTTTGGTGAGCTCTGTTCACAGCTTCAGTTTTCTCAGCTCCACAGTCAATACTCTTGGCACCAGCAGCCAGGAAATCAAAAAACGTATTGCGATGGGAAAGTCTGCTGTTAGGGACCTCTCTAAAGTACTCAAGAGCAACGGTGTCTCTTTGGAGACAAAGGTGTGCCTGATACAGGCCATGGTCTTTGCAATCACTCATTATGCATCAGAGAGCTGGACAATGAGTAGGGAGGACAGAAGGAGAATTGACGTCTTTGTGCTGTGGTGCTGGAGAAGAATATTGAATGTACCATGAACTGCCAAGAAAACAAGCAGATTCATCCTAGAGAGGGTTAAACCAGGCTACTCCTTGGAGGCAAAGATTCTGGGGCTTTGTCTGACATACTTTGGACATGTTGCAAGGAGAGACAGGTCTTTGGAGAGGGACATCATGCTGGTTAGAGTAGAGGCACAGCACAGGAGAGGAAGACCCTCTATGAGGTGGATCGATTCAGTGACTGGGGTAATTGGGATGGGTGTGTCAGAGGCAATGCGATTGGCACAGGATAGAGCAGGGTTTAGGGCTGTTGTACCTATGTACAAATGACTCGACGGCACATAACAACAACAACAACTGGTAGCCTAGTGGTAAGAAGCTGCACTGCAATACCAGAGGTGAGTGGTTCAAATCCACCAGATGCTCTTCTGGAGAAGAAGGAACAATCTCCTCCTGTAGCAGTCAGATCTGATTTGATGGTGCAACACACACACAAAGATAATAAAAATAAAATAAAAAAATTTTGAAAAGTTTCATAATTTTTTTCTTTAATTTTTCATATACTATTGCAAAGAATGATCTACCTGTATCTACCAAGAGAAGATAAGAATCCCATGCTTTATGTTTGTTGGTGGGAGGATAGTGTTTGGAAAGGCCCAAATGAGATGCTATCTAATAGAGGACTTTGAAAGGTTATCCTTATTAAAATGATTATAGCCAGAAAGCAAATTAATGTTTTTCTGTGAGATTGAGCCCTCCCTGGAGGAAGTCCAAAATGGCCAAATTTCCCTCTGCCCAAAAAACTTTCTCTGCCACCCTGCAAATATTTGAAGTTCTACCACTGAATCCTTGGATAAAGAACAAGTCCTAATTAAATTCTACTCTTAGGCTGAGAGGTAATGAGTATATTTATATTGCATGAAAACACGGTTCATGTATGGCATTGGCACTGATTTCTAGCCCTAGTCTAAATTTCTTTAGCTTGTAATACTGATTTTCATATATTTTCTCCATCTGATCGATCGTCCTCATAAAGCTGACAAGAGGTAAGTGGAGAGCTTTTATTATTACTCATATTTAACAGTCAAGGAAGCAGAGGAAGGCTCTGGAAAAGAGCCTTGCCTGAGGCAGATGGCAGACCTAACACTAGAGCCTGGAACCTTCCTCCGACAGGGGGCCTTCTCTCTGTTGCCAAGTTCAGAGTTAACCGGCCCAACTTGAGGATATAGTGGATGTGAACAGAGAGGCCGAGGAAAAGATGTCCATCTGTTGGAAGCCCATCTAGCTGAACCTTGCTGGCAGTTCCTTCAGCTACAGTCTCTTAGGGATGATGGATTCCCCCTCTCCTAGCCCAAGGTCTTTCCTGTGGGTTCTTTCATTGTCTCTATTTTCTGCTTTGCTGTTAGGGTAGGAAAGTCAAGAAGCATTTGCTCTAGGCTTTTATTTTTATTTTTCTGTTCTGTAGACAAGGGAGAGAAGGAGTTAGTGGAGGGACCAACAGAGGGAGATAGGAGTCATCACTGAAATAGTATTAAAAGACTCTTTTTTTTCCAAGAGACCTATTAATTAAATAAGACCATTAATAAAGACACCAATAATCTTTTATACCAGGAAAGTTCTTTATTGTTTACAAAATGTTTCCATTTTTATTATATCACTTAACTCCTTTCAAGTACTTTCTAATAAACTTGCTAAAAGGGATAGAATGAGATAATGACTGTGTATTACTTGTATTAATTCTTGGCTGTCAAGTTGATATTAACTCTTGGGTGACATATATGCCAGAATAAAATTGTGCTCTATGAGGCTTTCAATGGGTTATTTTTTGAAAAGATATCATCAGGATTTGTTCCAAGGTTGCCTTTGTGTGACTTGAACCTCTAACCTTGATTAGCAACTGGGCAGGTTAACTATTCTTTACACCATCCAAGTACACCAAATTATGTAGAATAAATGTCCAACAGTTGTGAGCTCTTCTTATTTCCTCTTCTTTCTTTAATTTTTTTTTAAACTAGGTCCAATTTATAGCATTGCTTGTTGTTGTTGTTAGGTGCCATTGAGTCTCCTGCGACCCATTGACAAGGAAAGGGTACAGTAGATCTGAACCCTTTCTCATCCTGAGCCAGTCTCACTAATTCTGACACACCAACCCCCACTGCCCCATTTACTGTACAATCTGTCTTATCCTGGGCCTTCCTTTCCTGCACTGTCCGTCCGTCCTTCAGAGCAAGATGTCCTTCTCCAAGGACTGGTCTCTCCTGGATATATGCCCAAAATATGTGAGTCAGAGCTTCAAAATGCTAGCCTCCCGGGAGCTCTGGTGACCTAGTGGCAAGAAGCTGCACTACAATCCCAGAGGCACACAGTTCAAATCCACCAGATGCTGTGCCGGGGAAGGAGGGACAATCTCCTCCTGTACCAGTCAGTTCCGATTTGATGGTACACACACACACACATAATAATAATAATAATAATAATAATAATAATAATAATAATAATAATAAATCCTAGCCTCCAAGGAGAGACTTGGTTTAATCCTCTGCAAGACAGAGCATTAGCATTAAAAAATGTTACTATTTAGCTTTCATTTACTGTATGCCAAACTTTCAACATGCCTCATCTCATTTAATTTTTATATAACTTAATCCTTTAAAGAAGGGAATATGATTCTTCTTTTATAGATAAGAATAGGAAGTCCAGAGGAGCAAATGTGTAGTTATATATATACATTTGGAATATGGAAGAACTGGATTTTGAATATAGACCATGTCTAAATGTCTCCAGCCAAAACCATGACCATCAAGTTGATTCTGTCCCACCCATACCAACTCTATAGGACAGAGGAGAATGGTTTCATAGAGTTCTTACCTTTGTATATGCTGTCTGTGTCATCTTCCTTCTGCAAAGCAGCTAGTGGATTTGAACTGCTGAACTTTTGGTTGGAAGTAAAATTCTTTAACTGCTGTACTAGTATGCATCTTCCTAAATATTGTCTCCTTTCTTACTTTCAAGTCTGGCTACTTTCCTTCTGTTGTATGGTCAAGTTGACTCCAATTCATAGCACTCATGCACAAAGGAATGAAACAGTACCCCATTCTGCACCATCCTTATAATCTCTGCTGTGCCCGTTGTTGCAGTCACTATGGTCCTCCTGCTGGTACCATTTCTCCTAAAAATATGATTCTTAACCTTGTCTGCATATTAGAATCACCTCGGGAAGTTTAAAAACACTATTGTCTGGACACCACCCTCAGAGGCTCCAATATTATTGGTGCTGGCAGTGGTGTCTGAGTTGGGTGTTTCCAATGTGCAGAGAATCATAGCACTAAAGTGTCAGAGGCAATATTTACTACCCTCTATTTCTCACAGGTTGTCTGAGTTTAGTTTTTGGGGTTTGTTTGGTTATGTTCTTCACCTTTATTAAAGAGTCCTAGACTCAAATGCCTGCAGGGATCCAGCAGGTAATATAAACATTTAGTAGATGTGAAAGTGAAAGCAAATAAAATAAATAAAACCCCAACACACCAAAAACCAAACCAAAGGCAAACAGCTTGGCTTTCTACTGGAAAGATTCTAGGGAGTGATGGGAACTATAGTGAACCCCAGAGCCATTGCTTGTCTAAAGAGAAACTATTTTAGTCAAACGAGTTAATACTATCTGGGTCCAAGGAAGACAGTTCCTATGCTTTTCAAGAGATGCTGAAAGTCAGTAATTATTATGAGAAATCACCCAATTTTTGAATGCTGGCAATCACTTGTAAAATATTAAAACACCATCTGGATTGAAGATGTTTAAGATTCAGATGTGCCTTGTGGGCTTAAGTTCATGTTCTCTGCCTTAATCTTTTTTTATTTTTTTCCTTTCATCTTTACAAACTACTCAGAACGATGATCTCCAGGGGTTATTTATATGATTTACTACCAAATTTACATTAAATGAATTATAATTTTCAAATGATAAATATAGCATATGTATTCATTATGGGAAATGCTTTTGCACAGAAAGGGGCAAAGAAAAATTATTGATTTTTTTCCTACTCAGAGGTAGACATAATTGCCAACACTTTCAGTTTTAATGTTTCTCTTAAGTATAGATCTTTAGACATGGAACATGATATAAAAAAATGCAGATTCTAAACTTCCATTCGTGGACTGAATGTAGATCTGGGATGGAGACTGAGAAGTTGAATGTGTAAATACTTGAGATGATTGTGATGCATAGTGAGAATTGAGATACTCCTTAAGAAAGAACTTAAAAAGTTAAATTATCACACTTTTATTTTCACATTAATAATTATATATCATTAATGCTTATAGGGTGTTTTATCATCTGCATGTATTAGAATTATCTTGTATTGTTAGATATTTACAATGTAGATTATATTTTAACATAATAAATAGTACTGAAAAGAACATCTCTAAATTCTTTGCTCTACCAATTTTGGTAAAATAAATTCCTACAAGTAGAGTCATTGAGCCAAAGAGTATGTCTATTTCCAACTTCATAGCCAGTTTGCTTTCCAGAAAGAATAAAAAGAAAGTGACATCATTAACATCTTTGCCTTTTTTTTTTTTGTGACCATCAATTTCTCTGTATCTCAGAAAACTTGGACTTATCATATAATTTAAAAGGTCAATTTGGTAACAAGGAAGATGCTTCATCTTCATTTTCATTTGCTTGTTACATATCAAGAAGACTGAAACTTTTCATAATTTGGGCTATTTATGTTTTGATTCACAAAAATGAGAGGAAGACCCTCAGTGAGAAGGACTGACAGGGTAACTATAACCAGGGGCTTGAGAATGGAAGAGGTTGTAAGGACGGTGCAGGATAGGGCAAGGATGCTCTCTGTTTCTAAGGGTGTTATAAATGGTAATCACTTCAGTGACACCTAAAAGTAACAACAACATTTCGGCTTACGTTTCTCTATTTCTCATAATTTTTATGTTGTTAAGGTGTCATTGAAATGATTCTGACTCATATTTACCACAATATTTATAACAACCTATTTACTATAAATTCAAACTTTGCTTCATCCTGTACTATTCTCAAAAATATTCACTATGTTTGAAATAATTGATTCAGTCACCTTGTAAACCCATTTCACTGAAGGTCTTTATCCTTCTCTGAATCTCCACTTTGCCAAGAATTAAGTTCCTTCCAAGGAAATTATGTTTCCTTCTGATGGAGGTATGTGAGATGGAGCCTAACCACTGATGGAGTCCCATCAATACCAAAATTCAAAGTTATCGATTCTTCATCAGTATTCTTTATTCATTATCCAGCTTTCACAAACATATGAAGCAAATGAAAACACATGATTGAGTCAAATACACTTTAGGTTTTAAAGTGCTTTTCTTGCTCTTGAACAATTTAAAGATTCTTGACAGCAGATTTTCCTATTGCACATATCTTTTGATTTTTTGATTACTGATACCATACGTCTTGATTGTGGATCAACATAAAATGGTAAAATAAAATCATGGACAACTCCAATCTTTCCTCCAGCTATCATAGTGTTGCTTTTTGGTACAATACTGAAGATTTTACGTTTATTTATGTTGAAGTGCAATCCATACTGACAACTATATTCTTTGATCTTCCTCAGTAAGTACTTCAAGTCCTCTTTACTTTCTACAAGCAAGATTGTATCATCTGCCTATCCCAAACCTGATACAACATTTTTCTTCATATAGTCTAGTTTCCTGGATTATTTTCTCAGTATTCAAATTGAATAGGTATAGTGAAAGGATCCAACCCTGATTTTAAATAATGTAACTTCTTTTTCTGTATGACAACTGCTCTTGACTAATGTAGATATTCATCATAGATAGAGGAAGACGCTGGATGAAATGGATTGATACAGTAACTGGGGCATTGGGGGTTGATGTGTCAGAATTAGTGAGACTGGCTCAGGACAAGGAAGGATTCAGAGCTGCTGTACATAGCGTTACTAAGGGTTGCAGGTGATTTGACACACCTAACAACAACAACAACAAATTATATTGGTTGTTTTTAATTTAAGCCTCTTGCGTAAAGCCAACAAGACCTTTGGGAGGGCCTTTGTATTTTGAAATCAGTTGTTATTGTATTTTGGAGGAACATTTTTCTAAGTGGTACAGCACTCTTCTTTCGATTTTCTGTATGGAAGTAAGCTGGGGTTGCTGTGATGCTGAACCTTGTGCCACTGGGGTGTTAAAGACCATAAGTTTACTCATGGTGGATAGTATTTGGTGGATCTCCCAGTTTAAGACAGATTTGGATACAGGAGTGGCATCTGCTTCCTAAACAACATACCTCTGGAAGCTCTACGAACTTTGAGAAATGATGATAGTTATAGAAAAGCTCCAGGTCTTTTGCTTATAAGGTCGCTATGAGTTGTGCTCAACTCGATGGCAATCAACAGTAAATAATGATGTATTAAAGATTTCTCGTTCTTCTCAATGTTATCTATAATTTATTATGATTTACACGGTTGAATGTCTTTGAGTAGTCAATAAAATATGAACATCATTCTGGTATTATCTCCTTTCAATTGATTCAATTAACATCAACAATGATATTCTTCTTTTGATGGGCTTCTTCTGACTCCAGCTTAAATTTCTGACAGTTTCCAGTCAATGTAATTCTCCAATCCTTTTAAAATAATCTTCAGTAAGATTTTACTTGTTTATAATATCAATTACATTGCTCAATATTTTCTGAATTCTGTTGGATCACTATTGGTTGGGATGGGCACAAATATACTTATCTTCCAATAAGTTGGTCATGTAGTTAGCTTTCCGATTTCTCGGCATAGAGATGAGTATTCACGTCCAGAGCTGCATCTGCTGGCTAAAACACCTCATTTGATATTCCATACATTCCTTGAGATTTATTTTTCCTCGATGCACTGATTGTAGCTTTTGCTTTTTTCCTTCAGTACCATTGATTCTTGACCATGTACTATTTCCTTCAATAGTTCAATTTCCACCAGTTCTTTTTGTTACAACAAATTTGTTTATTTCTTTCATCTTCTTTTGATACTTGCTGTGTCATTTAAATTTTGGCCCATAAAACCTCAAGTTTTGAAACTCAAGACTTAAATTTTCTTCAGGTCTTTCTGTTTTAGAAATTATGGGCATATCTTTCTTTTTTGAAGACTTCAGGTATTTGCACATTTCATTATAGTACCTTGTTTTGTATTCTTGAACTTCCCTTAGAAATCTTCTATTCAGCTTTATTGATTTAGCATTTATTTCTCATGTTTAATTTCTGTACATTCAAAACATTGAGATGCTGGAATCTATGAAGAAGAATGTGGCATCTGAATTGGGGGAAGCCTCCTCAATAACTTCTGTTATGTAGATGACACAATCTTGCTTGCTGATGGTGAGGACTTGAAGAGATTGCTGCAGAATATTAAAGATTACAGCTCTCAATATGGCTTGTGTCTAAAAGTCAAGAAAATAAAAATTCTCACCTCTGGACCTAGAGGCATCATCATGATAGATGGAGAAGATAGTGAAACTGTTAATGAATTCATCTTATTTGGATTCATAATTAATACACTTTGTACTAGCAGTCAGAATATCAGGAGACATTGCACTAGAAAGTCTGAAGTCATGTATTTCTTCAAATTATTGAGGAGCAAGGATGTTAGTTTGAGGACTAAGGTATGACTATTCAGGCCATAGTCTTTTCAATCACTTGTTATGCTGTTGAGAGCTGGACAGTGAATAAAGATGACAGAAGAATTAATAACTTTTAATGGTGGCTTTGGAGCACAGTACTGAATATCCGTGGACTGCCTAATGAACAAACAGATATGTCTTGGAGAAGATACAGGCAGAGCGCTCTTTGGAGGCCAAGATGATTAAACTTTTCCTGATATACTTTGAGCATGTTATTCGGGAGGCTGTTCATTGGACAGGGAGATCATACTTGGGAATGTGGAAGGATGGTGAAATAGTGGAAGACCCTTGATCATGTGGATAGACAGACTGTGGCAATGGGGTCCAAGGGTGTCAGAGACTGTGAGGATGGAACAGGATGTGACGTGGTTCATATCTGTTGTTCCTAGGGTCACTATTAATCATACTTAACAACACCTACCAATAAATAATATTCAAAGCAAGTTTCAAAGTCTCTTTTGATATCTATTTAGTCTTTTTTCCAGCTTTTGATGCTTTCTTCATGTGCAATGTCCTTGACTTTGACAGTTCTTTTAGTCTTTGGTTTTTAACGTTCAATGCATTCAAATCTATTTTTAAGATTATTATTTTTTTTTTTAATTCAAGTGGGAGAAACTCAAAGGATTTTTTTCTCTTATGGATTTTAAAGTAAATTTTATTAAGGTTTATGTTGAACTTACATATGAACAATTGATGGCCTATTCCACAGTAAGCCCCTGGCTTTATTTTGACTGTTTGTTTAACTTATCTGTCATCTCTTTCCATAGATATAGTTAATTTGATTTATGCGTATTTCATTAGGTGAGGTTGATGCAAATACTTAACATTTTTGTTTTTCCAAAAGGTATTTGTAATGAATAAATCACTGATCACGTAAAATTTTATCAATCTACAGCCTCATTTCTGTTTTCTAGGCCTCATTTTCCAACTACTAACCTTCTTTGTTCCCCAACATTTGCATGCCAGTCATCAATTATTATTAATGCATTTTGATTTTATATTCAACCAATTTCAGATTGCATACATTGATAAAAATTCTCAAATTCTTCATCTTTGGTTTACTGGTTGTTGCATGGATTTGAAGAATAGTTGTATTAAGAGTTCTTCTCTGTATGTGTGTATGTGTTTGGATATTATCCTCTCACTGATAGTGTTGTCTTGAGAATCTTTAAATGTTCTTTTTCACTACAAAAGTGATATCATTCCTTTTCCAGTATAATAGATCATATAACAGCCAATTCCAGTGCCTTTCAGTTCATTATCTCTCTCATTGCATTTTGGTAGGAACCAACTCAAAGATCACCTTTCACTGGGTTTCTAAATATCACAGGAGGAGCTTGTCCTCCTCTGTCCAGTGGATAACATAGTGAATTTGAACTGCAAGAGAGGTGTAACCTTTGGATTAACAGCACAATGCTCTATGAAGTAGGTCACCAGAGCTCCCTTCAGCTCACTAGGGCCTAGAATATTTATCTTTATGCACTCTATTTAATTTTAGACCAGGTACAATTTTCCCAGATTCATACTTTGTATATTAACGGAGGCTTTCAGTTATTTTGTCTCAATTTGATTTGTGACAATTAGCAAGTGAACAGCATTTGTTGGGTAAAAGTCTAACTAAATCTACATCATGAAAGTAGGCTCTCCTTTGAGGAAGAAGCTCCTGTCTAGTCATATTCTGAGTATTTCCGAGCTGAATGATACAGTTTTAGGCACTATATTAGACTATGTTTCGTTGATATTTATAGACTCTTTAAGGACTCAATATTTCAGAAGTGGCTGTCCAATCCTGATTCTTAGTTTGTCTTAGACTCTAGAAGCTCTGTTGACACCTGTCCATCATGGATGACTCTGCTGGTATTTGAAATACTGTTGGCATAACTTCCAAGATCACAAACAACAAAAATGATTAGGTGAATAGTAGGTTTTAAAGTTAGTTCTGGTTTATATCAATGATATTTTTTAATGTCATATATGTTGCAAGTATAATTTTTAAATATTTTAGAAATATTTTCCACTCTAAAGTTCTAATTCAATGAAATGAAATCAATAGGTTCTTTTTCTCCCTGTTTATGGGCTATGCATTTACTTATATGGGTTGAAGTTAAAAAAATTTTAGGTGAAAAAGAATATAGACATTTTCTTATGTCTTAAGAATTATATTTTAATTCTTTAACTCCTTGCAGATAAATTTTGGTGCATGGGACAAGCAGAGATCAAATTTTTATCTAAGATTGCCCCTCGGATCTTGGAATAATCAGGCTTTCTATGCCCTTTTGAGTGAATTTAAATTTATCTTTTCTTAGAAAATTACCTACTTTAATGAGAATATTAAAATTTAAAAGCTCAGAGATGTACAAAGTGTTCTTCAGACTGTAGAGAATCTCATTTGTAGCATTTTATGTTGCTTTAGATATTTAATCAGAATTTGTGGATATATATTTTAAAATGTAATACTTTCTTGGTTTGCTTGAGAAAGTAACTTATGAATCAATTTAATTTTCCTATCGGATATATTGTTTTTGCTTGGTTCTTAAGTGTTATGAGTCAATTCTAATTTATGGTGACCCTACATAAAACTGCCTTGTCCTACACCATCCTCATATCATTGATCATTTTAAACTCATTGCTACAGCCACTCATTCAATATAATTGCTTGTGGATTTTAATTTTTTTTCATTGACCGACTACTTTACTAAGCATAATGTCTTTCTCTAGGGACTAGCTTCTTGGTAACATACTCAAAATACATGAGATGAACTCTAGTCTTCCTTGCTTCTACAGATCATGTTGAGTGTACATCTTCCAAGAAAGGTTTATTTGTTCTTGAAATCCATGGTATATTCAACATTTTTTTTACCAAAACCATATTTTAAAGGCATCAATTCATCTTCAGTCTTTCTTATTCACTTACATGCAAATCCTTACTGCTGGGACAATAGAAAATATCATGATAGATGGAGAAAAGATTGGCTTGTCAATGATTTCTTACCTGGATCCAGGACAATCAACATCCTTGGTACCAGCAGTCAAGAAATCAAAGGAAGAACGAAGGCTGCATAGTGGAGTGCACTTGTGGGGAGGGATTGTATAACAATGAAAGGATTTTTCTTTTACTTTTCAAAGAGAAGAATGAACTGGGGGGAGGGTTGTGCAGGGAGAAAAGTGTAGCAGTGAATGAATGGAATTACAAAATATCTGTAAATTTTCATTAAAATTAATCATAATAATAATAACAAATTAAAAAAATACACAGGGCAAGTCTGTTGTCAGAGGTCTCTCCAAAGTACTGGTGAAAAATGATGTTTGTTTAAAGACTAAGATACACACTGGATTCAGGTCATGTTCTTTTCAATCACTTGCTATGCATCTGAGATCAGGACAATAAATAAGGATGAAAAAAAGAAGAATAAATGCATTTGAGATGTAGTGTTGGAGCCATGGACTATCAAAAGAAAAACAAACCTAGATATATCTAGGGGAAAGTATAGCTAGGACACTCCTTAGAAACAAAGAGGACAAAGTATTGTCTTACATATTTTGGACATGTTGTTAGGAGGGCCTATTCCTCATAAAGTGACAGAATTCTAGGAAAGGTGAAGAGTCAGCAAAAAAGAGGAAGATCCTCTATGAGATAGACTGACATAGTGATGGTTGCAATGGGCTAAAATACATAGACATGATGAGGACAGCACTGGATAGAACACGGTTCAGATATGTTCTTTATAGTATCACTATTAATAATATGCAACATGATGGCACCTATCAACAAGGACAAACATAGACTTGCCTAGTGCAGTGTGTCCTTTAATTTCTTGGCTGCTGTTCCCATGAGCATTTAATATGTTGTTTTTGTTGTTGTTATGTACTGTTGAGTCTCTTGAGAACCATAGAGACACTATGTACAACAGCTCTGAACCCTGCCCTGTCCTGAGCCAGTCTCATTAATTTTGACACACCAACCTCCACTACTTCAGTAGGTACTTTATCAATCAATCTCATCTGTGGTCTTCCTTTCCTGTGCTGTTCCTTTACCCTTCTGAGCATGATGTCCTTTTCTAAGGACTGTTCTCTGCTGGCCACGTGTCCAAAGTATGTGATATGGAGCTTCAAAATTCTAGGAAAAACTTGATTTTACCTTTCCAAGACAGATCTATTTGTTTTCTTGTTTCTTCTATGTTCAAAACACTTCTCCAGCACCACAGTGTTGCTCTCTGTTTGTTGTCAACGAGCAGTGACACTCTGATGGGGTGAGACATGCCACTCTGGGAGCTGTTAAGAGAGTTGATCCAGCTTAATTTTATTAGGGGCTGCAGCGCTCTTATATACAAGCAAGTAAACAGGAAGACAGGCTAGGGTGGGCTTGCAAACAAGGACATGCAGATTGGATAGGAGAACCTCAGCCTCAGGCAGACTATTCCCAGCTCAACAGATGAGGCAGTCATCTTCCCAGGTGGTGAGCTTTCTCAAGCAAGTATGGCTAAACACAGGAGAGCTTTCTCTACCCTGTATTAAAGGCCATTGGGAGGCTTGCACTTATCTGGAGCTTAGGTGATATGTCCTGGCCCTCTCTTCCTCCCCAACACCACAATTTGAAGGCATAGATTTTTCTGTCATCCTTAATCATTGTCCAGCTCTCTGATGCATAGCAAGTAATTGTGAAGACCATGGCATGGATTAGGCACACCTTAGTCTCTAAACTGACATAGTAGCTTTTCAACACTTTTGAGACGTCCCTGACAGCATATTTTCTCAATGCAATTTGTCTTTTGATTTCCTGAGTGCAGGTGAAAAGAGTGTTGACTGTGAAGCTGAACAGGCTATAATTGTTAACAACATCAATCTCTTCTCCATCTATCATTGTGCTGCCAGTTGGACCAACGGTGAGAATCTTTGTCTTCTTGATTTTGAGCTTCAATCCATATTGAAGACTATAGTTCTTAACCTTCTGCAGCAAGTGCTTCAGGTCCTCCTCAGTTTCAGCAAGCAAGGTTGTGCCATCTGCATAACATAGGTTGTTGATGAGTCTTATTCCAATCTTAATGCCACACTCTTCCTCAGAAAGCTCTGCTTCCTGAATGATCTGTTCTGCATCCCTGATGCATTCCTTTCATGATTTTGAACCACACAATGCTTCCTTGCTCTATTCTGAGGACTGCTTCCTGGTCCAACTACAGATTTTGCACAAGCACAATCAAGGGTTCTGGGATTCCCATTCTTATCAAAGTTAGCCACCATTTGCTGCGATTCACACAGTCAAATGCCTTTGCATAGTCAGTGAAACACAGATAGACATTTCTCTAGTACCCTTTAATTTCTGCCAAGATCCATCTGACATTGGCAATACAGCATCTAGTACACATCCTATTCTAAACCCAGCTTGTATTTCTGGTAGTTCTCTGTCAATGTACTATTCTAGTCATTTCTGGATAATCTTCAGCAGGATTTTAGTAGGGAGTGGTATTGTTTGATAATTTCCACACTCTGTCAGATTACCTTT
Source organism: Elephantulus edwardii (assembly GCF_000299155.1). Taxonomy (NCBI): domain Eukaryota; kingdom Metazoa; phylum Chordata; class Mammalia; order Macroscelidea; family Macroscelididae; genus Elephantulus; species Elephantulus edwardii. The sequence continues at coordinate 583,891 of NW_006399880.1, read as the reverse complement.
TTTTTGGAATGGGAATAAATAAGGATCTCTTCCAGTCAGTTGGCCAGGTTGTTGTCCTCCAGATTTCTTGGCATAACCTTGTAAGCACATCCAGAGTAGCATCTATTTATTGAAATACGTAAATATTTCATAAATTTCTAGGCCTTTTAAAACAATTTTTTCCAAGTCCTTCAGAGCAGCCAGAACTTCCTCTTTCATCACCATTGCCTCTTGAACATATGTTGTTTCTTGAAATTCTTCTCTGTCAGCCAATTATTATTGATGCAGTGACTCAATAAAATCCTTAACAACTTCAATCTTTTCCTTATTTCTTGTAAGTTTTCTTATTGGTCTAGTTGTGAGTATTGTTGTTGTGTATTATAGAGTTGGAGCTGATCCCATAGCTGACACTCTGGCAGATTTTCAGAAGCAGTTAGGTGCAGAGAAGGAGATTGTCCATCCTCTTCCTGTAGAACAGCTTGTGGCCTTGAACCGTGTGCCTTCAGGATTGTAGCATAGCTTCATGTTACTAAACCACCAGAGCTCCCTAGTCTTGTAATTATACTGTATGTAATTCATACTATAGGCTGTAATCTTTGAGCTTTAGTAGTAAGCATTTCAAATCCTCTATTCTTCAACAAGCAGGGCTTTGTCATCTAAATATTACAGACTGTCAATGAGTGTGCCCTCTAATCCTGGTGCTGCATCTTCATCAACAATCTGCGTTATGCAGATGACACAATCCTGCTTGCTGAAACTGAAGAGGACCTGAAGAGCTTGCTGCAGAAGGTCAAGGACTGCAGCCTCCAATATAGATTGAATATCAATATCAAGGCTCAGTATCAAGAAAACAAAGATTCTCACTACTGGGCCAATTGGCAGCATGGATGGTGAAGAGATTGAGATTCTTCACAGCTTTAGTTTGCTTGGCTCCACAGTTAACACTCTCGGCACCAGCAGCCAGGAAATTAAATGGCGCATTGCCATGGCAAAGTCTGCTGTTAGGGACCTCTCCAGTGTACTTAAGAGCAATGGTGTAATTCTGGAGACTATGGTGTGCCTGATACAGGCCATGGTCTTTGCCATCACTTGCTATGCATTAAGAGCTGGAGAAGAATATTGAATATACCATGAACTGCTAAGAAACAAACAAATTCATCCAGAAGAGGCTTAAACTGGGCTGCTCCTTGGAGGTAAGGATTCTGAAGCTTCGTCTGACATATTTTGGACATGCTGCAAGGAGAGACCGGTCCTTGGAGAGGTATGTCATGCTTGGGAGGTTGGGGGGACAGCGCAGGGGAGGAAGACCCTCAATGAGATGGATTGATTCAGTGACTGGAGGAATGGGGGTGGGTGTGAGACTGACACAGGACAGAGCAGGGTTTAGGGCTATTGTACATAGGGTCTCTATGAGTCGCAGGTGACTTGACTGCACATAAAAACAACATTCCTTTTTCACTGCTTCCAATTTTTGCGTTCCAGTCACTAATTATCATTAAAGTATCTCACATATTTGGTCAATTTTGGACTGCAAGATTTGTTAATAAACAGGTGAGTATGCATGGAAGACAATGGCAAAATATAAGTCCCCAGGTACTAATGGGATACCAATTGACTTGTTTCAATTAACAGATGCAATCCTGAATGTGCTCATCAGCCTATGCCAGGAAATTTGGAGGACAGCTGTCTGACCAATGGATTTGAAGAGGCACAAATTTGTTCCCATTCTCAGGAAAGGTGATCCAACAGAGTATGGAAACTATTCAACATTATCGTTAATATCACATGCAAGAAAAATACTTCTGAAGATCACCTAAAACCTGCTGTACAGTACATGTTATTGTTGTTGTTATGTGCCGTAGAGTTATGAGCTTGCGACTCATGGCGACCCTATGTACAACAGCCCTAAACTCTGCTCTGTCCTGTGCCAATTGCACCGTCTCTGACACTCCCATCCCGATTATCCCAGTCACGGAATCAATCCGCCTCATAGAGGGCCTTCCCTCCTGCGCCGTCCCTCCACCCTCCTAAGCATGATGTCCTTCTCCAAGGACTGGTCTCTCCTCACAACATGTCCAAAGTATGTTAGACGGAGCCTCAGAATCCTTGCCTCCAAGGAGCCACCCTGTTTAACCCTTTCCAGGATGAATCTGTTTATTTTCCTAGCAGTCCATGGTATTCTCAATACTCTTCTCCAGCACCACAGCTCAAAGGCATCAATTCTCCTTCTAACCTCCTTGGTCACTGTCCAACTCTCTGATGCATAACAAGTGATTATGAAGACCATGGCCTATATCAAATGCACCTTAGTCTCCAGAGAGACACCATTGCTCTTCAGTACTTGGAGAGGTCCCTAACAGCAGACTTTCTCATGGCAATGCTCCTTTTAATTTCCTGGCTACTGGTGCCAAGAGTGTTGACTGTGGAGCCAAGCAAACTAAAGCTGTGTACAATCTCAGTCTCTTCACCATCCATCCTCATGCTTCCAATTGGTCAAGTGGTGAGAATCTTTGTCTTCTTGACATTGAGCCTCAATCCATATTGGAGGCTGCAGCCCTTGTACAGTACATAGTTATGGAAATTCCAGAAGTTCAAGAAGGGTTTAGAAGCACTAGGAATATGATTGCTGATGTCAGATGAATCCTGGCCAAAAGTAAATAATATCAGAAGAATGACTATTTATACTTTGTTGATTATGCAAAGGCCTTTGACTATGTGTATCTTAGCAGGTTGTGGCTAGTATTGAGAAGAATAGGAATCCCAAAGCACTTAATTGTGCTTATATGAAATCTATACTTAAACCAGGAGCCTGTGTGTGAAGAGAATAAGAACACTAATGTGGTTTAAAATTAAGAAGGAAGTGTGCCGGGGTCATGTTCTCTTTCTATGCCTATTCAATCTGTATGCCAAGCAAATTATTTGAGAAGCTGGACTCTATGAAGAAGAATGTGGCAATCAGTATTGGAGTCTCATTAATGACCTGTGTTATGCAGATGATCAGCCTTGGTTGCTGAAAGTGAAGAGGACTTGAAACACCTGTTGCAGAAGATTGCACACCTATGTTCATAGCAGTGTAATTCACCATCGCAAGAACATGGAAACAGTCCAGAGGTCCAAGCACAATCAAATGGATTGAGAAATTATGGTACATTAACACGATGGAATACTATGCAGCACGCAGAAGCAATGATTTTGTAAATTAGTACCTAATTTGGGAGGAACTGGAGAACATGATGCTGAGGGAACCAACTCAGTGCCATAAAGAAAAAATACTGTATAAAACCATTATTGTAGAATGAATGAGGATCCAAGGGGGAGAGCGTGAACACAGAGGGGTGAGGATGTGTTGCAGGGGAGGATTAATCATGCAATTGCACAATTTTGAGGGCTGGAAGAGTAAGAGAAATAGGAAGATTCTGGTGTGAAAAACAATGTATTCGAATTTTGTAAATTATTGTTATGTGCCTTTGAGTCTCTTGTAACTTATAGTGACCCTGTGTACAATAGCCCTATACCCTGCTCTATCCTGTTCCAATCTTATTGTCTCTGACACATCCACCCCCATTACCCCAGTCACTGAATCTATTCATCTCATTGAGGGTCTTCAGTTCTGTTGAGAGGTCTCTGACAGAATTTCCCAATGCAATTAGTCTTTTAATTTCCTGGCTACTGGTACCAAGAGTGTTAATTGTGGCGCCTAGCAAACTGAAATTGTTAACAATCTCAATCTCTTCATCACCTATCATGATGCTGCTAATTGACCCAGTGGTGAAAATCTTTGTTTTCTTGATGGCTAGCTTCAATCTATATTTAAGGCTGCAGTTTGTGACCTTCTGCAGCAAGTGCTTCAGGTCCTCCTCAGTTTCAGCAAGCAGGGTTGTGTCATCTGTGTAACACAGGTTGTTGAGATGAGTCTTCCTTCAATTTTGACCCCACATTTCTCCACATAGAACCCAGGCTCTTGGATAATCTGTTTTGCATAGATTGAAAAAGTGTGGAGCTAGGACACATCCATGGCGTATACCATTCCCAATTTTGAACCATGCAGTATTTCCTTGTTTTGTTCTGACAGCTGCTTCCTGGTTCAAGTATAGGTTTCACATAAGCATGATAAAGGGTTCTGGGATTTCCACTCTTCTCTGAGTTAGCCACAGTTTGTTGTGATTTACACAATCAAATGCCTTTGCACAGTAAATGAAGCACAGATAGACATTTCTCTGGTTCTCCCTGCTCTCAGACTGTATCCATCTAACATCAGCTATAATATCCTTAGTACCATGGCCTCTTCTAAATCCAGCCTGCACTTCTGGCAGTTCTTTATTGATGTGCTGTTCCAGTCATTTTTGGATCATTTTCTGCAGAATCTTGCTTGCATATGATATTAATTATATTGTTCGATAATTTCTGAACTGTCAGCTCAACTTTCTTTGGAATAGGAACAAATATGGATCTCTTCCAGTTAGTTGGCCAGGTGATTGTGCTCCAGTTTTCTTGGCACAACTTGGTGAGCACGTCCAGGGCAGTGTCTGTTTGTTGATATATGTCAAATAAACTAGTATAAAAATAATGTAATATAGAATGTATATGAATGATTGCATGAAACACAATGTTAATAAAAGATTGTAGTATATAATACAATGTTTATGAATGAAACATACTATAAAGGTATTATCATATGAAAATCAATAAAAAATATATGAGAAGACTGGGATCTCTGTTGATCAGTATGGACCAGGGACCCAGTTTTCAATTTTCAAAGCATTTTGGGCAATGCCCAAACTTTAAAGCTATCCACACTTACAGTATTTCTACTGTTGTTGTTATGTGCCGTCGAGTCACCTGCGACTCATAGCGACCTTATGTACAACAGCCCTAAACTCTGCCCTATCCTGTGCCAATTCCACCATCTCTAACACACCTACTTCCATTATCTCAGCCACTGAATCATCCATCTCATCAAGGGCCTTCCTCTCCTGCGCTGTCCCTCCACCATCCCAAGTATGACATCCTCTCCAATGACTGGTCCCTCCTTGCAACATGTCCAAAGTATGTCAGATGAAGCTTCAGGATCATTGCCTCCAAGGAGCAGCCTGGCTTCACCCTCTCCAGGATGAACCTCTTTGTTCTCCTAGAAGTCCATGGTATATTCAATATTCTTCTCCAACACCACAGCTCAAAGGCATCAATTCTCCTATCATCCCTAACTATTGTCCAGCTTTCTGATGCACAGCAAATGATTGCAAAGACCATGACGTGTATCAGGTGCACCTTAGTTTCCAGACTGACATCATTGCACTTCAGTACTTTAGAGAGGTCTCTAACCGCAAACTTTCCCATTGCAACATGTCTTTTCATTTCCTGGCTGCTGGTGCCAAGGGTGAGCCAAGCAAACCCAAACTGAGAACAGTCTCAATCTTTCAATTTCTACTGTAGCAGCACTATATATCTAAATAGGCTACCTAAGTTTTTACTAAGAATGTATCTTAAAGTTCTGGTTGATTTTTAATAAGTACATGCTATATATTCTCCATTTAACTGCTAACTGCTTGAGTGAAAGTGCTCTTTCATCTGTCTTTGCCCTCCTTGGCACATCATGATGTTGAGAAATTATTTGGTAAGTAACTGGACTTTTATCTTCATTCACAAAGACTGGAGTCATTTTACCACATATCTCTGTGGAGTCTACAGTGTGTCTGCAGCAGAGGCTAGTGGTCTGGCTCCAGATACAAGGTTTGCAGAAAATCTAGATACTGTTGCCTATAGATCTATTATGGACATTTTGATAGTTTTCTCTGCAGAGTACTTTAAGTTTGCTGTTCTAAACATCATCTATAGAAAAGCCTATGTGAAAGCCAGCAGCAGCAGTTGTAGCTGCAGTATATTTGCATTTTACTGGGTAGAAATACATTAACTACAGGACCATCTGGCCAATAAAGAAAAGGCAGAGTGGGCACAATAAATACAGAGACTAAGTTATTTTCTATAGCCATAGTGTAAGGGTCTTCTTTGTTTGTATGCTCTATCCTCTCTTTCTAGGTGGGCCCTGAAACAGTTCTACCAATGGCTCTGAAAACACCCCAGAGATGCATCAACCTTATATAATACAATGGGCTAGCCAATGTTGGAGGCCTGTCTTTACAACACCCTAGCATAGAAATTGAAGAGAGAGAGCAGGAATGGCAAAAGTTAGATAATCATCTTCCCATTCAATAAAGAGGAAAGGTGCTGATACACATTTAACTCCTTCAATCACTACTCTTCTGTGCAGTTCTCTTTAGGAAGGTATTAGGATAGATTGAATTTCTTCCCTGTGCCACTCTCTCCACTGAGAGTACTAGACGAAGCCATGTGACCTTGGACTTGGGGTTAAAATCTTGATTCTAGTCCTCACTGCTCCCCATCAACTGTATGGCCTTTGAGAAAACTCTTTTCTGGTCTTCATTTGCATCATGTATAATTAAAGAGTTTGGATAGAGAATTCACAGAATTCTGATTCTCTGGAAATATCAAACTCAAATACCGTCACGTACTTCTGACTCGTGGTAACTCAGTGTACAGCTGTGCCATATGTTTTTCAAGGCTGTAAATCTTGACAGAGGCAGATTGCTACACTTTTCTCCCATGGTAGTTTTGAACCATTGACTTTTCAGTTATCATCTGAGAGTTTTAACCACTATGCCATCAGGATTCCTTGATTCTATGGCTTGAAGAAGGAACTTCCCCTTTGCCATAGAAGTTAGTCTTGCTAGGCACAAACATGGATATGGCTGTTGACCAGCAATTGAGAGTAAAGGCAGGCAGAGGGCCACGTGTGCTATAGAACACATGTGATAGAACAAAACTATCTCTTTTGATGTTTGTCTCTTGTTAATGTTTTCACCATCCTGTATTTGTAGCACATTTGGCACATGATTGATTCTACCCTGTGTCTCTGAAGCACTGACCCAAAAACTCTAACTAAACATGACTCTAGCAATTCCATCTCTATCCCTTTGATCTTTTTTTCTAAGAGTCAGAGTCATCTATATACAGGCCCACTGTTGTTATAGTTATATAGTTGTTATAGTCATAGTTGTTATAGTTATAGTTATTGTCCAGCTCTCTGATGTATAGCAAGTGATTGCAAAGACCATGGCTTGTATCAGGTGCACCTTAGTCTCCAGACTGACATCATTGCTCTTTAGTACTTTAGAGAGGTCTCTAACTACAGACTATTGCAATAAGTCTTTTAATTTCTTGGCTGCTGGTGACAAGAGTGTTGATTGTGGAGCCAGCCAAACTAAAACTATGAACAATATCAATCTCTTCACCATCCATCATGATGCTGCCAATCGGCCCAGTGGTGAGAATCTTTGTTTTCTTGATATTGAGCCTCAATCCATACAGAAGAATGCAGTCTCTGACTTTCCACAGCAAGCGCTTCAGGTCCTCCTCAGTTTCAGCAAGCAGGATTGTGTCATCTGCATAATGCAGATTATTGATGAGTCTTCCTCCAATCCTGATGCTACATTTTTACTCATAGAGCCCAGATTCCTGGATAATCTGTTCTGCATAAAGATTGAAAAGATATACTGATAGGCTACACCCCTGGCGTACATGTCATTACGTATTTGGATATTATGGCAGTGGCCATCATTTACTTATTGCATAGTTTGTGTCAGAGGCAGCACTAAAGGCTTCACTTAAATAGCTGCAAAACCAGGAATGTTGTTGTTAGGTACCATTAAGGTGACTGGACACACAGAAACTTTGTGAACAATAGCTCTGAACCTTGTCCTATTCTGTACCAACTTCAGGATCTTGATATGCTCAAGCCCATTGTTAAAGTCTTTGTGTCAATTATTCTTGTGGGAGGAGTGGTCACCTCTCTTTTTTTGACCCTCCACCTTTCCCAACATGTCTTTTTTTTTTTTTAAACAGTTTTTTATTGGGAAACATTTGGGTATGCCCTTCCCACCCCCAGGGAATGTCCATTCTAATCTTCCTGGGGTGCTTTTTAAATTTTTTTCTTTTTCCTAGTGCTCTTGTTGACGGCCTCCTCAGGTCCACTGCTGAAAGGCTCCTCCTTAGAAAGCTTCTTCTTTTTCTTTGGGACACTGTTTGCAACCTCTTCAGGGTCTTCTGGTTCCTCTCTGGAGGAAGATTTCTTCCTCTTTGGGACTTTTGCATTGACAGTTGGCTCTTCAAAGTCACTGTTGACCAATTCCTTGGACAGAGATTTCTTTTTCTTGGGTTGGGTTTAGGGAGAGCAGAGCTGGACTGATCTTCCATTCTGTTCTCCTGTGGAGCCTCCTTGGGCATTTTCTTTTTCTTCTTTTTGGGTTTTTCTTTGGTTTCCTCACATTCCTGATCTTCAAGAGTGCCATTGTTTTCTGAGGATGCAAGTACATGCGCAGCCAGTCGTTTCTTCTCCTTCTTCAAGTGCTTTTCCTCCTTTTTCTCCAGCTTCTTGGTAATCTCAACAGCCACTTCTTCTGCCTGAACCATGGTTTCTTTCATGACGTCTAAGTTTTCCCGTGGAATCTCTCCAGTCTCATAGAAGGAGAGTCGCTCCTCAACTTGCTCGCAAAGCTTTTCCCCAAATACACTCTAGGCACCTCGGAGAAGCAGTCAATTCGCAGTCAATTCGTGAGGCAATGCTGCATTTGTTTGCCAGGTATCGGGAGATGTGGCCTTTGTTCTTAGCAGCTGCTAGGCCAATGAAGGTGGAGTGGAAAATGAGTCCATATTTGGGAGTGTTTCCTCTTGTCTTCAAAGCTCTGGAAGCTCGGTCCCTTTTTTGCTGGGCCCTGGGAATCACTCAGACACCTGGACCAACATGTCTTTTTCCAAAGTCTTGCTCCTCCTACAACATGTCCAAACTATGTGAGACAAAGTTTCACCATCCTTGCCTTTAAGGAGTACTTTGGTTACAACTTCCTCAAAGATGGGCTTGTTTGTTCTTTTGACAGTCCATGGAATGTCAGCTTTCTTCTCCAACACTACAATTCAAAAGAGTTTATTCTTTTTATGTAATCTTAATTCATCATCTAATTTCAGAGGCATACAAAGTGATTGAAAATACTATGGCTAATATTTACTAATGCTTATTATTAATTCACTTACTGTAGTCAAGTCAGAAGCAACTCATAGCTGACCCTGCAGTAACACAACTGCCTATGGACTATGCTACCACTTGTTGTAGTTGTGGAGCACTGTCAAGTGAGAATTGACCCATAGCTGACCCTCTTGTGGGTTTTCAGAGGGAGTAAATTCAATCACATGGATTTGAACCACTTGCCTTTGGGTTGGTAGCATTACTCCTTACCAGTAGGTCATCAGAGTTGCCTACGCTACCAGAGTTCCCTTAATTTTATGCTAGATTTTGTTTTAAACACATCAAATAAACATTAAATCATCAAATCCTCACAGTTACCATTTAGAGTTGGTACTATCATTAATATTTTACAAATAATAAAACTGAAGTACAAAGAAGCGATTTCTCCAAGGTCACAAGGCTAGTAAATAGAAGAATGGGGCCTAAACTCACATCATTTGAGTACAGGGAATTCTGATTGTGCAGGATATACTGCTAAGCCATGGGCTCAGACCCTTTCTGTTTGAATACCCCAACCTCTGTGCTGGAGAAGGATGGCGAATATCCTCCCATGCAATTTACAGGCATACAAATCCAATGGAAGATCCGCTAAGAGTTGATTTGGACCCAATGGCAGTGAGAGAGTAAATGTGACTATAAAGTCTTCACTTTTAACCACTGCATAATACTGACTCTTGTGTTTTTCAAGTTATCATTCTCTGTGAGGTATTTAACATTTAATTGCCCTGATAATGCAAATGAAGAAGCATAGCCTTTGAGAGGGTGAGCAATTTGCTTTGGATCACACCCTTCCAGTAAGGAATTAACTTAGGTTTGAGTGAAGGTCTGTGGGTGGTGCAGATGGTTTGATTTTGCTGCTAATGTAAAGGTAGGCAGTTGGAACCCAGTCAGCCTGCTGTGGATGAAAGGCCTGACTCTGGGCTTTCATGTGGATCACTGCGAAAAAGAGAGCTGTATGGAGCAGTTCTGTGTCAGGTAGCTTCTCCATGAATTGAACGGCTTACGGATGACTCTGGGGCCTCTATCATGTTCACTGGTCAGATGAGTCTCAGAGAAGAAAATTATCCTGCTCAAGGTCACATAGCTCTCTGAATTTCTTTCTCCCATTGCTGGTCTTTCGTCTGTTCCTCAACCTCTGTTTCCAAAGAATGACAACTTTGGAGCTTTGAGAGACATGGTAATTTGTATTGCATAAAAAACATCACAACTTGGATTCCTACTCAGGTATAAGGAGTGGCTATGAGATTTCTCTTTTTGGAAAGCAGCTTTTGATAAAAGGAGGAGAGATCAACATGAAGACACCGCATTCCGGGTGAAAGTTGAAGGTGTGATGGATAGTGGAGAGTTTACGCAGAAAGCGGAGGCTGAAGCTATTGACGTCAAAACTCCAGCAATACAATTTTAACTGGATACTGGCTCTCTTTAATGCACACCTTTTCTGCATTGAATCAATTTTCTCCCTGTAAATTTGGGTTTCCTGCAGCACAGCTACATTTCCAACCAAACATCATTGCCAAGAGTCCAGTTTTCATCAGAAAAGCGGGGGTGGGAGTGGGGAGGGGTGAATCTCACCACCTCTTAGCGGGGGCTATCGAGCAGCCACATCCCAATGCGGAGACAGGCACGCTCGTGCGTGGGAGAGACATGTGGCTTGGGTGACTCCTAGGATACTGCGGATGGAAGATGCTGGGTAGAGGTTGGGGTCAAATGGAGATCCAAGACCCTTGAACCCCATCTGCCACCCCCACTGCCTCCTCCAAGCCTTGCTTGGCAGTCCTGGAGCCGTTGGTCCAGACGGAAGAGTGAGCTCGGCACTGATGCTCCTGGCGATGGGAACAAGCGCATGAATTGGGAGGGGGAGTCGAGAGAGGACAGACGCAATGCAGAGGCTGCTGAGGCAGTCCTCTGGGCGCACATGCTGGGGGCGGAGGAAGGTGGAACAGAAAGGGTGGGTGACCTTTCCGGGACTGGAAAGCTGTTCAGTAATGGCAATCTTTCAACCTTTCTTTTATGGGGTAGGAGACAGATGGAGGTGAACAGAGCTGTTACACCCATAGAGCTGGGGCATCAAGAGTGAGGCAGAGGTCAAGGATCAAGCAAGAACTGGAAGTGTTGAGAAATGGGTGGCCTCCATGACTTGGGCTATTCGAGCATTTTCCAATCACCATAGAGACCCTGAGGTATTTTCGACCAGAGAGGGGGGCGGAGGGAAAACAGGTCCTTTATGTTTGGCAGCTGGGAAAATACAGCAAGAAACTAAGGACTAAATTTGGAGTTTACTGCTGCACTGTGCTGCACTAATTTGCGCTGTGACCTATGTGAATCCCATCCCATCCCTGGGGTCATCTGTGATGGGAGGACACTAACTGCGTGGCCTCCCTTGCAGGGTGGACACAGAGATCAAGGGAAGAACAGACAGAAATTTGCCCCAGCATCACTAGCCTGGCAATCTCATACCCTGCTCTCTCTGCAATGCTGTCTAGGGACTAATAGTGAGGGCTGGGAGATCAAAAGACCCCTTGCAATACATTGTCTCCCGTTACGAGATACGCGTGAGAGGTGTTATTAATCCTGTTGGTAACGACATACAGTATCTGAGCGAGTTGCACATGTTCACAAGTGTGATACAATTCTTTATAGAATATAAGTCTTTTGTATCTATTACACAATTTTGCAATCTTAAAATCTTGAATGAAATCACCAGTTGGTTTAATTCTGACTCATGGCTACCCCATAAATATCAGTACACAATTGCTTCCTAGGATTTTCTTTATTTTATGACATTATATTTTTTTGGTGCCAGAACTATGTAGCAGAACATATACTGGTTTTACAATTTTTGCATATACAACTTATGACACAGATCACAATCTTCAAGGTATGCAATCATTCTCACACTCCTGAATTGTTCCTCCTCCATTAACATAAACTAAGGCTCCTATTTAATGTTTCTAATTTTTATTGTCAATTTGGTCTCCTAGAGACAGTTCTTGAAAGAGTACAAAGATCAAGGCATACTCTTTCACTAGTTAAGCTAAAATATTGTTGGTCTTAAGAAGATGTCAAGAGATATTTTTAGTTTAAGTTTTATCTCAGGGTAATAATTTCAGAGTACATCCAATCTCCCTGAGTCCAAAAAAAAGTATGGATTCCATGATAATTAAAAGAGTTTCCCCTCCTCACCCCACCTCTTATACCTTTTGATCAGGATTCTTCTACAGAATTTTCGATTAAAATGTTCAGCAATGGAAGTCTAGCACCATCTGGTCTATGAAAAAGGAGACAGTTGCTCATGAAGGCAATTAGTCATACACTTCATTTCCTTCTCCTATTCCCCACTATTCTCCTTCCTCTATTGCTGAAGACAAATGCTGTTTTTAGGTGCCTTCAAGTAGACTCCAAGCCATATCCAGCCCATGCACTGATTGAAGCTGATTGAAACTTTGCCAGTTCTGGGCCATCTTCAGAGTCTTTGTCTATTGGTGCAGTTACCAGCAGCCAGGAAATGAAAAGACGAATTGCGTTGGGAAAGTCTGCTATCAGAGACCTCTCCAAGGTACTGAGGAACAACAATGTCAACTGAAGACTAAGATGCGCTTGAGACAGGCCCTGGCCTTTGCCATTACTTGCTACGCATCAGAGAGCTCTCTGAACAATGACTAGGGATGATAGAAGGAGAGTTGATGCCTTTGAGCTTTGGTACTGGAGAAGAGTATTGAGACTGCTAGGAGAATGAACAGGTTTGTCCTAGAGAGGGTGAAACCAGGCTGCTCCTTGGAGGCAAGGACCCTGAAGCTTTGTCTGATATATTTTGGACATGTTGCAAGGAGGGACCAGTCCTTGGAGAGAGATGTCATTCTTGGGAGGGTGGAGGGACAGCACAGGAGAGGAAGACCCTCGACGAAATGGATTGATTCAGTCACTGGGGTAATGGGGATAGGCATGTCAGAGACAGTGAGATTAGCAAGGGATAGAGCAGGGTTTAGGACTGTGTACATAGGGTCGCTATGAATCAGAAGCGACTTGATGACACTTAACAACAACAACCATCTTTGAGGGTCTTCTCCTTCCCGTACCCTCTGTCCTTACAAACATGATAGGGAGTGTTGTTGTTGTTGTTATGTGCCGTCGAGTCGTTTCCGACTCATAGCAACCCTATGCACAACAGCCCTAAACCCTGCTCTATCCTGCGCCAACCGCACCACCGCTGACACACCCAT
>NW_006399880.1:562063-568766 GCF_000299155.1 Elephantulus edwardii | reverse complement strand
ACATCCTCCCACAACTCATCTGGTCTTCGCTCATTAGTGTTCAAGGCCTCAAACCTGTTCCTGAGATGATTCTAAAATTCAGGTGGGATGAAATTAAAGTCATATTTTGGCTCCTGTGGATAGTAATTATTATATTTTAGATGTTGTTGTTGTTCAGTGCCGTTGAGTCGCAGGCGACTCATAGCGACCCTATGAAGGAGAGTCCTCGATGCTATATTTTAGATAACCACCTTAAAACTTTTAAGATTCAAGGCATTATGTAGCAAACTAGGAGATATAACGAAAGCTCTAAACACAATATTAGGTCAATTAACTAAGATGCTCCATCTAACTATAAGTTTTCAAACCAAGAAACCAAAACCCATGAAGTGTTTGGTTGTGCATATGCAACATCTTCATAGGATTCTCAGCGATTGATTTTTAGAAAATAGATACTCAGGCTTTTCTCCTGAGACTTCTTTATGGACTTGAACCTCCAACTTTCAGTTAGCAGCTGAGTGTTAACCAATTGCATCTCTTAGGAATTTCAAGGCCTTGAATAACCATGAGATTGTCTTCTCCATAGCTTCTGTTAGTACATTCGGTTTCATCTTCTTGATACTTATTATAGTGGTTTTAGCAGGTGACTGATTATTAATGTTATTTGATGCTGACTCATAACTGATAAACTTGACTGGTCAGAAAATGAACTATAGACTAAGGGCCTTAGAAACCAGCTTTCTCATTTTATCATGATTCTGACTTTCGTTTATTCATCATTTACTGTGTGTTTGTGCTGTTTGAGTCCATTAAATGAATCATCTGATGGAATTATGTGAGTTCAGGGTCTTTATTCTTTATGCTGTACAGCTTTACAGGTGAGAGGTTATATCAGAAAGATGTTAAGACTCAAGGTCACACAAGTAGGAAGAAGTGGAGTTAGAGTTAGAACCCATAAAGGGAGACCAATGGGCCAAAGATATATAGCTACTTGTGGAGCTGGGCCTAGACGCAAAGAATATTAGAACTGAAAACAATCTTAGCTGAAGAATCTCTTTCTTCATTTCTTCCCTGTACAGATAGGACACTGAGTGAGATGCAGAGAGGTTAAGACTTGCCGTAATACTTTAAAAATAAAATAAAATTCTGACTTATTTACAAAGTTTGAATACATTGTTTTTCACAAAAGATCCTTCCCATTTCCTTCACCTCACCAACCCATCGAATTGTGCAACCCTATGTTTAACACCCTACCCTTCATCCTCAACCTCTGTTTCCACCCACACCCCCTGCCTGGAATCCTCATACTCATTCTACAATAATAGTTTTATACAGTATTTGTCTTTGTGGAACTGAGTTCACTCACCATAATGCTCTCCAGTCCCTCCCAAGTTAGGTAGTAATTTACAAAATGATTGCTTCTGTGTGCTGCATAGTATTCCATTGTATGAATGCACCACAACGTCTCAATCCATTTATTTATGGTTGGATATCTGGGCTGTTTCCATGTTCTTGTGATGGTGAATAATGCTGCTATGAACATTGGTGTACAAGTTTCTGTTTGTGCCTCAGGTCTCATTTTCTTGGGGTATACTCCAAGCAGTGGAATAGCTGGGTCATATGGAATTTCTATGTTGAGCTTTTTGAGGAAGCACCAAACTGCCTTCCAGAGTGGTTGTTCCATTGTACAATCCCACCAACAATGTAAAAGAATTCCTATCTCCCTATATCTTCTCCAACATTTATTACTTGCTGTCATGTTAAACTTTGCCACTGATACTGGAGTGAGATGGTATATCATTGTGGTTTTGATTAGCATCTCTCTTGTTGCCAGTGATTTGAAGCACTTCTTCACGTCTGCCCTAACAGAGTCTTTGGCAGAACTAGGATGAAAACTCAAGGCTCTTAATTACTTACGTATTTCCTTTCTTCTATTCAGGCTTCCTAAATCCATGTAAAACCAATATTCAATGACTTCATTTTTTATTCACTTCCCTAAGAACCTTCGTGAGACAGCATATTAAGTGTGAAAGGTAGTTTTTAAAAGCAGGTGAATATTTGGAGTTAATAATTAGGTGACTAGAGACCCAAAACCATCTCTATCAGTGTGAAATTGTGTCAGAGACACATTGTACAGAATTATAAGTGTGCTTAAACAAAATAACAACAGAAGACAGAACAGTAAAAGAGCAACAAAAGAGAACCAATCCCATGAAAAAGGAACTCTGCCTATCATTTCATTTTCTGGTTGATTGTTCCAGAGTGGATGGCAGCTGAGAAAGGTATGGATTTAGTGGGTTTTGATTTCTAAGATTTTTTTGTTATGTCAACCACTTAGTGATGTGTTGAGTTTAAGGATTTCAAGCTTTTCATATATCATGGCTGCTACCTATACAGATCATCTACAATTCAATGCTGGCTCATAAGATGACATTTGCTGTGTTTTATTTGTGAGACTTTTTGGGGTTTTGAAAGACAATTTTAATTAGATATGGTTTTAATTCTTTTCTAGACATCAAAACTTCATAATGCTTGCATCTTTGAGAATTTTGAAAAAATTGCCTTTGCCATCCAAATGACTTAAATTGCTGTGGGATCTGATACCAATTCCCATCAGCTTGACTCCCATTCACGGTCAGCAAAGTAAATTTCAGAGTACAATGTGTTGCATAGCATTTTCAGCGACTGACCTTTTGAAAGGGAGTTCTGGTGGCCTAGTAGTTAAAGAATTGTGCTACTAACCCGAAGACATAGGTGGTTCAAATCCACCAGTTTGCTCTTAGAGAGAAAAATGGACACTTTTTTTACCCTGCAATTTACAGCCTCTAGAAACATACTGGAGAGTCAGCTCTGGGTGGGTTATGTTTAGTAGGCATTGACTTGTTATTGTTGAGTTTTTATGATCTTTGGAAGGTAGATGCTACATCTTTCTTCTGAGGTACTTTTGAATGATTCAAATTGTCAGTATTTTGGCTATTAGCCAAAAGTATGATTATTTACATCCTCCCTCTCAAAAACTCCACCTTTGTTTGTTTGATATAAGGCAATGAAGACTCATATAAAGAGAAACCTCAGTAAATCATTACTGAGGTTTTGCATGGATAGATTTTCAAAAGAACTTCCAAGGTGAGGGGCTGAGCTATAGTACAGATATGTTTTGATCATATAAAGTAGAAAAGGATGAGAAATATGGAAGATTAAGGATAGTAGACTAAAAGAAGAGGTAGAAGAAGAACACAAAACCAGTCCTCCCATCTCATACTTTCCTTCAGGACAGCCCCACAATGGTTACTCCTTTCATCGCTGATGCTTTTGTCTTTTCCTTCTGTCCTTTAAATCAGCACCTACCTTTTGGTTGAATTTTTCCTTGTCATTCCTTCTGCATTGGAAATGGAATTACCCCAGTTGCAGGCAATGCTTTTCAAACATTCATACCTTCTTTCCTAATTATGTAGTGCACACTGTGAAACCTCTACCCAGAAGTATGCAGATACTTCTGAAGTCTCACCTGCAAATTCAGAACTTTGTGATCTCTTGTCTAGGCATAAATTTTCCCTTTTATGCAGTAAGAGTTGACTCAACATGGTGTGGAACAGTGTGACCAAACCCTAATCTTCTCAGAGAAGCCAAGAGTAGCTTTTAGCTGATGTGGCCTTTGCTCTGTTAAATCTGAGCAACTTCTGAACACTGAAGTTCTGTCTGGCTAACACTGAAATTCTGAAGGGCTTAGTACTTTTTAACTGATCCTCACAGTACTTTATAGAATGGAAGGGATCTAATCAGATTTTTCGTGGTGGTAAGTGGTCTGCTGTCTTCTCAATGTTCCTGAATATGCTTGAATAGTCATGCCCCTTTCTTTTGCCCACTGCGCTGTTGGTCTAACTCTTCCCAGATGGCCGGTCTCCTGCATCTGCGCTAAACCTCCCTTCAGACAGGGTCAGGTTCTGTCACTGCTGGGTGGGACAGCTTGGTTTTGTTTAATCCTTCAAGAAGAATAATGCTTAGGTTGAAGAGACAGGGAGTGGGAGAGACTGGGGAGGGGTACTTTAACTCAGCTTGGGCCTTTTTGAGAGGTGAAAGGAAGATTTATGGTTCCATTTATCAACTGAAAGATGGATGGAGGTGCCCCAACTGTGAACTCCGTGTTTGAAATCAGAGGCTCTGGTAATAAATGGAGCCCCTGGAAATGTAACTGTTGGTGATGGGATCACTTGTCTTAACAAAGACAATTCCCAAGCCCCCTCTTTTCTTTCTCCCCTTTCACAGGCATTCTTTGTTCCTCTCCTGAGTCTTGTCACTTCTGTTTTGAGCGTAGTCAAGTGGTGATTGATTATACGTGTTCATGAAGGGGAGTGTCATCGTGCTGAGGAGAACTCTTTCACGCTAGTGTCCTGGATAAATGAAACAATGGACAATAGAAGAATGCTTTATTTTTGGGCTTCAGAATTTTCAAACTTTGGCTCAACTATTAGCAGCAGCCTCTATGCACATGATCACCATTCTTTTATGCCAACCTTTGATCTCTCCTCATTTAACACATTCCATCCAGGAGCTGGAGATCAGAAAGGACTCAGGAAATGCTAACAAAGAATGCTCCAAAGACTGCTAGGTGAGATGTTTCTTTGAGAAGAAAAGTCTATAAAACCAAGATTCTGTATCCACATCATAATTTTGTAGTGTTAAAATATATAGTAGCATATGAAGATGTTAGGAAAGTTATGTAGCAAACAATACTGTTTACCTTGAAATTTGTTTATCTTTTTTTAAAAACTTGGAAGTTTATCATAAAATTGGTTGTTTATGAAATTATTTATAACTATTTTAGAATAGTAATGATAATGGATTAGTGAATTATGATGCATGATCATCACTTCCTTATTATATATGTATATTGACTTTCCCTTCATTCAACTTCTCTCTTAACTTAAAAACTTATTTATCAACATGTGTTTTCTTGTACTTCCTTTCTCATCTGTGGTAGCCACCTAGTAATGATTCTATCTATATAGACACCGGCCCTTAGCTTTTTCTAATAGTGCTCATAGTTGTCCCTTTGTGACTGACTTGTGTAACTCACTATGATTTCTTTTAGATTCATCATTGTTGAGCAATCCTTCATGAATTCTTTATTTTTATTAAAGCTACTTTAATAATACTCTACTGTATGAGTGTGCCATAGTTTCTTTAGCCATTTGTTCATTGATGGACACTTGGGTCATTTCTTTAGCCACTTTGTTTTAGCAAATAATATTGTATCAAACATGGATTAGTATATATCAGCTAATGTTGAAGTTCTTACTTCTTTAGAATATATTCCAATTTTTAAAGGACGTGCCATATTGCTTTCCACATTTTTGAACTTTTTTGCATTTCTACCGGCAGTGCATTTCACACTCTCAATGGCGTTTGTTATTTGCTATTTTATTGAACTTTCCTGTTATTGTTGGAGAGAGATGCAATCTCATCATGGCTTTGATTTGTATTTTTCTCTAATAGTTAATGAAGGGAGTTCTGGTGGTCTAGTGATAAAAGAGTGCACCATCGACCCAAAGGTAAGCGGTTTGAACTCACCAGGTGCTCTGTGGGAGAAGGATTATTGTGACTGTGTTTCTTATTCAGGAAATGTAAAGCCTTTATTCTTCTGCAGTATGACTTTGCTTATGTGAGAACTCTTTGCATCCCCACATTAAGCTGATGATTACTTGTTTCATGTCTGTCCAAGAATGATAATGAGATCTGGATCCAGATTGCAAAGTTATCTGTGGATTACTCTTAGCTATCTTACTGTTTTCACAATGTTTACTCTTCAAATCCATAAACATTGTACATTCTTTCATTTATGTAAATATCTTTGGATTTCTTGCCGTTTTCTTTGTATAGATCTTTTGTATCTCTGGTTATATTTATTTCTAAGTGTTTAGTCATTAGGGCTGAACGTTTCTTTTCTTTTTTGATTAGAATCCCTTCTTCTTTGCACAATACTGAACCTCCTCCAGATCTACTGTTCTTCAGATGACATGCACTTAGAAACAATTGACTTTTTTTAACATGTAGAGAACTGGGCTTATATATGTTTTTTTTAAAACTGCTTTACCATCCTACAAGCTATGATATGTTTTGTCTTTAATTTTACTAATTTCAAATATTTATGAAGATTTGTATGAAATAGCTAACTTCCCTTTTGACATCTCTTATGGGCCTGTACATGGGACTCAGATGGGACATTATATGTTTGACTTTTAATCGAAACATTGGTGGTTCCAATTGTCTAGCCATTTCTTGGAAGAATGGTGAGCAATCTAAAGTTACAGTCTCATGAAGCAGAAAGAGGGCCACCACACATTGGGATTGGCTTTATGACAGAGGATTTGACTTTGGTTTTTTTCTGTCTCTACATGTGGATTTCAGAGTCTCTTCTGACATCCATTTTGGTCTTCGCTTCTCTTCCGTCTTTGCAATGACTGTTTGCACTCTTCCTGGATGATACCCTTGATATCCTCCCACAACTCATCTGGCCTTCTTTGCTCATTAGTGTTCAAGGCCTCAAACTTGTTCCTGAGATGGTTCTGAAATTCAGGTGGGATAGACTCAAAGTCATATTTTGGTTGCCTTGGATTTGGTTTGATTTTCCTCAACTTCAGCTTGAACTTGCATATGAGTAGTTGGTGGTCTGTTCCACAATCAGTTTATGGCCTAGTTTTCACAGCTGATATTGAGCTTCTCC
>NW_006399880.1:549243-561643 GCF_000299155.1 Elephantulus edwardii | reverse complement strand
TGTTGTACATAGGATAGCTATGAGTCGCAAGCAACTCGATGGCACATAACAACAACTACAACAACATGTGGATTTGTGTAATTTTCCTACTTTCTTTCTGTTAGGTTTTGTTACTTATATTCTGAAGCTTTTCAATGTTATTTTCATGAATTGACCATTTTATCACTATCAAATGACCTTCTTTATCCCTGCTAATATTTTTCTTTGAAATTTATTTTACATTATTTGTTCCAACATTTTGTTGATTAATATTAGTGTTGCTGTTGGGTACCACTGAATCAGAACTGAGTTGATACTTCAGCACATTTTCAGAGGCAGTAAATTGCATAGGAGGAGATTGCCCATCTTTTCCCCACAGAGGAGATGGTGGATTTAAACCATGTGCCCTTGGGATTGCAGCACTGTTTCTTTTCACTGTAGTTTATTTGTTATTTTGATAACATACCATTTTAGATCACCATACTCCATACACCATACACCATACATGCCTTTATGAGATCATTGTTTACTGTTAACTTATTTATTTAATGAATTAAATGAAATATTTGTGTATATTTTTTGCCAATTTATTATTTATTTATGCCATTATTTACTTTTACAGAATTATTACTATACATTGTTTCATTCATGTATGTTTTGTTTTGTACAATAATTTCTGCATGTTGTGTTTTATACAATTACTTAGTATTGACCTGTTATTTTTATTGCTCTGTCTCAAGTACCCTTTACACCTTACCTATTTCTTCCCCTCCTCTGCCCTCCACTAATCTCAGCTATTTTAGTGATTTTCCTCATCCTTCATCCACATCCCTTCTCTCCTACCCTTTTAAGCAGTTACATATATCTTGTCCTATTTGTTAATTACAATAGCTGTATTGTCTTTATCTTGACCCTCCCCAG
The DNA here is from genome assembly GCF_000299155.1 of Elephantulus edwardii. Lineage (NCBI taxonomy): Eukaryota > Metazoa > Chordata > Mammalia > Macroscelidea > Macroscelididae > Elephantulus > Elephantulus edwardii. The sequence goes on along the minus strand of NW_006399880.1, from coordinate 560,743 downwards.
GTCGATCTTCCCTTTTTTTGGCCTTGTGTCTACATTTCTATTCTTCTTTTCTCCCCACCCCCCAGTCTTAGCAAAAGAGTAGTGGTTTTATGCAGCATTTATCCTCTTGTGACTGAGTTATTTCACTCAACATAATGCCGTCTAGACTCTCACATGTTGTGCCATACTTTATGAAGACATTGTTATTGTTTAGTGCTACATAAAATTCCACTGGGTGGATATACCATGTTTTGTTTTTCACTTATTCATTTGTTAGTAGGTATTTGTTGTTTGCATTCCCCCCATTGTGAATAATGCTGCTATGAATCCTCCAGCAGGTTTTCATAGGCAGTTAATTGCCCATCCTTCTCCCAGCTATGGACATTCTTGTTGTTGATTGCCTTCAAGTTGAGCACGACTCATAGTGATCCTATGAGCAAAAGGCCTGAAGACCCTCTACAGCTATCAGCATTTATCAAACTTCATAGGGTTTCCGGAGCATGTTATTTAGGAAGTGGATGCCACTCCTGCTTCCAATATGCACATAGGTGTGTGTGTGTGTGTGTGTGTGTGTGTGTGTGTGTGTGTGTGTGTGTTATTCTCAGCAGTGGAATGGCTGAGTCATGTGGAGTTTCCATGGTCAGCTTTTTGAGGAAATGTAAAACAATCTTCCATAGTGATTGTACTATTTTATGTTTCACTAACAGGGCAAAAGAGTTCATTCCTTCTGTAGTCTCTCCAATATGTATTGTTTGTTGTTAGGGAGCACTGATAGCCTAGTGGCAAGAAGCTGCACTGTAATCATGAAGGCACACAGTTTGAATTCACCAGCTGCTCCATGGGAGAATGATGAACAATCTCCTCCTGTATAATTTATTGTCTTTGAAAACCTTCCAGAGGGTAATCTATGGGTTACATTTCTAGGCTTGGTCCTGTTTTGTCTGCTATGGTCTTTATGTTTTGATCCTTAGGTTTTACTCCTAGGTCTCTGATCCACCTGGAGTTGATTTTTGTGTATGTGAATCTTGTTTCAGTTTTCTGCAGATAGATGTCTAATTTTGCCAGCACCATTTGTTGAAGAGATTGTCATTTCTCCATTTAATAGGTTTTCTTTTCTTGTCAAGGGTCAATTGATCCTAGGTGGTGGTGGTTGTTATGTGCTGTCAAGTTGCCTGTGACTCACAGTGACCCTATAGGCAACAGCTCTGAAGCCTGCCTTCTCCTGAGCGAGTCTCACTGACTCTGACACCCCTGCCCCATTACCCCAGTTACTCTATCAATCCATCTCATCTGGGGTCTTACTCTCCTGCACTGTTTCTCCACATTTCTGTCCTTCTCCAAGGACCAGTCACTGCTGGCCATGAGCCCAAAGTATGTGATACAGAGCTTCAAAATCCTAGTCTCCAGGGAGAAACTGGTTTCACCCTCTCCACGACAGACCCATTTTTTTGGTGGTCCATGGTATATTATTGTTGTTAGGTGACATCAAATTGAGTACGACTCATAGTGACCCTGTGAAAAAGAGACCTAAACTCTTTCCTATTCTGTGCAATCCTCATCATCTCTTGACACACTTGAGCCTATTTGTGCAATCACTGTGCCAATCCATCTTGTTTGAGGTCTTCCTGTCTTTTGCTTATCTGATATCCTCTGAGCATAGTGTCCCTTTCCAAGAAATAACCTCTTCTAGTAACATGTCCAATATATTACAGATGAAGCTTCACCGTCCAAGAAACACTTGGGTTGCACTTATTCCAGAACAAGTCTGTTTGTTCTTTTGACAGTCCATGGAATACTCAATATTCTTCTCTAACTCAACAACTCAAAGACATCAGTTCTTTTTCTGCCATCTTTATTCATTGTCCAGCTCTAAGATGCATAATAGGTGATTGAAAAGATCGTGGTCTGAATCAGGCACACCTTTATCTTCAAACCAACATAATTATTCTTGAGTATTTTAGAAAGGTCCCTGACAGTGGATTTGCCCAGTACCATACATCTTCTTATCTCCTGACTACTGCTACCAAGGTTGTTGATTGTTGATCCAAGTCAGTATGGAAACATTAATAACTTCAATAATTTCTCTATCTAACATGATGCTGTCTTTTGGTCTTATAAAGGGACACTTTATTTTCTTAATGTTGAGATGTAAGACATATTAAAAGCTGCAATTCTTGATCTTCTGCAACAATAGTTTTGAGTCTTCCTTACTTTCAACAAGCAATGTTGTGTCATCTACATAATGTATAAGTCTTCCTCCAATCTGCATGCTGCATTCCTTTTTTTCTGCATTCCTCTTTTTTTTCTGCATTCCTCTTTATAGAATCCAGATCACAAATTATTAATTCAGACTGAGGAGGACCTGAAGCACTTGCTGCAGAGGGTCAAGGACTGCAGCCTTCAATATGGATTGAGGCTCAATGTCAAGAAGACAAAGATTCTTACCACTGGGCCAATTGGCAGCATCAGAATGGATGGTGAAGAGACTGAGATTGTTCACAGCTTTAATTTACTTGGCTCTACAGTCAACATTCTTGGCACCAGCAGTCAGGAAATTAAAAGGCGTATTGCAATGGGAAAGTCTGCTGTTAGGGACCTCTCCAAAGTACTGAAGAACAATGATGTTTCTTTGGAGACTAAGGTGCATCTGATACAGGCTGTAGTCTTTGCACTTGTTATACATCAGAGTGTTGGACAATGACTAGGGAGGATAGGAGGAGAATTGACACCTTTGAGCTGTGGTGCTGGAGAAGAGTATTGAAGGTACCATGGACTGCTAAGAAAACAGATTGATCCTGGAGAGGGTTAAACCAGGTGGCTCCTTGAAGGCAAGGATTTTGAGGCTCCGTCTAACATACTTTGGACATGTTGTAAGGAGGGACCAGTCCTTGGAGAGAGACATCATGCTTGGTAGGCTGGAGGGACAGCGCAGGAGGGAAAGGCCCTTTATGAGGTGGATTGATTCAGTTACTGGGGTAATTGGAATGGGTGTGTAAAAGGCAGTGCGATTGGCATGGGACAGAGCAGAGTTTAGGGATGTTGTGCATAGGTCGCCATGTGTTGCAAGTAACTCAATGGCACATAACAACAGCAACACACATTGAATACTTATGGAGAAAGGACATATTCTTGATAGAAACCCTTCTTGTTTTAAAATCATACAGTGCTCCCTTGCTCCATTTGGTCAACAGCTTCTTGATCTAGGTCTGGATTTCACATTAGAACAATTAAGTGTTCTGAGATTTCCATTCTTCTCAGTACTAGCCATGGTTCTTTATAATCCACACAGTAAAGTGCCTCTACATAATTATTAAAATATAAATAAGTGTTCTTTTGGTATACTCCACTTTCAGACAGGATCCATCTGACATCTGATTGTAGTTGTTGTGTTGTTAAGTGCTGTTGAGTTGAGTACGATTCATAGCAACCCCCTAAACAACAAATATGAATGGTGTCCTATGCTATGCCATCCTCACAATTTTTGACACACTTGAGTACCCCGCAGGAGTCACCGTATCAATCTAGTGGGTTGAGGATCTTCCTCTATTTTGCCAGCTCTCCATCTTCCCAAGCGTGACATCCCTCTTCAAGGAATGACCTTTCCTTGCAACATGCCCAAAATGTATAAGATGAAGCCTTCAAGGAACACTCTGCATTTTCTCCAAGATGTAATATTATTTATTCTTTCAGGAGTCTGAATATCCCTGAAATATTCAGCACTCTTCTCGAATGCTACAGTTTAGAGGCATCGATTCTTCTTCTGTCATCCTTACTCATCATCGAGCTCTCAGATGTATAGCAAATGATTAAAAAGACAGTGGTCTGAATCAGGCACACGTTAGTCCTCAACCTGTCATTATTGCTCCTCAATAATATGGAGAGATCCCTTACTACAGACTTTTCCAGCATAATACATCTCGTGATCTCCTGAATGCTGGTACAAAGGGATCCTAGTAAGATAAAATTATTGACAACTTCAATCTTCATTCTGACAGTAGGGATAGCTTGCTTTCTGTATTCTAGATTTTATTCCACTGGGCTATGTGTCTGTTGTACCAATACCATTCTGATTTGGTCACTATTGCTGTGTAGTAGGTTTTGAGATCAGGGAGTGCAATGCTTGCCAATTCATTTTTATTTTTTCCTAATAGCATTGGTTATCTGATGTCTCTTCTCTTTCCCAATAAACTTATATAATTTTAAGTCTCCTTGAAGAATGAGTTTGATATCTGTGTTGGGATTGTGTTGAACACTTAGATTGTTTTTGGTAGGAGAGCCATTTTCGCAATGTTGAGGTTTTTCAATTGATGAAAAGGGAGTATTTTCCCATTTAGTTAGGTCTCTCATTGTTTCTTGTAGTAATGTTTTGTAGTTTTCCTTTTAATGGTTTTTGTGTCTCTGATTAGCTTTATTCCTAAGTGTTTTTTCCTTGTGATTGGCCTTATAAATGGTATTGCTTTTCAAGGTTCCTTTTTCATGTTTTATTTGTTGCTGTACAGGAATCTTACTGATTACTGTATGTGATCTTGTACCCTGCCACTCTACTAAATTATTGTTCTAGGTCTAACAGAGGAGATTTTTGTTGTTGTTATTGTTTTAAATCTTTTGTGCTTTCTTTGTACAATGTCATATTGTCTAACACAATGATAGTTTTCCCACTAGTTCATATCCCTCTATTATCTTTCTCTTGTTTTATTGTCCTAGCAAGTACTTCCAATACTTACTTCCAATAAATAAGAGTGGTTATAGTGGTTATCCTTGCTCGATCCCTGTTTGAAAGAAGAATTCTTTCAGTCTCTTTCCATTACGGATGATGTTGGTTGGAGCTCTGGTGGCCTATTGGCAAGAAGCTGCGCTGCAATTCCGAAAGCGTGTGCTTCTAATCCACCAGATTCTCTGCTGGAGAAGGAGTGGCACTGTCCAGTCGGATCTGATTCGATGGTACACACACACACACACACACACACACACACACACACACACACACTGATGTTGGTTGCTGCCCTGCTAAATTTTGCCACTGCTACTGGGGTAAGATGGTATCTCATTGTGTTTTTTTATTTGCATCTCTCTTATTACCAGTGATTTTGAACATTTCTCTGTTGGCCATCCGAAAACTTCCTCTGTGAAAATCTTTCTATGCCTTTTGTTCATTTTCTTATTGGGTTATTAGTCTTTTTTTTTGTGGAGGTCCTGTAGTATTCTATAAACTTTTGTTATGAGACCCTTGTCTGAGACAGTATTGCCAGTTGGTAGATTTTTCTTTTTACCTTGTTGAAAAAATTTTCAAACAGAGACTGAATCTTTAGAAGGTCTCATTCATTAATTTTATCTTTTACCAAATGTGCATTTCTCTCTGCATTTGACCATCTCTTAATACCATAGCCTTCTAAACTTGGTCTCAGTTTGTCTCTGATGAACTTTATGGTTTTGGGCTTTTCTCCTAGGTCTCTGATCCACCTTGAGTTGATTTTTGTGTATGGTGTGAGGTGTGGACCCTGTTTCAGCTTTCTGCAGTTAGTTGTCTAGTTTTTCCAACACCATTTGTTGAAGAGTTTGTCATTTCCCCATTTGATAAGTTTTCTTTACTTGTTGACATTATTTGACCATAGATAGATGAGTCCATTTCTGGGTTCTTGATTCTGTTTCATTGGGCTATGTGCCTGTCGTTGTACCAGTACCATGTTGTTTGGGTTACTACCTCTGTGTAGTAGGTTTTGAGGTCAGGGAGTGTTATGTCTCCCACTTCATTTTTGTTTTTCAGAAGTGCTCTGCTTATTTGAGATCTCTTTCCTGTCCAAATAAACTTGACAATTTCCTTTTCTATCTCCTTGGAAAATGAATATGGTATCTGTATTGGGATTGCATTGAAAGTTTAGATTGCTTTAGGTAGGATTTTCATTTTCACAATGTTGAGTCTTCCCATCCATGAACAGAACACTTTTCCCCTTTTGTTTAGTTGGAGAGTATGTGGAGAGGTGGAAACTTTCCTATACTTTGGTGAGATTATAAAATGGTACAACCACTCTGGAAAACAGTTTGGCGTTTACTCAAAAAGTTAATATAGAAACTCTATATAACCCAGTTATTCCACTAGTAGGAATATACCCTAAGGAAATTAGAACTGAGACATAAATGGAGATTTGTACACCAATATTCATAACGGCATTATTCACAATTGCAAGAAATGTCCAACCACAACTGAATGGATTGAGAGATTGTGGTACATCCATACAATGGAATACTGTGCAGCACTCAGGAGCAACAGTTTAGGAAAATACTACGTAACTTGGAAGAGGCTGGAGAGCATTTTACTACATAAGACCATTATTTTAAAAATATAAGAATAACTAGTAAAATATGTATGGGAACTCAAGGTGGGGGAGGGCGGAAGATGGGTAACCATAGGGTTGCACAGTTTGGTGGGTGGAGGTGGGGTAGGGGTAGGGGAAGGAAATGGGAAAGATCCAGGCAAAAAGGCAGGGTAATGATGGGCAAAGTTCAATGGTGATTAGTTGTATAGAACATAATACATGAGAAGGATTGTATGAAACACAATGTAAATGAAAAATAGTGTGAAACACAGTGTATACAAACTTTGTAGACAAGCCAATTATAAAAAAAGAATCATGTTGGCTCTTAGTTTTGCATATATACTTTTTACAACATTGAGGAAATTCCCTTATATTCCTATTTTCTTCAGTTTTTAAATTAGGAGTGGGTTTTGATTTTTGTTGAAGATCTTTTTTACTTCTATTGATAAGATCAGGTTGTTCTTATTCTTCGCTTTGTTAATATGATGAATTACATTGTTTTTCTTATGTTGAACCATCCTTACATCCCTGTTAGGAATCCCACTTGGTCATGATAATTTTTTTTAATATGTTGTTGAATTCAATTGGCCAGGATTTTGATAAGATTTTTTGCATCTATATTCATGAGAGATAGTTTTCTTTTTTGAGAATGTCTTTGCCCGGCTGTTATTAGGGTTATGCTTGCTTCATGAAACGACACTGAAGGTGTAAATTGCTTTTCTTTTGAAATAATTTAAGTAGCATTTGTGATAGCTAATCTTTGAATGCCTGGTAGAATTCACTTGTGAAGACGTTTAGATCAGAACTTTTTTTTTGAGGTGTAGTTTTTTTAATGACTTCCTCAATGTCTTCTTTTGTGATGAGTCTTTTCAAGTGTTCTATTTCTGTCTGCATCTGTTTGGGTTGTAATTGTTGTTGTATGTGTCAATGAGTTTATAACTTACTCTTGGGTGGGTTTTTGGAGGCAGTAAATCATATGGGAGGAGTTTGTCCATCTTTTGCCTATGGAGCAGCTGGTGGATTCAAATTGCATATCTAGGAATTTGTCCATTTCTTTTTGGTTTTCAAATTTATCAGAGCATCGCTTTATGCAATATTCAGTTGTTATTATGTGCTATTGAATCACCTGAAACTCATAATGACCCTATGCACAATACCTCTGAAGCCTGCCTTATCCTGTGACAGTCTCACTGTCTCCGACACACCTACCCCACTACCCCAGTTTCTGTGTCAATCCATCTCATCCAGGGTCTTCCTTTCTTGCAATGCCTTTTCACCTTTTCAAGCACGATGTTCTTCTCCAAGGACAAGTCCATCTGGGAACATGCCCAAAGTACGTTTGATGGAACTTCAAGATTCTTGCCTCCAGGGAGCAACTTGGTTTCACCTTGTCCTTGTTAGCTCTGTTTGTTCTCTTGATTGTCCATGGAATGTTCAATACTCTTCTCCAACACCACAACTAAAAGGAATCTATTCTTCTACTCTGTCTCTTAATTGGTGCATTTAGCCATTCACATTGAGTTCAGTCATTGACAGGTTAGATTTTATCATTGCCGTGTTTTTGTGTTGTTGTTTTGTTTTTTCTTCTGTTGTTGCTGGATGCTTTGGTCCATCCATTTTTCTTTCCTATATTTGTGTGAAGATATTCCTTTTGTTTTTCTTGTAGAATTGGTCTTGTTTTTATGAATTTCTCAAATACTTGCTTTTCTGCAAATGGCTTAATTTTTCCTTCATATTTGTTGGACTGCTTTGCTGGATACAGTGTCCTTGGAGGGCAATTGTTTTCTCTCTGCCTTCTTCATATGTCATCCCATTGCCTTCTTGCTTATAATGGTTTCTTTTCTATTGAGAAGTCAGAGTTTAATCTAATTGGTTCTCCTTTGTAGGTGACTCTTTGTTTTTCTTTTACTGTTTTAATACTCTATCTTTGTCTTTGATTTTGGAGAACTTGAGTGTGATATATCTTGTTTGTTTGGTTTTTTTGTTTGTTTTTGTGAGTCTAACTTGTTTAGCATTCCCTAAACTTTTTGGATGTGTATTTGGTTTACATAAAATCTATAAATCCCCCCCCCCAATTTTCTTGGTGCTATTTTTCCTCTTCCAGTTCTGGAATTCCAGTCATATGTGTGTTGTTTGGTTTTATGCCATCACACATAATTCTTCTTATTATTTTTTTTTTCATTTTCTTCTATCTGCTCTCTTTTTTTCTTCTAGTGAGTTCACTTTGAGATTTTTTTCTTCTATTTCATTAATTTTATGTTTAATTTAGTCTATACTGATTATTAGTCCTTTTTACTTGCTCACAATTTCCATAATTTTAGTCTTGGTATTTTGGATCATATTTTCATCCAGTCTTGTACTCTATTGGTTGTATTCGCTCTGCCTTCTATTGCTTTTTAAATTTCTTGTTGCTCTTTACTTATGGCTTAAATTATTTTTTCCAACATTTAAACTTCTTCAATACTGTTTCCAGAACTTCCATGTTGGTATTTCTTCTACCTTTCTAGTTCTGGGGTAATTATTTGGTCACTTGATCTGTGTTCTGGTTTTCTCTTTCAAGAGATGGCTTGTTGTTTGTTGTTGTTATGACTCATAGTGACCCTATGTACAACACCCCTAAACCCTTTTCTATTCTGTGCCAATCTTACTGTCTTTGACACACTCACTCCTATTACCCCAGTCACTGAATCAATCCATCTCATTGAGGGTCTTCTTCTGCGCTGTCCTTCCACCCTCCCAAGCATGATGTCCCTTTCCAAGGACTGGTCCCTTCTTGCAACATGTCCAAAGTAAGTCAGACAAAGATTCAGAATCCTTGACTCCAAGGAGCAGCCTGGTTTCACCCTCTCCAGGATAAACTTGTTTGTTCTCCTGGCAGTCCATGGTATCGCATATTCAATACTTTTCTCCAACACCACACCTCAAAGGCATCAATTCTCCTTCGATCATACCTAGTCATTGTCTAGGTCTCTGACACATAGCACACAATTGTGAAGATTATGGGCTGGATCAGGCACACTATGGTCTCTAGCCTGATCTTGTTTCTCTTCAGTGCTCTGCAAAGGTCCTTTACAGTTGACTTTCCCGATGCTATACATCTTTTTATTTCCTGGCTGGTGGTACCAAAAGTGTTGATTGTGGAGCCAAAAAAACTTAATCTGCTAACAATCTCAATCTCTTCACCATATATCATGATGCCAATTGGACCAGTGGTGAGAATCTTTGTTTTCTTGATGTTGAGCTTTTAATCCATATAGACAGCTACAGTCCTTGATCTTCTGCAACAAACACTTCAGGTCCTCCTCAGTTTCAGCAAGCAGGGTTGTGCCATCTGCACAACACAATTTGTTGATGAGTCTTCCTCCAATCCTGATGCCACATTTCTCCTCATAGAGCCTAGCCTCCCGAATAATCTGTTCTGCATATAAATTGAAAAGTATGGAGATGGAAAACAACCCTGGTGTACACCCCTTCTATTTTTGAACCATACAGTATTCCCTTGCTCTTTTCTGATGACTGCTTCTTGGTCCAAGTATAGGTCTCGCATTAGCACGATCAAATGTTGTGGGATTCCCATTCTTCTCAGAGTTAGCCACTGTTTGTTGTGGTCCACACAGTCAAATGCATTTGCATAGTCAATGACACACAGATAGATGTTCCTCTGATACTCCCTGCTTTTAGCTTGTTTTGTTTTCATAATGTAAGAACTGAGTGCTGTTTCCTTGACATTACGTGACTTTCTTCTTGGTATGTGTGGGGTAGGTTTTGTTGTGTCTCAGTAGGAAGCTACTGATTCCTTTACAGTATTATTGATAAAGTTGCAGAGTTTAAATGTTGCACCTGGTTCAGTTTCCCAAAGTCAATCTTCTTGGCTGGTTGCCTCTCTATTCTCTGTTCAGGTGGCAAATTCATCTATTGGTTGTATAGGTGGTCCCAGAGGTGCTTTTTTAACTTCTGGCTGGTTCTAGGAGGTGGGTGAGTGTGTAGGGTTGGAACAAACTAACCAGAGGCCCACAAAACGTTTCCCTCCTTGCTGGTTGGAATTGGGAGGTGGTGGTGTAGGTGGGATAGGGTAGGTAGATAGGTAGACTCACAGTTGACCTAAAAAGTACTTTCCTCACTGTTGGCTGTCGGAGGCAAGAAAGCATGCAGAGACACAGAGGAGACTCACAGGTGGCCCACAGGTGCTCCCTTATCTGTTTGCTAGTTCTCCCCTCAAAGTCTTGTAGGAAGCCTATTTGTTCCCGTTCCCAAGAAAGGTGATTCAACAAAATGTGGCTATGGTCAAACAATATCATTCATACCAAATGCAAGGAAAATACTGCTAAAGATCATTCAAATACATCTAGAACAGTGTATAGACAGGAAACTTCCAGAAGTTCAAACAGGATTTAGAAGAGGCTGTGGAACCAGGGATATCATTGCTGATGTCAGATGGATCCTGGCTGAAAGTAAAGAATACCAAAGATTGTCTATTTATGCTTTCTAGACTATGCAAAATCATTTGATTCTGTGGATCACAACAAGTTATGGCTAACAAGAATGTGAATCTCAGAGTGCTTAATTGGGTTCATGCAAAACATTTACCTTGACCAGAAGGCTGTTGTTAGAGAAGAGCAAGGAAATACTACATGGTTTAAAATTAAGAAGGGAACACGTCAGGGTTGTTTTCTTTCTCCATACTTATTAAATCTGTCTGCTTAGCAAATTATTCTAGAAGCTGGTCTCTATGAAGAGGAATGTGGCATCAGGATTGAAGGGAGACACATCAATAACCTGCATTATGCAGATGACACCACTTGCTTGCTGACAGTGAGGAAGACTTGAAGCACCTGTTGCAGAAGATCAAAGAATAAAGCCTTCAATGTGGATTTCAGCTCAATGTCAAGAAAACAAAGATTCTTACCTCCAGACTGATTGGCAAAATCATGATGTTGTTATGGTTAAGTGCCTTCGAGTCGTTGGCTACTCATAGTGGCCCTATGAACGAAAGTCCTTGACACCTGTGTGACTTTCACCCTTTCTCCAGGGTAATAGAGTTTATGGAGGCAAGCTATTTACGGAAGTGGATGCTATTCCTGCTTCCTAGTTTGTTTTAACTGGGGAGTGCCACCAAACACTGGCCTCCATGGGTAACCATTATCGCATTTGACACATCAGTGTAACAGTGTTCAGCTTCACAGCAACCACAAGTTACCTCTGTATGG
>NW_006399880.1:537722-545558 GCF_000299155.1 Elephantulus edwardii | reverse complement strand
GATAGGACAGGGTTCAGATCTGTTGTTCATAGGGTCGCTATGGGTCATACTTGATTCAACAACAACAACAACAACTTTTAAAAACAGTCTATTTCTGTATGTCAACTGAATATTTAGTTGCATTTCATAGAACTATTAATTTCATTAGGTCTAAATGAATTTTTTCTAGGTTTTTTTCCTCTTTATTTCCATTTTGGATTATCTATTATGACACCATGATTGTATTATAAACTTCAACTCTATTATTTTAGTGGTTACTACAAGGATTATAGTATACAGTATTCATTTATCCCAGTCTATCTTCAAGTGAGATCATTAGACTTTACATGTAGAGTAAGAGATTTACATAGTGTAATTGCATTTTTCTCAGCTTCTATGTCATTTTTATCACACATTTTACTTTTCCAAGATAAAAACTCCACAATTCTTTTGTTTAAATAGTGGATTGTATTTTTAAAATATTTAACTATGAAAAATACCTACATAGCTACCATTTTTAATGTTCTTCATTCTTTTTTGTAGTACATATTTCCATTTACTAGCCAAATTTGCTCGGCTCCACGGTCAAAACTCTTGGTACCAGCAGCTAGGAAATAAAAAAAACGTATTGCGATGTGAACGTCTGCTGTTAGGGACCACTCCAAAGTACTCAGAGCAACGGTGTCTCTCTGGAGACTAAGGTGCGCCTGATACAGGCCATGGTCTTTGCAATAACTTGTTATGCATCAGAGAGTTGGACAATGACTAAGGAGGACAGAAGGAGAATTGATGCCTTTGAGCTGTGGTGCTGGAGAAGAGTATTGAATGTACCCTGGACTGCCAAGAAAACAAACAGATTCATCCTAGAGAGAGTTAAACCAAGCTACTCCTTGGAGGCAAGGATTCTGGGGCTTCGTCTGACATACTTTGGGCATGTTGCAAGGAGGGACAGGCCCTTGGAGAGGGACACCATGCTTGGGAGGGTGGAGGGGGCGCAAGAGGGGAAGCCCCTCTATGAGATGGATTGATTCAGTGACTGTGGTAATCGGGATGGGTGTGTCAGAGGCAGTGTGATTGGTACAGGATAGAGCAGGGTTTAGGGCTGTTGTACATAGGGTTACTGTGAGTCGCAAATGACTCGATGGCACATAACAACAACAACTGTGTATTTTTTTTTTCTCTCCAGAAGTCTTTCTTTAGCATTTTAAGGGTCAAGTTTGATAAAGAGAAATTATTTAATTATTTCTATACCTGCAAAAATATTTCACCTTAGGTTTTTCTTAAAGATTTTTTCTTTATCATTGGTTTTCGGAAGGATAAATCTGCTTTCAAGAACCTTTCCGGAGTACTTAGAAGCAATGTTGTCAATGTAGAGACCAAGGTGCACTAGATCCAGGCCATGGTCTTCACAATTATTTTCTGTGCATCAGAGAGCTGGACAAGGACCAATGATGACAGAAGAATTGATGTCTTTGAGTTGTGGTGCTGGAGAAAAGTCTTGAACATATCATGAACTGTCAAGAAAACAAATAGGTTTGTCTTGGAGAGGGTGAAACCAATTTCTCCTTGGAGGCCAGGATTTTGAAGCTCTGTCTCACATATTTTGGGCACATGGCCAGGAGGGACCAATCCTTGGAGAAGGACATCATACTTGGAAGGGTGGAGGGACAGTGCAGGAGAGGAAGGTCCTGCATCAGATGGGTTTATACCGCAACTAGAGCAATGTGGGTAGGTGTGTTGGAGTCAGTGAAACTGGCTCAGGACAAGGCAGGCTTCAGAGCTGTTGTATATAGGGTTACTATGAGTTGCAGGCGACCTGACGGCACATAACAACAACCACCACCGCATAACTGCCTTACTGTAGCTTTCTTAATGCTTCTTATGCTTAGCATTTTCCATACGTCTTGGGTTTTTAGATTGACAGTTTTCATCAAATATGAATGAATTTTGGCCATTTAAAATTTTCTTTTTTTTTCGAAGTGCAACTAGTTTTTTTATACGACATCTCCAAATGTAGACATCCCCAAATATTTAAGTTTTCATTTGAAATGTATGGTCCTCAACTGCATTTATCTCGTTAGAGAAAATATCTGCATAACCTTAGATTCTCAGTAGAGTGTCAGAGACAGTGCGATTGGCACAGGACAGAGCGGAGTTTAGGGCTGTTGTACATAGGGTCGCTATGAGTCGCAGGCGACTCGACGGCATATAACAACAACAACAACAACAATTATAGATTCCTTTTTCTTCCTGTTATCTGAATACTGTTAATTTATTGTCAATATAGTTTGGTTTTTTTTTAGGTACTCATGTTTTTGTTTTTTAAAATTAATTTTAATGACGGTTTACAGAAACTTTGGATTTCCATTCATTCATTGTTGCACTTTCTCTGTCTACCCCTCCCCTCCAGGTCGCTTTTCTCCTTGAAAAGAAAAAAAAATTCTTATTTTTATACAATTCACCTCCCAACCGCCAACTCCACTCCACTATGCAGCTTTCATTCTGGACTCTTGTCATGACACTAATACCTAATCATATATACCTTTTGAATAGTTCTCTCCCTCATCTGTTTCAACACAGAATACATTATTTATCCCCTCTTTTCTTACTTTCTCCCCAACTCTGATGTCAGTTCCGCTTTAAAACAGTGGCATTATGCAGTATTTGTTCTTTTGTGACAGAGATATTTCACTTAGCATAATGTCCTCTAGGGCCACTCATTTTGTATAATATTTCATGATCCTTGTTTTTCAATACAGCATAGTATTCCATTGTGTGAATATAACAGAGCTTCTCTATCCATTCGTTTGTTGATGGGCACTTAGATTGTTTCCAAATCTTTCCTATTGTGAACAAAGCAGCTATAAACATGGTGTGCATATGTCTACTTGCAAGACATTTCTGGTTTCTTTAGGTTATATTTCCAGTAGTGGAATTGCTGGGTCAAATGGTATTTCTATTTGCAACTTTTTGAGAAAGCGCCATACTGCCTTCCATAATGGCTGTACCATTTTACACTTCCACCAACAGTGAATAAGGGTTCCAGTTTCTCCACAACCTCACCAGCATTTGTTGTTTGTTGTTCTGTTAAATATGGCAATTCTTACTGGGGTGAAATGATATCTCATAGTTGTTTTGATTTGCATCTTTCTTAGACTAGGGATTTTTAACATTTCTTCATGTGTTTGTTAAGCATCTGAATGTTTTCTTTGGTGAAGTGTCTATTCATATCCTGTGACCATTTTTCAATTGGGTTGTTTACCTTTATCTTATTGTGGTGTTTGAGTATTTTATAAATTCTAGATATAAGACCCTTATCAGACATGTCATTATCAAATATTTTTTTCCAATCTGTGGCTTTCCTTTTAACCCTGTTGGAGAAGGTTTTTGGATGTACATAGGAATTTGATTCGTCTTTTAAAATTTTTTTTTGCCATTATTTTTTGTTTTTTTGTTCAATCTTTAGAGATTTGCACTGCTAACCCAGAAGCTATACCTCTTTAGAAGTTAAAATTCTTTAGCTGTTCAAAAGGAGAAAGGATATTTTCTACCTTGTGATTTACAGACTTGGAAATCCAACGGAAGGCCAGCTATTAGTCGGTTCTGACTTGATAACAGTGAATTTGAGTCCTAAGCTTAAACCTTCTAGTAGGGACTTCTGATACACAGTTTTGTATTTTTCCCTTCCCTTTCTTTGTAATGACCTGTTGCTTCAATGATGATGTCCTGCCACAGTTTCTCTGACTTTAATTATTAGTGTGAAGTGCCTCAAAATTATTCTTGAGATGGCCTTTAAATTCAGATAGGATAAACTCAAGGTTTTATTTTGGTTCTTGTGGACTTGTTTTCATTTTCTTCAGACTAAATTTTAACTCACACATGCGTCTGTTCCACAAATAGCACCCAACTTGATCTTGACTGCTTATACTGAGCTTCTCCAAGGATTCTTCACACAGAGGTAGGCAATTTAATTCCTGTGTAGTCTGTCAGATGAAGTACATGTGTCAGTAAGTCTGTGTTTTTTATAAAATGTATTTGCAAAAAAATGCATTTGCAATTAATAAGTCATTCATTAACCAAATTTCAATCATTCTCTCTCCAGTCTCACTTCTGGTATCAAGTCTTTAATTCCTAACCACCTGTCTTTCTTATTTATTTCAAATTTTGCATTCCAGTTCTCAATTATTATCAATTGCTTTGATTATATGTTCAAGCGATCAGACTGCAAAAGTTGGTTGTGGTTGTGCACCGTCAATTTGGAATAAATTCATGACTGACCATTCAGTGACTTTTCGGCAGCAGTAAATTGTGTAGGAGATTGTCCATTCTTTTTTCTGTGTAGCAGCTTGTGAATTCGAACCATGTACCTTTGGGCTGGAAGTGCATTACCTTAGCACTAGGCCACCAGAACTCGCCAATTTTCTCATCAGGTATGTCTGATCTAATCCACCTTTTTTTTTGTTTTTTTTTTTATTACTAGCTATGCATCTGTCATAGTCTTCACACTTACTTGCTATGCATCATGGAACTAGACAATGACTAAGGGTGATAGAAGAATTTATACCTTTAAGTTATGGTGCTAGAAAAGGGTATTAAATAAACCATGGGCTGCTAGGAGAAAAATAAGTTCAACCTGGAGAGGGTGAAACCAGGATAGTCCTTGGAGAAAGGATTTTGAACCAGTCTTTGGAAAGGGAAATCATGCTTGGAAGGGTGGAGGAACAGGGTAAGATAGGAAGACCGTAGATTAGACAGATTGACTTGGTGACTAGGGCAATGGGGTATGTTTGCCAGAGGCAATGATGCTAGCTCAGCATAGTGCAGGATTCAGAGCTGTTGTACATTTAGCACATAACAAGAACAATAACAGTGTGCCAGCAATTTGTACAATGAATAAGGATAATAGAAGAAGAATTAATATCATGGAATCGTAGTGTTGGATAAGAGTACTGAATATCCCATGCCAGAAGTGTCAACAAATAGGTCTTGGAGAAAGGGCAACCAGGGTGTTCCTTTGAGAGGCAAGGATGATAAAACTTGATGTTGTTAGAAAGCACAAGTTTTTGGAAAAAAGACATCATGCTTGGAAAGATGGAGGGTCATCAAGTGAGAGCAAGAGCCTCAAAGAGATGGATTGACACAGTGACTCTAACAACGGTTTCAAGCCGCAGGACAGGGCTGGGGACAGATTTGCCGTTCACAGTTTCCCTATGAGTCGTAGTCATCTTGATGGCACCAAACAACAGCAGCAGCAACAATCAGGGTATTCTCATGAGTCATTTGATGCTTAGTTTTGGTTTGCTTTCATTTTCTTCCCGTGTTTCATGTTAGATAATTTCTATTAATATACCTTTAAGTATACCTTATGCACTATCTAAACTATCATTTTTTCCGTAGTCAATATATTTTCATCTCAGTTATTGGAGCTTTCACCTTGGAAGTTTTACTAAGACTTTTAAAAATTATTTTCCAATTTACTCACCAATATACTTGATTTCGATATCCTAGTTTTGTAATTCTTGCAACTATATCAGTTCTGTGTTGTTTCGATTCATTGAATTTTTTTCCTATTATGGTTCATGGTTTTTCTGTGTCTGTACCTGGCATATAAAAAAATTTTTATTGACTTGTTTCTGTTGTTATTGAAAATGTACATACCTAAAATTCACCAATTCAGTAATTTCTACAAGTAACATTGATTGCATTCTTTGAATTGTACAACCATTTTCACCTTTCTTTCCTGTGTTCTTCCTCCTTTATTTACACAATGTCTCTGCTCCTTTAATGGTCCTATTTAATTCTTCATGTTTTTCTTGTCATTTAACCCCATAAAGATGGTTCTTAAAAGAATAAAATTCTCAAGGTACATAAATTTTTATTAGTTGAGCTAAATTAGTTGGTTTTAAGAAGGTTTCTGGGACATTTTTTTATGTTTTCAAGATTTTCTCAAGGTTATGATTTCTGGGGTCTACCTGCCCTCTACGGCTCTAGAAATTTTGGAGTACATGAAAATTTGAAATTAACTTCTTTATTTCCCAACTTTTGATTAATATTTTTTTCTGATATATTTCAATAAGTTGCTTGTTAATGATGGCTGGCCACCACCCAGTTCTCCTGATCTTATGGGAAAAGCAGTAATTGTTCATGGAGCCATAAAATCTGTATCTTCCTCTCCTCACTCTCTTCTTCCATTGTTCTAGGTATATACCCTGTATGGTCACTCTTGTACATAAAGTTTTCAACAACTGTGCGGAACACAACAAACTGTGGCTAACTCTGAGAAGAATAAGAATTCCAGAACACTTGATCATACTTGTGTGAAACCTATACTTGGATCAGGAGGCAATAGTCAGAACAGTGCAAGGAAACACTGAATGGTTCAAAATTGGGAAGGGTATACATCAGAAATGTGTCCTATCTCCATATCTTTTCAATCTATATGCAGAACAGATTATCCTGGAGGCTGGGCTCATTGAAGAGAAATGGGGCATCAGTACTGGAGGAAGACTCATCAACAACCTACATTATGTAGATAACACATCGTTGCTTGCTGAAACTGAAGAGAACCTGAAGTTCTTGCTACAGAAGTCCAAGGACAGCAGCCTTCAATACAGACTGAAACTCAACATCTAGGGAAAAAAAGACTCTCACCACTGGGATGATTGGAAGCATCATGATAGATTATTAAGATATTGAGATTGTTAACAGCATCAGTTTGCTTGACTCCACAATCAACACTCTTGGTACCAGCAGCCAGGAAATTAAAAGATGAATTGCTTTGGGGTAGTCGGCTGCCTGAGACCTCTCCAAAGTACTGAAGAGCAATGATATCAGTCTGGAGACTAAGGTGCACCTGATCCAGGTCATAGTCTTTACAATTACCTGATATGTGTCAGAAAGCTGAACAATGGTAAGGGATGATAGAAAGACAATTGTTATCTTTGAGCTGTGGTGCTGGAGAAAAGAATTGACTATACAATGGATGGCTAGGAGAACAAACAAGGTCATCCTAGAGAGGGTGAAACCAGACTCCTCCTTGGAGGCAAAGATTCTAGAGAACCTTCCTCTGACATACTTTGGACATGTTGCAAGGAGGGACCAGACCTTGGAGGGGGACACCATGCTTGGGAGGGTGGAAGGACAGTGCAAGAGGGGAAGACCCTCAATAAGATGGATTGATTCAGTCACTGAGGCAATGGGGGCAGGTGTGTCATAGATAATAAAATTGGCACAGGGTAGAGCACAGTATGGGTCTGTTGTACATATGGTTGCCATGAGTCACAAGCTACTTGATGGTACATACAACAACATGATCACTGTGCCTGTTAATGATCATCTTAACTTCATACCTTTTTAATCTATATACAGAACACATGATTCAGGAGGCTGGGCTTTATGAGGAGGAATGTGGCATCAGGATTAAAGGAAGACTCATCAACAACCTGTGTTATGCATATGACACAACCTTGCTTGCTGAAACTGAGGAGTACTTGAGACATTTGCTGCAGGAAGTGAAGGACTATAGTTTTCATATGAAGAGAAGCTCAAAATCAAGAAAACAAGGATTCTCATCACTGGGCTGATTGGAAGCATCATGATAGCCAGTGAAGAGATTGAAATTTTTAACAGCTTAAGTTTGCTTGGCTCCACAATTAACAAAAACAACTCCAAAAAACCTGTGTTATAAAGATGACACAACTTTGCTCACCAAATACTGAGGAGGACTTGAAGCATTTGCTGCAGAAGATAAAAAACTGAAGCCTTCAATATGGAGTGTATATTAATATCAAGGAAACAAAAATACTTACCACTGGGCCAATAGACAGCATCATTGTTGATGGAGAAAAGATGGAAGTT
>NW_006399880.1:504139-536637 GCF_000299155.1 Elephantulus edwardii | reverse complement strand
AAAGAGATTGTCCATCTTTCTTCCATGGAGTGGTTAGTAGATTCAGATTATTTGCTTTTGGTTTGGTGGTACAACTTCCTACTACTAAGCTACTGTACAACACACACACACACACACACACACACACACACACACATTCCAAGAAATAATTTTGAGTTTTATTCTTGGAAATAATTAACTTATTTGAAACAGTTTTATCCTTTTAAGTCTTGCTTTTAAGGTTTATTAGGTGGGACCAGAACAACTTTTATTCTAAGGCTATTTTCACCCCCACTAATGAAGCAGGACCTTTCTGTGTAATCTATTTAATGCCTCATAAATTATAGGATTATTTCAGTCTGGCTGGTGGGAAAAGGCTCTACTCCTCGTTCTCTGTGAGCCAAGTTCTGTAACCTTCAATCCTTTCAGATGATTGTTTCTCTGGTCATGGGTAGTTTCATCATCCTGAATTCCTGAGGAGTTGTCTTTTGGGTTCTCTTCCTGAATCTCTATCTAATTCTCTGTCCTGTGAAAACTAGGTAACTTGGTGTCTCTAGTCTTTCAATTACGTCTTCTCAAGCAAGGAGTTCAGTTGACTCTGGATATCTTTGCTTATATAACCTTCAGTGTAGCCTGGAAATTCAGAAGAATTACCAGGGATGATTTCCTTCCCCCTTCTCTTATTTTATATTGGTTTACTTACAAAGTTTGTATATGTTTTTTTTTTCATACGGGATCTTTCTCCTTTTCTTTACCCACCCCTCCCTTCACCCATCAAATTGTGCTACTCTATGATTACCCCTCCCCCACCCCTCTGCTCTCCTCCTCCCTGCTTGGATACTTGTACTCATCCTACAATAATGGTCTTATACAGTATTTGTCTTTATGAGACTGAGTTAGTTCACTCAGCTTAATGCTCTCCAGTCCCTCCCAAGTCAGGTAGAAATATACAAAATCATTGCTCCTGCATTCTGTGTAGTATTCCATTGTGTGGATGTACCATAATTTCTCAATCCATTCTATTGTGGTTGGACCTTTGGGATGTTTCCACATTCTTGCTATAGTGAATAATGCTGCTATGAACACTGGTGTACAAGTCTCCATTTTTGCCTCAGTTCTCATTTTCCCAGGGTATGTTCCAAGTAGTGGGAATAGCAGAGATGATTTTATAATTTATTTCATTTGTTTTCCATCTTTTAGAGAATCATTGTTCTTAATTACCTAATGATCATCATATGGAAAACAATTTCCTCCCCGTATATTTTGTATGATATTTTAGTTATTTCTGGTGGAAAAGTATGTTTTGCCCATTATTTCTCCCTTTGGATAAAAGGTAACACTTTTAAATTAGTGTTAGTTATATATTGAGTCCTGCTTGCTGCAACTGAGGAGGACCTGAAGTGCTTGCTCCTGAGGGTCAAGGACTGCAGCCTTCAATGTGGATTGAGGCTCAATGTCAAGAAGACAAAGATTCTCACCACTGGACCAATTGGCAGCATCAGGATGAATGGTGAAGAGACTGAGATCGGTCACAGCTTTAGTCTGCTTGGCTCCACGGTCAACACTCTTGGCGCCAGCAGCCAGGAAATTTTAAAGATGTATTGCGATGGGAAAGTCTGCTGTTAGGGACCTCTCTAAAGTACTGGAAAGCAACGGTGTGTCTCTGGAGACTAAGTGCACCTGATACAGACCATGGTCTTTGCTATCACTTGTTATGCGTCAGAGAGTTGGACAATGACCAGGGTGGATAGAAGGAGAATTGATGTTTTTGAGCTTTGGTGTTGGAAAAGAGTGCTGAGGGTACCATGGACTGCTAAGACAACAAACATATTCATCTTGGAGAGGGTTAAACCGGGCTGCTCCTTGGAGGCAAGGATTCTGAGACTTCGTCTGACATACTTTGGACATGTTGTAAGGAGGGACTGGTCCTTGGAGAGGGACATCATACTTGGTAGGGTGGAGGGACAGCGCAAGAGGGGAAGGCCCTCTGGGAGATGGATTGATTCAGTGACTGGGGTAATCGGAATGGGTGTGTAAATGGCAGTGCGATTGGCATGGGACAGAGCAGAGTTCAGGGATGTTGTGCATAGGTCGCTATGTGTTGCAAGCAACTCAATGGCACATAACAACAGCAACACACATTGAATACTTATGGAGAAAGGACATATTCTTGATAGAAACCCTTCTTGTTTTAAAATCATACAGTGCTCCCTTGCTCCATTCCGTCAACAGTTTCTTGATCTAGGTCCAGATTTCACATTAGCACAATTAAGTGTTCTGAGATTTCCATTCTTCTCAGTACTAGCCATGGTTCTTTATAATCCACACAGTAAAGTGCCTCTACATAGTTATTAAAATACAAATAAGTGTTCTTTTGGTATTCTTTTGGTGTTCTTTTGGACATCATGCTTGGGAGGGTGGAGGGCAGGCGCAGGAGGGGAAGGCCCTCTATGAGGTGGATTGATCCAGTCACTGGGGTAATCGGGATGGGTGTGTCAGAGGCAGTGAGATTGGCACAGGACAGAGCAGAGTTTAGAGCAAGTGACTCGATGACACATAACAACAACAACATATATTGAGTGGCCATAATGTCCTGTAACTTAATCACTCTTAATCAGACTCATGAGAAACAGGGAAGATTTATTGATGGTATATATTGTTGTGCACCATCAAGTCAGAACCGACTTGTATTTGACCCACCAGCTGATTTTCAGAGGCAGTAAATTGTACAGGAGGAGTTTGTCCGTTTTTTTCTCCCTCAAAGCTGCTTGTGGCTTTGAACAATGTGCCGTTAGGAAGGGCAGCACAGCTCCTTACCACCAGGCTACCAGATCCAAATGTTAAAAAAGGTTTCGTAGATTTTTGATTTGTAATTTGTATGAATCGATAATATTTTTGGTAGTTTGAACTTATGTTCTCAATGAATATAAGTCCATGAGTTAAAGACCAAGTCACATAGGAAAAAAAAATATACCGCATGGAGCTTCTCTTAAAAAAATCAGAGTAAACTGACAGAATGAAAAACACTTAGCTGGAAGTAGGGAACCAATCACTGCCCCTTTTGGATGTTCTGCACAGGCACTTTCCAGCGTCTTAGTTTCTGCCACTGTTTTTGGTTTAGTCAATATTCAGGAGTAATTTTGTTGTTGTTATGTGTCATTATAGTGACCCTATGTACAACAGCCCTAAACCCTGCTCTATTCTGTGCAAATCTCATTGTCTCTGACACACCTACTCCCACCACCCCAATCACTGAATTGATCTGTCTCATCAAGGGTCTTCCTCTCTTGTGCTGTCACTCCACTCTCCCAAACATGATGTTCCTCTCATCTGGTCCTTCCTTGCAACTTACCCAATGTATGTCAGATGAAGCTTTTGAATCCTTGACTCCAAGAAGAAGCCCGGCTTCACCCTTTCTTGGACAAACCTATTTGTTCTCCTAGCAGTTCATGGTATATTCAACACTATTCTCCAGCATCACAGCTCTAAGGCATCAATTATCTTTCTATCATTCCTAGCCACTGTGCGGCTCTCTGATGCATAGCACACAATTGTGATGTCTACAGCCCAGATCAGGCACACCTTAGTCTCCAGCCTGAGGTCGTCACTCTTCAGTACTCTGGAGAGGTCTCTGACAGCTGACTATCCCAATGAAATTCATCTCTTGATTTCCTGGCTGCTGGTACCAAGAATGTTGACTGTGGAGCCAAGTAAACTAAAGCTGTTAACTATCTTAATCTCTTCACCATCCATTATCACGCTGCCAATTGGCCCAGTGGTGGGAATCTTTGTCTTCTTGACACTGACACTCAATCCATACATACTGGAGACTGCAGTCCTTGACCTTCTGCAGCAAGTGCTTCAGGTCCTCCTCAGTTTCAGCAAGCAGGGTTGTGTCATCTGCATAACACAGAATGTTAATGAATCTTCCACCAATCCTGATACTGCATTCCTCCTTGTACAGCCAAGTGTCCCAGATGATTTGTTCTGCCTACAGATTATAGTAGTGCCATTTATAAGTTTACATTATGTTTTAATTTTTTGGTAAAGAAGTTAAAAATTCCATTTTTATTATATATATTACTTTATCAAAGTGAGAAATGAAAAAAAGGACTTATTTTTTTAAGATGAGAGACTATCTTATTTGTAGATATGAAAATGTAACTTGGATTATTTCTGCCTTTTGATTATTGTGAAAAGCATTGCAGTGAACAAGTGTACAAGTATATGCATCTTAAATTTTTAAAGTATATTTATTTTTTTTGTAAATTCTTATATTTCTAGTATTTGCAATATAAACATTTGCCAGCAGTAGCCGAGCCCAGTCTTGTAAGAGAGAATTGAATTATAGAGTAGTGGCACAATAATTGCTAATAAAACCAGGAATAGACACTATGCTTTCTTGCGTTTCTTGCTGACCTATGCTGCTACTCCAGCTGCAGAGACTTTAAGTTGCTCTTCATTTGAAGTGTTCAGCAAAATGCTTAGTGCTGTGGAGGACTCCACAAGACCTGGCCTCATCTCTGAGAACTTCTACCTCGTTGAGAAGGATCAGGACGTGGTGAGTGGAACTGACAGCATTTACTCAACAAAATGAAGAACCATCAGTGAGCTGAAGTGGTCAAATAAAACTCTTTGTGGAAAGGCATGAGAAAAGCTAAGAACTAACAGTTATAGTATTTTCACGGGGAAAATAAAGTCGTACAATTAAGCTAAGGAAAAATTTGAGATAGAAGATTTCAGATCAGATCTACTTTAGTATGTACATTTTGATATAAACTAAGGCTCAGAGAAAATGTCTTTCATGGACAAACAGCAAACTCAAGCCAGAATTCAGGTTTTCTTTTTCTTGCTTTACAATATAGTCTTTTATCCACCACAGACCTTACCTATTTATTCTTTGTCTTCTATCTCATTTGCCACACAGCAGTTCCTTAGACAAAAGATTTGCTTTCTTTCTCTCACTATTACTTTCCCAGGGAGCTCTGGTGGCCTAGTAGCAAGAAGCTGTGCTCCAATCCCGAAGGCATGCAGTTCAAGGCCACCAGCTGCTCCGCGGGAGAAGGATGGGCAATCCCCTCACGTGCGATTAACTGTCTCTGAAAACCCATTGGAGGGTCTGCTATGGGTTGGTTCCAACTCGAGGGTAAATAGCAACAACAACAACAACAACAACAACAACTACTACTAGTACTACTACTTTCCCAGAACCTAAAATATTCCGTCTATCTTTCACCTAAAGATAAATAAATCCTCCAATCCTTGGAATCAAAACCAGTTATCATTTGCTAACTTCTAAAATTTATAAATGATAAAGTTTATATGTGAATAAGAATCTTAGGGATAGGAGGACTTTAGATCATACTCATTGATGTCAAGTTAGAATGCACTGATATCTGACCCACTAGTGAGTTTTCTGAGGCTGTAAATTGCACAGGAGGAAACTACCCATATTTCTCCTAAGCAGCAACTGCTAGATTCAGACCACTTGCTTTTGGATTGGCAGCACAACTCCTTAGCCACTGTGCCAGAGCTCTCTAGGTCAAACTTCTTTTTGTATCTATGTTTTTGTTTATGTGCTTTTGAGTCAGAATGACTCATAACTGGTCCTCTAGTGATTTTCAGAGACAGTAAATCACATGGTTTGTCATCTACATAATGCAGGTTGTTGATAATGATCCTAATGCCACATTCCTCAACATAAAGTCCAGCTTCTCGAATAATTTGCTGAGCATACAGATTGAATAGGTATGGAGAGAGAAAACAACCCTGACATACTCCATTCTCAATTTTAAACCATTCAGTGTTCTCCTGCCATGCTTACACAACAGCATCCTTTTAGGTATAGGTTTCTAATGAGCACAGTTAATTGCTCTGGGGTCCCAATCTTTTAAATGTGAGCCACAGCTTGTTATGATCCACACAGTCAAATGCCTTTGCATTATCAGTAAAGCACAAATAGACATTCTTCTGGTCTTCTTCACTTTCACCAGGATCCGTTTGACATCAGCAATGATATCCTTGCTAAAACTGAGGAGGATTTGAAGCACTTGTTTCAGAAGATGAAAGAAATGCATCCTTTGGTGCAGATTAAATTTCAATGTCAAAAATAAACCAAAACAAAGATTTTTACCACTGGGCCAAAAGGCAACATCATGATGGATGGAGAAGAGATTGAAACTGCCGATAACTTCATCTTCATTGAATCCACAATTAACACCCTTAGTATCAGCAGTCAGAAAATAAGGAGACACATTGCACTTAGAAAGTATGCAGTTAGAGTAGTCTCCAAATTATTGAGGACTAATTATGTCAATTTGAGAACTAAGATGTGTCTAATTCAGGTCATGGTCTTTCATCACTTGTTATGCATTTGAGAGCTGGAAAATGAATAATGATGACAGAAAAAGAATTGATGCCTTTGAGCTGTGCTGTTGGAGAAGAGCACTGGACATCCCATAGAAGGCCAAAAAATAAAAAAAAAAAATAAACAGATATGTCTTGGAGAGGGTGCAGCCAGAGTGCCCTTTGGAGGCAAGAAAGATCAGGCTTTGCCTCATGTATTTTGGTCATGTTGCTAGAAGAGGCTATTCCTTGGAGAGGGACATCATGCTTGGAAGGGGGAGGGTTGGTGAAGGAAGGAGTGTAACCAGGTGGATTGACACGGTGACTGCTGTAATGGGCTCTCGTGTGCCAGGAAGTGTGAGGATGGCACAGGATAGAACAGAGTTCAGATCTTTTTTTAATAGGGTCATTATGAATTGTACTTGACTCAGTAACACCTAACAACAACAAAAACCACAACAAATCATATGAGAGGAGATTTCCCATCTTTTGCCAAGGAGCAGCTGGTGGATTTGAACCACATGCCTTTGGATTGACAAGTTTATAGCCAGAAAGTTGGGTTTTTTTTGGAAGAAGGGACTATAAAAAGAATACATGAACAATCTTATTGTTTCAAGTATGCAAAATTTAAAAGATTTAGACTTGTAAATATTTTATAGAAAGAAAAGTCTTGCTCACAAAGCAATGAATCAAGTTTTTAAAAAGCGTTGACTCTAGAGAAGTCATGGTAAAAGGACAGAGTGTGAGTATAAGTACAGAATAAAGACAAAGTGTGAAAATTGTGATTACAGAATAGAATAGAAATGCTATACTATGACAATGTGAAAATAATATAAATAACAAAGAACTTGAATATGAAAGAAGGAAATTGTGTAAGAGTGTTAACGGTAATGTTTTTATCAGACTCAGATGACAACATCCAGAATTAAAACATGATAGTGAAAATTCCTTGGTACAAGGCATATCGTTGCTGGTATCAGATGGATCTCAACTGAAAGAAGAGAATACTCAGAAAGACATTTACTTGTGCTTTGTTGACTATAAAAAAGTATTTGACTGTGTGGCTCATAACAAATTATCTATAAAGTTGAGAAAAATAGAAATTCCAGACCACTGTGTTCATATGAAACCTATACAAAGAATAAAAAGCAATTGTCCAAACATAAAAAGGGGATATTGCACGATTTAAAATCAGGAAAGGTATGAATCAAAGTTATCTAATTTCTTCATACTTATTTAGTCTGTATGCTGATAAAATAATCCAAGAAGCTGGACTCTTTGAAAAATAATATAATATAAAGATTTGAGGAGGCCTCATCAATAATAACAAATTGTGGTTAACCTTGTGGAAAGTGGGAATCCCAGAACACTTGATTGTGTTTGTGTGAAACCTAATACTTGGACCAGGAAGTAGTCCTCTGTACAGAGCAGGGAAACACTACATGTTTCAAAATCAAGAAATGAGAATGTCAGGGATACATCCTGTGTCCATACCTTTTCAATCTAAATGAAGAGTAGATCATTTGAGAAGCAGAGATTTGTGAGGAGGAACGTGGCATCATGATTGGAGAAAGACTCATTAACAACCTACATTATACAGATGACACACCTTGCTTGCTGAAACTGAGGAAGACCTGAAAAGCTTGCTGCAGAAGGTCAAGAACTGTAGTTTTTCCAATATGGATTGAAGCTCAACATCAAGAAGATAAAGATTCTCACCACTGAGCCAACTGGCAGCACCATGATGGTTGGAGAAGAGAGTGAGGCCATTAACAATACAGCTTTCTTGGCTCTATGATCAATTCTCTTAATACCACCAGTCAGGAAATCAAAAGGTGAATTGCATTGGGAAAATCTACTGTCAGGGACCCCTCCAGAGTGCTGAAAACCAATGATGTTAGTCTAGAGACTAAGGTCCACTTAATCCAGGCCAGAGTCTTCACAGTTACTTGTTATGCTTCAAAGAGCTGGACAATGACTTAAGATGACAGACGAATTAATGCCTTCAAACTGTGTTGCTGGAGAAGAGTCTTGAACATACTATGGACTGCCAAGAAAACAAATAGGTCTGTCTTTCAGAGGGTGAAAACAAGTTTTTCCTTGGAGGCTATGATTTCTCTGTCCCACATATTTAGGGCACATGGGCAGGAGAGACCGTTCCTTGGAGAAGGACATCATACTTGGAAGGGTAGATGGACAGCAAAGAACAGGAAGACCCCGGATGAGACAGACTGATACAGTAACTGGGGCAAGGGTGGTTGGTGTGCCAGAATTAGTGAGACTGGCTTTAGACAGGGCAGGGTTCAGAACGGTTGTACATAGGGTCGCTATTGGTCACAGGCAACTCAACGGCACATCAGAACAACAACTTATGCTATGGAGTGACACAACCTTGTCTGCAGAAAGTTAAGAAGACTTGAAGCACTTACTTAAGATTAAAGAGTACGGCTTCCAGTAGAGATTACACCTCAACATCAAGAACTTTCTAAACCAAAACAACTATGAGATATCATCTCACCCCAGTCAAAATGGCAAAATTTAACAGAGCAGCAAACAATAAATGCTGGCAAGGCCGTGGAGAAACTGGAACCCTTATTCACTATTGGTGGGAGAGTAAAATGGTGCAACTGCTATGGAAGGCTGTGCTCTCTCAAAAAGTTGCAAATAGAAATACCATTTGACTCAGCAATTCCATTACTGGGAATATAACCTGAAGAAATCATAACTGCCACTAAGGCAGATATATGCACACCCATGTTTATTACGGCTTTGTTCATAATAGCAAAGAGTTGGAAACAACCTAAGTGCCTATCAGCAAACAAATGGATGGAGAAGCTGTGGTATATTCACATTGAAAAACAAGGAACTTATGCAATATTATTCGAAATGGGTCACCTTGGAGGACATTATGCTGAGTGAAATATCTCAGTCACAAAAAGGACAGATGCTGCATGGTGCCACTATTTTAGAATGGGACTGACATCAGGGTTGGAGTGAGACCGAGAAAAATTGGATAAATTATGTATACTGCATTGAAACAGATGAGGGAGAGAACTGTTTAAAAGCGATATATGCTTTGGTATTATGATTATGACAAGAGTCCTGAATGAAGGTTGCATAGTGGAGTGTACTCGGGGTGGGAGTGGGGGACTTTCTATACCAATGAAATAATTTTACTTTTCAAAGAGAAGAGCGAACTAGGAGGAGGGGTGGGCAGGGAGAAAAATGCAACAATGAATGTATGGAAATAAAAAAATCTCTATTAACGTTCTTTAAAATTAATTTTTAAAAAGGGAAACAAAGAACTTTTTTAATGAACAAGTATTTCACTATAAAGATTAATTCATGCCTGACTAATTTGTATTTTCCGTTGTTTTATATGCATATGAAAGTTGGTTAATGAACAAGACTGAAGAAAATGGTTCTTCTTAATTAAGTATCCAACTTTCACATGTGTTGGAAGCAATTCAAAGTATCAAGGCTTGAATCAATCATGCTTAGTCTTTACTCTGACCTCCTTGCTCCATAACACTTTAAAAGTAGTCCTTGCTTTTACTTTGCTACTCTTAACAGCAGGAAAGGAAGACCCTCAATGAGATGGATCGATTTTGTGATTGGGGTGGTGGGAGCAAGTGTGTCGGAGACAGTGAGGTTGGCACAAGATAGAACAGAGTTTACGGCTCTTATACATAGGGTCACTATGAGTCGCAAGTGGCTCGACTGCACACAACAACAACAACAACACTCTTTTTTTTTTTTTTTTTTGCAAGGCGTATCAATGCTTTATAAACCTCATTTTACAAACTAGGAAGCTTTTAGTCCTCTGCCCAGGCCCTTACAGAGAGTGAGTGCCAGGATTGCTGACTTAGTCCTGTTGTGTTGTTGGTGGAGGTTTTGAGCCTATTCTTTTGTTATTATTATTAATTTCAATGAACATTCACAGATATCCTGGACTTCCATTCATCCATTGTTGCACTTCTGTACCTGTCCACACCACCACACGCCCAGTTCGCTGTTCTCCTTGAAAAGCAAAAGAAAAAACTCCTTCATTGGTATACAATCCCCCTGCACCCCCCTCACCCCAACCCCGAGTATACTCCACTCTGCAACACTCATTCCAGACTCTTACGATAATCATAATGCCCTAAAATATATTACTTTTAAACTGTTCTCTCCCTCATCGGCTTCAATGCAATATACATAACTTATCCAGTTTTTCTCAGTCTTAACCCCCACCCTGATGTCAGCCTCATTCTACAACAGTGGCACCATACAGCACTTGTCCCCTTGTGACTGAGATAGATACTTCACTCAGCACAATGTTCTCCATGGTCACTCATTTTGAACAATATTGCATGAGGTCCTTGCCTTTCAATGCTGCGTAGCACTCCATTGTGTGAACACACCAGAGCTTCTCCATCCATTCATCGGTTGATAGGCACCCAGGTTGCCTCCTACTCCCCGCCACTGTGAACAAAGCCGCGACAAACATGGGTGTGCACACATCCGCCTGGATGTCGGTCATGGTCTCCTCGGGGCACATTCCCAGCAGTGGAAACACTGGGTCAAATGGCATCTCTATTTGCAACTTTCTGAGAAAGTGCCACACCACTTTCCATAGTTCCACCATTACACACTCCCACCAACAGTGAACAAGGGCTCCAGTCTCTCCACAACCTCACCAGCATTTGTTCCTTGCTGGTCAACAACAACACTCTTAACAGCGGATTTCCCCAGCACAACATTCTTTGATTTCTTGAGTACACAACACAACAACTACCATTGAGAACTCTAGTGGCCTACTGAGGATGGAATTGCACTGCCAACTCAAAGGCAGCCAGTTGAAATCTTCCAGTTGCTCTTTGGGAGAAAGATAAACAATCTTCTATACTTTTTACAGCCTTAAAGGCCTGCTAGAGAGTCAGCTCTGAGTTGATCTAGCTCAACAGCAATGAGTTTGAGTATTTTTAAAATTTTTTTTAATGATGACAGTTTACAGAGACTTACGGTTTCCATTCATTCACTGTTGCACGTTTCTCCCTGCCCACCCGCTTTCCCAATTCATTCTTCTCTTTGAAAAGTAAAATTCTTTCATTGTTATACAATCCCTTCCCCCACCCCCCAACCCCAAGTCCACTCCACTGTGCAGCCTTCATTCTGGACTCTTGACATGACAATAATACCGAATCATTTATCCCTTTTCAACAGTTCTCTCCCTCATCTGTTTCAATGAAGTATATAGAGTTTGAGTATTTTATTGCCTGCTTACCATGGGTTTTGATTGTGGACTCAAGGAAAATTCTCTCCGTTTATCATGATGCTGTCTATTTGTTTTGTTGTGAAGATTTTTGTTTTCTTAAATTAAAATATAATCCATATTAAATGCTGGAAACTTTTTTTTTTTTCTTCAGTAAATGCTCTAAGTCTTCACTTCCTACAAACAATTTTCTGTCATCTTGAATACGTTTAGCTGTCGATGAACTTGCATTCCTGATGTCACACTCCTTTTTAATAAAGTTCAGCTTCTGGAATTATTCGCTAAGAATACTGATTGAATAGATTTGGTGAAAGGATACAACTGTAAAACACACCTATTCTTATTGTAAACTATACAGTACCATCTTTTTCTGTTTAAATGAGTGCTTCTTGGTCTATGTACCTAATTAAATGTTTCCATTCTTCTCAGCATTGTTGTTGTTGTTATGTTGCTGTCAAGTCACTTGTACAATAGATCTGGACTCTGCCCTATACTGAGCCAATCTCACTGTCTCTGACACACCTATATCCGTTATTCCAGTTATCATATCAACCCATCCCATCCAGGGGTCTTCCTTTCCTGCACTCTCCTTCCACCCTTCTAAGCACGATGTCCTTCTCCAAGGATCAGTCCCTCCTGGCCACATACCCAAACTATGTGAGATGGAGCTTCGAAATCCTAGCCTCCAAGAAGAAACTTAGCTTCACCCTCTTCAAGACAGATATATTTGTTTTCTTGGCAGTCCACGGTAAGCTCAATACTCTTCTCCAACACCATAATTCAAAGACATAATTTTTTTTCTGTCATCCTTATTTGTTGTCCAGTTCTCTGGTGAATAAGAAGTGATTGTGAGGACCATGACTTGGATAAGGCACACTTTAGTCTCTGGACTGACTCTTCAGGACTCTGGAGAAGCTCCTCAATAGTCTGGAGAAGTCCCTGACATCAGACTTTTGCAACACAATTTATCTTTTGATTTCCTGGCCACTAGTACCAAGAGTGTTGATTGTGGAGCCAAACAAGTGGAAGCTATTAACAAATTCAATCTTTTCTCCATCTATCATGATGCTGCCAAAGGGCTCAGTGGTGAGAATCTTTATTTTCTTGATGTTGAGCTTCAATCCATATTGAAGGCTACAGTCCTTGAATTTCTGCAGCAAATACTTCAGGTCCTCCTGGGTTTCACAAGTAAGGTTGTGTCTTCTGCACAACACAGATTGTTGATGGGTCCTCCTCCAATCCTGCCACAATCTACCTTGTATAGTCCAGCCTCCTGAATGATCTGTTCCATATTCTCAACTTTACCTACAGTTTTTTATTCTCTAACAGTTAAATTCCTCTACATAGTAAATAAAATATAAATAAATATCTTTCTGGTATTTGTTACTTTCAGCCAGGATGCCTGTGACATTATACTTTCTCTAGTACCTCAGTCTTTTCTGACTCCTGGTTAAATTTCTGACCATTCCCTATCCATGTATGGTTTCAGTCACTTTTGAATAATCTCCAGAACATTTTACTCACATGTGAAATTAATGATATTGCTATATCATTTCCATACTCTGTTAGTTCACTTTTTATTGAACTGCAACAAATATGAATCTTATTATTTTAGGACATTTATATTGCTTTTAAAGACAAGAGAACAAATAGTACTGTTCAGGAGAGGGTGAAACCAAGTCTCTCCTTTGAGGCAGGGATTTTGAAGCTCTGTATCACATACTTTGGGCATGTGGGCAGGGTAACAGGACCCATCTTTAGAGAAGGATATAATGTTTGGAAAAGTGGAGAGACAGCACAGGAGAAGAAGACCCTGGATGAGATGAATTGACACAGTAACTGGGGCAATAGAGGCTGCTTTGTCAGCGACAGTGAGATTGGCTCAGGATAGAACATGGTTCAGAGGTATTGTGCATAAGGTAGCTATGAGTCATAGGCAACTCAATGGCACATAACAACAGCAAAAACAACAACAGTCTTCTAGACAAAGGTGACTGAGTTGATTGAGCAGTATCATGAAGAGTAGAAAAGAATAAGATTTATATGGAGATCAATTCTATATGCTTGAATCACATTTGGGAAAATAACATATTGATGACAGAATATAGCTGTGTATTAATGAGGAAGAAACTCTTTTGATAATCTGACAATTACAATAAGCAAGTTGAATGTTAATTTATAAGCTCTTCAAAGTATTGAAGAGCAAAAATGTCAATTTGGAGACAAAGGTATGCCTGATCCAAGTAGAACGCTGGACAATGACTAGGGATGATAGAAGGAGAATTGATGCCTTTAGGCGGTGGTGCTGCAGAATACTAGTGAATATACCATGGACTGCTAGGAGAACAAACAGGTTTGCCCTAGAGAGAATAAGAGCAGGCTACTCCTTGGAGGAAAAGATTCTGAAGCTTCATCTGACTTACTTTGTACATGTCGCAAGGAGGGCCCAGTCTCTGGATAGGGACATCATGCTTGGGAGAGTGTAGGGACAGCGCAGGAGAGGAAGACCATTGATGAGATTGATTGTTTCAGTGACTGGGGTAATGGGGTAGGTGTGTCAGAGACAATAAGATTGGCACAGGATAGAGCAGGGTTTAGGGCTGTTGTACACAGGATCATTATGAGTCGCAGGCAAGTTGATGGCACATAATTTAATTAATTTAAATCTGAATTAAATCAGTTAATCAGGATTTGCTGACTTCACTATAATTCTTTGGTCTTAGATGTTGCATTAGTCAAAATTACCCAGTTATATCTTCACTGACTCACTTTAATTAGATATATTATTTTTCTAAGAAGAACCTGCAAATTTTCTATTTCTTGAGTTCTTTCATGCTTAAAAATTTCCCTTGATACTTGAAAGTTCATTTCATGAGTTATAATATTCTTCACACTTTTGCTGTCTTAAAACTTTGTATCTATTTATTTTCTTCCAACAGTTAATGTTGCAGTGGAGCACTGTTAGGCTGTGTTGACTTTTCTTTTCTCCAATGTAGAAGAAAAAGAAGTACACATATATTTTTTCCTTAGTATTGGTAATTGTGTGTCAAATTTTACTTTCTTTTTCATATGATGCACCAGTGTTAAAATTTTGTTTGTGCTTTATTTGAGGGCTAATTTCTATTTTTAATTTGGTTAAATATATTTTTAGGAACTCTAGATATCCTTAATAAATCTCCTAATCAGTGGCGTGATCAGTAGGAAGTTGTATTGCCAACCCAAAGGTGGATGGTTTGAATCTATCAGCTGTGCTGGCGGGAAAGATGGCAATCTCTCCCAAGTGATTTACAGCCTATGAGAACCTACTGGAGGGTCGGTTATGAGTTATTCCTGACTTGATAATAATGGGATAGAGTGAGTGTTATCCTTAAATTGGATCATCTGTTTTGTTAATATTGCTTATATTACAACAGTTTAGATTTTGTTCTTTCATTGTGATTATATTTTTTTTATGTTAACTTGTCTTGCTGTAGTGTGTATCTGATTTCTTTTATTTATAAATTATTTATCAATGTTATAACAATGTTATCTTGGCTTTTAATTTACGTCCTTAGTTCTAAGTGAGCCATTTCATTTTATTCTCTTGCTTCATGGTGTGGCATCTGATTTTGTTTTATTAAATATTTCATGAAACTTTAAAGTAGCACTATTGGAGAATTCCCACATCTTAATAGATATTTTTTCCCCTTCAAACAAAGTTATTCAATGTCTTTTACATACCATATGTCATTCTTTTGATATTTTTTCCCTGTAACATGTTTGCACATTTAGCATGCTCTTCTTTTTATTGTTTATATTTTCCCTATGATTAATAGGAGAAATTCTACTAAGTTGTCTACCTTTATGTATATGAAATTTTCCTTGATCTTTTAGAATCTATTTTTCTTATTTGAATAATATTGTCTCTAGTATACTAAATTGAGTGGGTTTAGGTATGAGAGAAGATTGGGAAATAAATACAGATAGAGTATTTAAATATAAAAGTAAAAAATAAATAATAACTTTAACAGCATTGTTGTTATGTGCCATCAAGTTACCTGTGACTCATAGTGACCTAATGTACAATAGCTTTGAAGCCTGCCCTATCCTGAGTCAATCTCACTGACTCCGATACACCTACCCCCATAGCCCTAGTTACTGTACCAATCCATCTCATCAGGGTCTTCTTCTCTTGAGCTGTCTCTCCACCTTTCTGAGTATGATGTCCTTCTCCAAGTATTGGTCCCTTCTGGCCACATGCCCAAAATATGTGAGACAGAGCTTTCAATCCTAGCCTGCAAGGATGTGGTTTCACCCTCTGCAAGACAGACTTATTTGTTTTCTTGGATGTCCATGGTATGTGTAAGACTCTTCTCCAGCACCACAACTCAAAGGCATCAACTGTTCTTCTGTCATCCTTAGTCATTGTCCAGCTTTCTGATGCATAGGGTGCAATTGGAAAGACCATGGCCTGGGTCAGGGGCACATTAGTCTCTACACTGACATCGTAGCTTCTCAGTACTCTGGAAAGGTCCCTGGCAGCAGATTTTCCCATGTAATTTATCTTTTGATTTCCTGACTGGTGGTGACAAAAATATTGATTGTGGAGCCAAGGAAACTGTAACTGTTATCAATCTCGATCTCTTCTCCATCCATCCTGGTGCTGCCAATTGGCCCAGTGGTGAGAATGTTTGTCTTTTTTTTTTATGTTGAGCTTCAATATATTTTGGAGACTACAGTCCTTCACCTTCTGCAGCAAGCACTTCAGGTCCTCCTGACAAACACTTGAAGAATGTATAATGTATAATGGAAATCCCAGAACACTTATTTGTGTTTATGTAAAACCTATAGTTTAACTAGGAAGCAGTTGTCAGAACAGAGCAAGGAAACACTGAATGGCTCAAAAGCAGAAAAAAAAGTATGTCAGGAATGCATCCTACCTTTTGAATCTATATGAAGAACAAATATCATTTGGGAGGCTGGACTTTATGTGGTAGAATGTGGCATCAAGATTGAAAGAAGACTTATCAACAGCCTGCACTGTGTAGAGGACACAACCCTACTTGCTGAAACCGAGAACCTGAAATGTTTGCTGCAGAAGGTCAAGGAATGCAGCCTTCAATATGAATTGAAGCTCAATATAAAGAATACAAAGATTCTCACCACTAGGCTATTTTACAGCAGCATGATAGATGGAGAAAAGACTGGATTTGTTAATAGCTTCAGCTTGCTTGGCTCCACAACAGTCGTTGTACCAGTAGCCAGGAAATCAAAAGATTAATTGCACTGGGAAAATCTGCTGTGAGGAACTTCTCGAGAGTACTGAGAAGCAATGATATTAGTCTAATGACTAGGGTGTATCTGATCCAGGCCATGGTCTTCACAATTACTTGCTATACATCAGAAAGCTGGAAAATGACTAGGGATGATAGAAGGAGAATTGATGCCTTTGAGTTGTGTTATTGGAGAAGAGTATTGAACATACCATGGACCACCAAGAGAACAAATAGATCTGTCCTTGAGAGGGTAAAACCAAACTGCTCGTTGGAGGCAAGGACTTTGACAATTTGTCTGAAATACTTTAGGCATGTGGACAGGAGGGAGCAGTCTTTGGAGAAGGTAATCATGCTTTTAAAGGTGGAGGGACAGCACAGGAGAGGAAGACCCTGGATGAGATGGATTGACACAGTAAGTGAAATAATGGAGGTAAGTATGTTAGAGACAGTGAGATTGGCTCAGCATAGAACATAGTTCAGAGCTATTGCACATAGGGTTGCTATGAATAACAAGCAAAAGTATGACACACAACAGTAACAACAACAACATTTACAGAATAGAATCCCTGTCCAGTTTTGTATAGTACTTTATTACACAATAGGAGCTAATAAAAATCTATAGAATTAATGGACCCAAAATGAATGTTTATTTAGGTGAGATGTGGAGAAACAATGCTTATCAGAGAGAGAGAGAGAGAAATAGAAAGACAATAGTCCTAGTGCCTATAAAATATTTCAGCCCTCTTTGCTTGGAAGGATACTTGCATAGAAACTTATAACAGCCCACCCAGAGCATGGATATGCAAAAATAACAAAGCTAAACTTACTTCATGGTCAAGGCTAAGAAATGATGAGCACAAGGAACTTCACTGATTCTTGGAACAGGAAGAGTCAACCAGGAAGCACTGAAAAGGCTCTTAGAACCCAAAGTTGGAAGGTAAAGTTATATTTCAGGGTTTTACCCCATCCTCTTGTGATGAATTTTTGCCTATGTTACCTAGCAAAGGAAGTGAAAAATCATTTATAACTATCCCTCAAGGGAAGGGCATAAGTACCTGGAGACTTAGAAAGGCTTGAACCATCATAATGAATTTTATTCTGGAAAAGTTAGGCTGGGAACTTTTTTCTTTTCTTATTAGAAGGCTGTCATGTATCTAGCTTTTGGCAAAATGTGGTCGAAATTTTTCCAAAATAAGGATCTTCACAGGCATCTCATTTACAGAATTAAGTAATGGAACATCATTCTTTGTAATTATGTGACCAAGAGCTGTAAGGAAGCAGGCATAATTAATAAAAAAACACAGGCTGATATAAGTATTTCCTTATATTATACTTAAGAAAATATAATAGAGGCCTCATTGTATTTTAAGAACATATAATATATTCCTTACGTTGTACTTTTTATTTTTAAAAAATTTTTTTATATTGTACTTTAAAAAAAGTAAGTTACATGCAATTAATTTGAGTCTTAGCACATAATTAATGTTAAATAAGTGGTATTATTTTTACTGTAAAGAGATCTGACTACTTCAACTATGAATATTTGTCAATATAGAGAACAATAGAAAGCTTTGGGAGTAAAGGAGATGATCAACGCCTTGAAGTAAATGAGGAAAGTTGACTTAGACTTCTCTAATCAGTATAATTTTTAATAAGGTGATATATTTTGAGTAGAGCTGTGAAAAACCTCCAAGATTCTTTGCAGGAGAAAGATAGGGAAGTCTCTTCCCAATGAGATTTACAGCTTCTGAAATCTATTGGAGCGCCACTCTATGTTGGATCTGACTTGAGTGTAATATTGGATTTTTTTTTTTACTTCTGGAGTAGGACTTAGAGAAATATATATATCAATGGATTTTCTTGAGAGTCGAAAGGGTATAACAGTACAAAGTTTCAACAAATAGGAATTAAATCTCTGATTAAATATTATGACATTAAGTGTGCATTAAAGTATTCATGCTCTGAGTTTATTACAGGAAGAAAAGAAACACTAAACATGGCATTCGTGACAGTGGAGATTTTTGTTGTTGGAATGAGACCAAATTCGTATAATAAACAAGTAAGTTAATGTTAGTTAACATTAGATAAGTAATTATACAAGAAAAACTTAAAATCTGATTATTGAATAAAGAACAAGAAATCTAATATAGACCAAAGTAGTGTTCAATATAGTGTAGGAAGAAGGCAGACAGTAGATGAGGTTGGGTTCATGGATGGCAGCATAATTCATCCTATTACTGATCAGGTTCAGTCTTTGTTAGATTATCTGAGTTGTGTTTTTGCTTTTTAGGTCAAACATTCCTGATTCTCACTGTCATTCTTCATTTGATGTTGTCTCAATTTCTTCCTAATTGGATATCTAGTGACCTCATCATAGGAAGTTAATGATGGAAGTAAACACTTTAAAATTTTTGAGATTTGTAACACTAGTCGCAGCAGTTAAGAAATCAAAAGGATGACTTATTACAACGGGCAAGGTACAAAAGAGCAGGAATGACACTTTAAGCAGGAATGAAGGCCTGTCTTGCACATTATCGATGTCTGTGTGCATTTGAAAGTTGGCCGACGAATAGGAGAATTAATACCTTTGAATTGCAATATTGGTGAAGAATATCAAATGGTATGGACTGCTAAAAGAGCAAGCAAATCTATTTTGGATGAAGTGCAACAAGAATGCTCCTTACAAGCAAGGATGAAGAGGCTTTATTTCACTCATTTAGGACATGCTATTAGAAGAGGCCAAACACTGGAGAAGGAGATCAGGCTGAGGAAAGTTGAGCATCATTAAAAAAGAGGAAAATCCTAAAAGATAAATTAGTACAGTGGCTGCAACAATGGACATAAGCACATCAGATATTATGAAGTGGTACAGGGTTGGATAGGGCTTTGTTCTTCTGTATGAAGAATTGTTACACTGAGTTGGAGTTATTTTATGGCCCTTAACAGCAACAACATTAAAGCCAGAGCTGCTATATATATATAGTGTCGCTATGGGTTGCGGGCAACTCAATAGCACATAACAACAACATAACACTAGGGCTTTCTTTCTTCTTTTTAGAAAAGAAATTCTTTGTAAGACTCCATTTATAGGTTGTTTTAAGAGGGGAGATCAGAAAAGTCAGGCGTCTGGTAACTCAATCTCTAGTCATCAACATGGGTTTTCCTATGAATTCTCTTGTTCTATCAGTCTGAGGTAAACAGTTTCAAGGGTTCATTTTTGTTCTTCCATAGCTCCAGAAAATCTATTGTTGTTATAGAACTGACCAATAGCTGCCTATGCATACAGCATATTGTTCAGATAGTAAATTGCATGAGAGGAGACTGCCCATCTTCCATCTGCAGAGCAGCTGGTGGATTCGAGCTGCATGCATTTGGGTTGTCAGTGCAACTCCTTACCATGTGGATCATAATAGATTATGGCTAACAAAAAGAAGAATAGGAATCCCAGAACACTTAATTTTTTCATATGATACCTATACCTAAACCAAAGGGTAGTTATGCAAACAGAGCAAAGGAACATTACATGGTTTAAAATAATGCAAGGTGTGTGTCAGGCTGTGTCCTTTCTCTCTACTTATACAATCTGTATGCTGAACAAATTATTCAAGAAGCTGGAGTCATCAACAACTGTATTATGCAAATGACAAAACTTTGCTTGTTGAAAGTGAGGAGGTCTTGAAGCATCTGTTGCAGAAGATCAAGGACTATAACCTTCAGTATAGATTTTATCTCAACATCAAGAAAACAACAACAATTCTCACCTCTGAAACAATAGGCAACAGCATGATAGATGGAGAAATAATTGTTAATGATTTCATCCTACTTGAGTCCACAATCTACACTGTTGTTACCAGCAATCAAGAAACCAACAGATACATCACATTGGGAAAAATCTGCTGTTAGGGACATTTCAAGAATGAGGGATGATGTCTAAGATGCACTTAATCCAAGCAATGGTATTCTTAATAGCTTGCTATGTATCTGAAATCTGACAATAACTAAATGTTTCAGAAAAAGCGTTGATGCCCTGTGTATTGGAGAAGAGTATTGATTGAATATTCCATGAACTGCCAAAAGAATAAACAAGTCCTGGAGAAAGCAAACCACAATGCTCCTTGAAGTCAAGAATTGTGCAATTCTGTCTCACATTCTTTGGAGAGGTCAGTTCTTGTAGAAGGACATCATATTTGGAAATGTGGAAGGTCAACATCAACAACCAATAATCTGAGAAATATAAGTTTCTGCATTATCAATTTTGGTTATCACTTGTTCAGTTTCTGGCTTACAGCAATAATCTACTATGGTTTTCTGTATCATTTTGATTTGGCAAAGTAATTTGTCTTTGTAGCCAGATGCATTCAGCTGTCATCTGATGTGAGAATCACCTGGATACTTCTTCATCCTCATGTTTTAAGCCTGAACTGAGATGGCTGAAGAATCGAGGATAGGCATTTATAGAATTCTTTTTACGTGGCTTCTCCGTATGACAAGCTTTGGCTTTTTTCATAGTAAATGTATCTCTTCTTACATGGTTGCTGACTCCTTCCACGGTGAGCATCAAAGAGACCCTAATAGAGTTTGCAAGATTTCTTATGGCCTGACCTTGAAATCATGCAACCTTTACTTTCATCATTTCCATTTGTCAGAGCAACACTAGACCAGCCTATAATGAAACGGGTGGAGAAATTTATTTCTTTTTTCAATGGGGATAATGACTTGTATGTACATGAAGGAAAAGAAATGATGTCAGTGACTTTGAGACAAGCTACAATAAGTACTATTACATTTAGAGAAGGCCAAGTCTTACTGCCATGATTCAAAGAGTAGGTTCTTCTTTTGTCATATTTACTCATTGTTCAAGTTTCAGATGTGTAGGAAACAATTGAAAATACCATGGCTTGGATCAAGTGTACCTTATTCGAAAGAGGCCATGGCATCAGCTAAATCATTGCTGATTTCAGATGGGATATTGGTTGAGAGCAGAGAACTCCAAAAAGATGTTTACTTGTGTCTTATCGACTATGTAAAGATATTTGACTAAGTGGATTGTAACAAATTATGACTTCTATTGAGAAGAATGAAAATCCCAGAACACTTAATGTGCTTATGTGAAAACTATTCACAGACCAAGAAGCTGGGGTCTGAATAGGACAAAGGAACACATTGTGTTTTAAAAGCAGGAAAGGTGTTGTTAGGATTGTACCCTCCCCACCCCCCCAACAACTATTCAGTCTGGGTATAGCACTATTTAGTTAGTTATGAATTGTATCTTAACTTCAAGATAGCAATGACCCTCACTACAGGACTAACAGTCAATATTATGATAGAGAAAGGATTGAAGGTGTCAATTACTTCATCTTGCTTGGATCGATAATCAACATCCTAAATACCAGCAGTCAGGAAATCAGAAGACATATTGCAATGGTCAAGTCCACTGCTGAGGAATGATTAAGTAAGTTTGAAGACTAAAGTGCATCTAATTCAAGCCGTTGTCTTCTCAATCACCTGCTATGCATTAGAGAGCTAGACAATGAATAAGGATGAAATACAAGAATTCATGTCTTTGAACTGTGGTGTTGGGGAAGAATGTTGAATATCCTATGGACTTCCAAAAGAAAAAACAGATATGCCTTGCAAAAAATGCAGCCAGTGTGCTCCTTGGAAACATGTTGTTGTTTTTATGTGGCAATAAGTCCCTTGTGGCTCATAGTGACCCTCTGTACTCTAGCTTTGAATTCTGCTCTATCCTCAGCCAATCTCTGACACTGTTACCTCTATCATAGATTGTCAAATTTTGTCCTTCATACTTTGGACATGTAACTAACTGAGGCTATTCCTTGGAAAGGGACATCACGCTTGGAAAGGTGGAGGTCAGTGAAGGAGAGAAAGGCCCTCAATGAGATGGATTGACATGGTGACTTCAGCAACGGGTTATGGGGAATCAAAGATGATGAGGATGGCACAGGAGGAGGAAAGAGGTCAGCTGTTCGTTGTGTCTACTTCATGACAAAAACCACAGTTAGGATAGTCACTTGCTACATCTGAGAGCTGCACAATGAATAAGGATGACAGAAGAAGAATTGATGCCCTTGAATTGTGGTGTTGGAGAAGATTGCTGGAGATCCCATGGACTACCAAAAGAACACACAGATATGTCTTGAAG
The DNA here is from genome assembly GCF_000299155.1 of Elephantulus edwardii. Lineage (NCBI taxonomy): Eukaryota > Metazoa > Chordata > Mammalia > Macroscelidea > Macroscelididae > Elephantulus > Elephantulus edwardii. The sequence continues at coordinate 513,638 of NW_006399880.1, read as the reverse complement.
AAGGTGAACCCAGAGTGCTCTTTGGAGGTCAAGATGATAAAGCTTCAATTCATGTATTTCAGGTATGTTGCTAGGAGAGGTTATTCCTTGGAGAGGGACATCATGCTTGGGAAGGTGGAGGGGTAGCAAAAGAGAGGAAGAACCTTGACTGGGTGAGTTGACACAGTGACTGTGGCAATGGATGTGAATGTGTGAGAGATTATAAGGATGGCATGGAATAGGACAGTGTTAGATCAGTTGTTCATAAGGTCACTATGAGTTATACTCAACACATCAACATAATTAGGATAGTGAGCAGAATCCTTGATAGGAGGCACTACATTTTGGTTACTGATTAATCCTGGTGGCATAGTGCCCAAGGAGTTGTGCTTTCAACCTAAAGGCAAGTAGTTTGAATTCATCAGTTATTGTGAGGGGGAAAGATATGTAATCTCTTCACATGCAGTTTACAAACTTATTAAAAGGTTAACTATACCTAGATCAAGTTTTTGTTTGTTTTTCCCCTTTTTTATAATTATTAATTTTAATGAAAATTTACAGAGACTTTGGATTTCCATTCATTCATTGTTGCACTTTTCTCCCTGCTCATGCCTCCCTCCCCAGTTCGCTCTTCTCTTTGAAAAGTAAAAGAAAAATTCTTTCATTGTTATACAATCCCTATCCCCAAGTCCACTCCACTATGCAGTCTTTGTTCTGGACTCCTGTCATAACAATAATTCCTAATCATCTATCCCTTTGAAACAGTTCTCTCCCTCATCTTTTTCAATGCAGTATACATAATTTATCCCATCATCTCCTAGATGTCCATGTCAGTCCCATTTTACAACAGTGGCACTATACAGTATTTGTCCTTTTTTGACTGAGATATTTCACTCAGCATAATGTACTCCAGGGTCACCCATTTTGAAATATATTTTATGAATTTCTTGTTTTTAAATGCAATGTAGTATTCCATTGTGTAATTATACAAGATCTTCTCTAGCCTTTCGTTTCTTGACGGGCACTCAGGTTGTTTCCAACTCTTTACTATTGTGAACAAAGCTTCAATAAACATGGGTGTGCATATATCTGCTTGGGTGGTGGTTATGGTTTCTTCGGGGTATATTCCCAGTAGTGGAATTGCTGGGTAAAATGGTATTTCTATTTGCAACTTTTTGAGAAACTGCCATACTGCTTTCCATAGCAGTTGTACCATTTTACACTCCCATAAGCCGTGAATAAGAGTTCCAGTTTCTCCACAACCTCGTCTCTTGTCTGCTGCTCTGTTAAATCTTGCTGTTCTTTCTTACTGGGGTGAGGTGACATCTCAGAGTTGTTTTGATTTGCATCTCTCTTAAAGCTAGGGATTTTGAACATTCCTTCATGTGTTTGTTTGCCATCTGAATGTCTTCTTTGGTGAAGAGTCTGTTCATATCCTGTGCCCATTTTTCAATTGGATTGTTGTTTGTTTTATGTAATACCTAGTGAACTTTGACAAATGTCGATAGTTGTAGAGGGTCTTTAAGCCTTTTGTTCATAGGGTCGCTATGAGTCTGTTCTCCACCGAAAGGCAATCAACAACAACAACAGACGTACAGTAGGTTCCCAGTAGGTGTTTATGGGCGAACAAAAGAAGTTTTTTTAAAAATCTTTCATTTTCTAGGTTCATTCATCCTTTCTGTAAAACAAGAGGATTAATTAGCCTCTCTAAATGCTCTCTCCCAAAAAGTTATGTTGTTAGGTGCTGTCAAGTCTAGTACAACCCAGCTACCCTGTGAACAACAGATCTGAACCCTGTCCTATCCTGTGCAATCCTCATAATTTCTGATGCACTCGAGCCCTTTTCTGCAGTCACTGTGTCAGTCCTCTGCTGAGGGACTTCCTGAGTGTTGCAAACATCCATTTTTCCACGAATGATGTCCCTCACCAAGAAATAGTCTCTCCTAGCAACATGCATGAAGGGTGTTGATGGATCCAAGTAAAATGAAGTTATTGATTATTTCGATCTTTTCTCCAACTATCATGATGTTGCCTATTGGTCCAGTGGTGACAATTTTTGTTTTCTTGATGTTGAGATGCATTTTGTATAGAAGCCTGCAGAGTTTGACTTTCTGCAGGAAGTGGTTTAAGTTCTTCACACTTTCAGCAAGCAAATTGTGTCATTTGCATAATGTATGCTATTGATGAGTCTTCCTCTAATCCTGAGGCCGCATTCTTCTTCATAGTGTCCAGTTTCTAGAATCATCTACTCAGCATACAAACTGAATAGATATAAAGAGAGAATACAACCCTGACACACTCCTTTCTTAATTTTTACTCATGTGGTGTTCCCTTGCTCTATTTGCACAACAGCCTCTTGGTCTAGGTATAGGTTTTACATGAGCACAATTAAGTATACTAGAATTCCTATTCTCAATGGTAGCTATAATTTGTTATCATCCACAAAGTCAAATGCCTTTGCATATTCAATACAGCATAAAGAGACATTGTTTTCTGGTATTCTTTACTTTCAGCCAGAATCCATCTGGCATCAACAATGATATCCCTCATGCCCCAACCTCTTCTAAATTCAGCTTGAACTTCTGGCAGTTTCATGTTGATGTACTTTTCTAACTACTTTTTAATTATATTAATCAGTGTTTTGATTGCGTGAGATATTAATGATATTGATAATTTCATATTGAACAACATTTCAACATCATTCAAGGAGCATATCTGTGTAGGCTTCAGCTGGATCTGGTAACATGATATGTATATGCCTGATTGACTGTTAAAGGTATTACTCTAATCTGTAAGTCTAATCTGTTGTATTGGGAGAATTAATTGTTCTAATTACTATAACACTTGTCAGTTTGCTGTACTGAGGTAACGTGTGTGTTGCTGTGATTGTGAAAGCTATACCACTACTTGTGTCAAAAGCCACAGGTGTCACTCAGGTGGAAAGGTTTTAGTGTAACTTTGAGGTTAAAACAGATTAGAGAGCAGCTTTGGCTACCGACTTCCAGAAATATAACTTATTATAAAACTAAGATCTAACTTTGGCCCTATAGCTTAAATCCTGGCTGTACCAGTTAACAGCTGTATGATCTTTGGAAAGTTACTTCTATTATTTCGGGTATCTAATTCCTCCTCTGCAACGTGAGGACTGTAATGACTTTCATTCATATCATTAGATGTATGTTGTTGATAAGTGACATTGAGCAAGGTACAGTGCATAACAACCCTGAAATCAATGGATCTGAACCTTACCTATTCTGTGCCATCCTTATGATCTCCAATATGCTCAAGCTCACTAGTACAGCCACTGCGTCAATTCACTTTCTTGGAGTTCTTCTCATCCTTCCCTGACACCTGATTTTCCTAGTAGGATGTCTTTTTCTAAGAAATGATTCCTTCTAATAGCATGCCCAAAGTATGCAAGATGAAATTTCACTTTTCTTACCTTCAAGGAACACCCTGACTACACCTTTTCCAAGACATTGTTTGTCCTTTTAACAAGCCATGGGATAGTCAGTAGTCTTCTCCAACACTGCAACTCAAACACATTGATTCTTCTGTCATCCTTATTCCTTGGCCAACTTTCAAATGCAGAGGAAGTGTTTGAAAAGATTATGGTTTGGATGAGGTCCACTTTAGTCTTCATGCTGACATCTTTGCTCTTCAGCACTTTGGAATGGTCCCTGACAGATGAAGTAGTTGAAGACTTTCCCAGTGTAATATGTCATTTGATTTTCCGGGTGCTGGTGGGAAGGGTCTTGATTGTATATCCAAGCAAGAAACAGTCATTGATAATTTCTATCTCTTTTCCATCTATCATATCTTTCACCATTAGACACATGGTGAGGGTTAAATGAAGTAGTATTTAATGATTAGAGCTGTACTTGGCACAGAAGATACATAAGTCATTAACTGTTACTTGCTGCCATCACCACCGCCGCCGCCACCACCGCCGCCACCATTACCTACTTGTGTGACTCAGTCACTTAGTCACCTTCTAGGACATTAATTGTGTGGGGATATTACACCTGGAAAATAGAGGTAAAGAGTATAAACACAGCTATTCAAAGATAGCAAATGAATCATCAAGCTCATTTAAAGGCTGAGAAGCACATGGCAAGCCATGAGAATTGGCTCTAATTGTCTTAAAATTCTAGTCATAAACCCTTGTATTGTTGAATTGACCCCCTTTTATGGAGGGAATTGTGCATTTGGCCTTGAGCCTATGAATACATGAACACCTGGCCAAAGAGGGAGTCAGAAATTTTGGTGATTTACTGAGTTGAACTTTGGGAACATGTACATCTACACTTCACACTTTGGGGCTGGAAGTCACCATAGTCTGCAGGTGTTTGTGCAGGATATAGAAACGCTGGTCACAGATGAGCTTTGCTGCCCCTCTAAAGTCACATGACGAGTTGATACAACAGTTGTAACTTGACTTTGCAAACTTCGAATTGCTTTATTCCAAGTTTATACTGTTGGAGCCAATAGTTTTGGGCTGATTCCTTTCCCAATTTTGTGGACTAACCCCACCTGACATGAACAGCTTTTTGGTCAATAGACATGAAAAGCTAGGACTAAGGAGTCTCTTTCTGGCTTTAATATGACAAGCATTGGATAAATATCTTTCTACTTCTATGCCTCGTTTTGCCCAGATGTTCAGTGATGGTGTGGGACAAAATAAAATCAAGCTTGACTGCCTTAGTAAGTTAAAGTATTAAGGTGAGGTTGAAGGTGGCTCTGCGTAGAATATAGAATAGGATCAGTTCGATTCTGATAAAGTCTAATCTCTTGGGTGGCACATGTGCCCGACAAACTGCTAAGTGTTTTAGAGATATTAGTTTACTTCATTCTCAAAGTCAGCTTTTTGGGTAGATGTCAGAGACAGTGTGATTGGCACAGTACAGAGCGGAGTTTAGGGCTGTTGTACATAGGGTCGCTATGAGTCGCAGGCGACTCGACGGCACATAACAAACAACAACAACAACATCATACAATTGAGCACATTTGAATGATAGGCATAATAACAGGTCTTCCTTGCATGTTTGTGGATAATATCCTGTCACTGACTCTATTGTATTTCAGGATAGAATTTGAAATTGACTTTTTTAAAATTATGAATGCAGCACCATTCTTCTTATGTTTTTCTTTCCCAGCATCATATACCATATGATTATCTGATTCAAAGGGGTCAAAGCTAGTCCATCTTATCTTACTAATACTTAGTATGTCAATGTTCATGCGTTTCATTTATTTCTTTACAATTTCCAGTTTCCACATTTAAGATATTTACATTCCATTTTCCAATTATTAAACTATGTTTGTCATTTCCCCCACCCCCCATCTCTAGTGACTTCTAATATGGGCTCTCCCACTATAATACTACAACTATCCGAACTGACCTATAATAGGTAAACTCCATACTATTCTATCTGTATGCTGAGAAAACTATTAGCAGTATGAGGATCAGAGGGACAGACACATTAACAACCTGAATTATGCAGATGACACAACCTAGCTTGCTGAAAGTGAGGAAGACTTGAAACACTTATTGATCAAGGAATTCAGCCTTCAATATAGATTATATCTCAATGTCAAGAAAGTAAAGATTCTTACCAGTGGACTGATAGGAAACAACATGATAGATGGAGAAAAGATTGAAACTGTCAACAACGTCATCTTACTTGGATCCACAGTTAACACTCTTTGTATCAACAGTCAGGAGATCAGGAGACATATTACACTGAGAAAGTCTGTGGTTAGGGACCTCTGCAAATTATTGAGGAGTAATAAGGTCAGTTTGAGGACTAAGGTGTGTCTGATTCAGGCCATGGTCTTTCTTATCACTTGCTGTGAATCTAAGAGCTGGACAATGAGTAAGGATGACAGAAGAATTTATTCCTTTGAGCTGTGGTGTTGGAGAAGAGCACTGAACATCCCATGGACTGCCAAAAGAACGAACAAATATGTCTTGTAGAGGCTGCAGCTGGTGTACTCTTTGGAGGCAAGGATAGTTAATCTTAGCCTCACCTACTTCAGGCATACTACTAGGAGGGGCTATTACTTGGAGAAGGACATGATGCTGGGAAGGGTGGAGGGTCAGAGGAGGAGAGGAAGATCCTCAGCCAGGTGGACTGACATGGTGACTACCACAATGGGCTTTTAATGTGTCAGTAAGTGTGAAGATGCCACAGGATAGGACAGGGTTCACCTCTGTTGTTTATAGGTCTGCTATGAGTCATACTTGACTCATTTGACTCAATGACACCTAACAACAACAACAATCATACAGGTGAAGAAAGGAAGTTTTAGAATGTTAAATAACTTGCTTTAGGTCACATAGCAGGTTGGTGGTTGTGTGATTTCAAAACCCCTTATTTATAAGCATATAAAACAAAGATGAAAGAAACAAAATTAAATAATCTCCCTTGTGATTTACACCATTGGGAAAATTCCAATGGAGCATCAACTATGAGTAAGTTCTGACTCGATGGCGATGAGGTTGAAGGTTTTTTTAAAAAATAAAATGTTGAATAATTTGAATCAGGGTTGCCTGAATTATTTGGGTAGGAGCTATATAATGGCATTTATTCTCTGTAGCCCTTGTTTGATCCCAATATAGTTCTATTCTTCTTTCCTCCATCAAGACAGATGGAGGGGCAGGAACACATGCGATTCTGTCCAATACAGTAGAAATATCAGTGCTGCCTTCTGCTTCTCTAACTGGTCTGGTCTGGGCCACAGCCAGCCTTGCTGCCAGTGACACTTGGCAGACCAGTGTCAGGTTTAGTTCTGTATGTAAAGAATAACTCAAGCTTGATGGGGGCAACATAACAAGGTCAAACAAATGAGCAATGGGATTTGGTACAAATGAAGTTGGGAACATGTTGTGTCACAGGCAGGAGCTGGGCCTCAGGAGTGCTTTGTGGTCTGTGAGAAGCAGAGTCAGGCTGGGCAAAGGAATTCCAGAGAGTTCCTGTAGAAGATAATGTTGTTGCAAGGGGAGAAACAAAAAACAAAACTAGAGTTGATGCTATGCTGGAAGGCTTAGAAAGGGATCTAAAATTCATCCACAAGTCTGCTGCATCTCAGCCAACTGCATGGTCTGAATCACATTATCCACTTTTATTGCTTTCATGCCACCTGACATTATACTTAACATTATACTGTTGAGGTACTAATTTACTTATTTATTGCCTGTCTCTCTGACAAGAATGTAAGCATGTGAGAGCAAGAATCTTTCCAGTTTTGCTCACTGATCATCAGCTCCTGGAATAGTTGGTTCAATATATGTTTGTTAAATCAATGAGCAAAGGCAGAACAATATTTCTCTAGGAGACATTTGACTGACACAAGGCAACTGGTGGTTGCTGTTGCTGCTGCTGCTGTTAAATGCCACTGAGCTGAGTATAACTCAAAGTGACTCAATGAACAGCAGGTTTGAATTGTGTCCTGTCCTGCACCATCCTTCTCATCCATGACACATTTGAGTTTATTGCTGCAGACATTGTATCAGTTTACCTCACTGAAGGTCTTCCTCACCTTCACTGATCCTTCACATTTCCAAGCATGATGTCTCTTTCCAAGGAATAACCTCTCCTAACTTACCCAAATTATGTGAGATGAGGTTTCACCATCTTTTTCTCCAAGGCACATAGTGTTTGCATTTCCTGCAAGACATATTTGTTTGTTTTTTTTGGAAGTCCATGTGATATTCAGCATTGTTCTCCAAAATCACAACTCAAATGTATTGATTCTTAGCCTGTCATTCTTATTTATTGTCCGGCTCTCAGATGCATAACAGGTGATTGGAAAAACTGTGACTTGAATCAAGTACACCTAAGTCTTTAGATGGATATAATTGTTCTTTAGGACTTTGAAGATATTCCTGAAAACAGTTTTCCCAATGCTGTACATGACCCCATCTCCTGACTGCTGCAGGCTGTTGACAAGCAAGATTAAATCATTGATAATTTCAATATTTTCTCCATCTGTCATGATCCTGCCTTTTAGTATGGTGGTGAAGATTTTCTTTTTCTTGATATTGCAGGATAAGCCATATTGAAGGTTGTAGTCCTTGATCCTCTGGAGCAAGTACTATAGATTCTCCTTGCTTTCAGCAAGCAAACTTGTGTCCTCTGCATGAGACATGTTGTTCATGAGTCTTTCTCCAGTCCTGATGGTATACTCTTCTTCATAAAGTCCAATTTCTCAAATGATTTGCGCAGCATACAGATTGATTAGGTATGAAGGGAGGGAGGATACATCCCTGATGCATACCTTTCCCAACTTTAAATCATGCAGTATTCCTCTGGTTTTTTCAGACAACAGCTTCTTTTTCAAGGTATTGACTTCATGTAAGCATGATTAGGTGTTCTAGAATTTCCATTCTCTAGAACATTATTCATAGTTTGTCATGATTCACTTAGTCAAAGGCCTTCACGTAGCCAATAAAACACAAATAAACATCGTTCTCATATTCTCTGGTTTTAGTCAAGGTCTATCTCACATCAGCAAAACTATCCCTGGTGCCACAGACCCCTGTAAACCCAGCTTGAACTTCTGGCAGTTCTCTCTCAATGTACTATTCTGTTTTTGGATAATCTTCAACAGTATTTGGCTTGCATGTTATATTAATAATTTTTTTATTTTTAATAATTTACACATCCTGTTGGATCACCTTTTTTGAATGGGAACAAGTATGGATCTCTCTCTGTTAGTTGGCCAGGTAACTGTCTTCCAAATTTCCTAGCTCAGACTGGTAAATATATCCAGGGCTGCATCTGTTATTTGGAACATGTAATTGGTACCTCATTGATTTCTGGGGCTTTAATATTTGCCAATGCCTTTCATGTAGCTTGAACATCCTCCCTAATCATCACTGGCTCTTTATCATATGCTACTTTCTGAAATATTTCAGTGTCAATCAATTCTTATTTGTACAGTGACTCCATGTATTCCCTCTACCTTCTTTTAATGCTTCCTGTATCATTCAAAATTTTTCCCACAGCATCTCTCAGTATGGTTTAAATTTATTTTCAATTTGTGGCTTAAATTTATTTCCAGTTCAAGAAATTTAGTTTTGTTCTTGTCCTTGACCACTGACAGTGTGCCAGGTTAACTGTCTTCCAAATTTTTTGGCCAGTATTCATTAGTCCTTCCACTGTTTCATGGATTTCTTGAATTATCTCAGGAGGTGTTCTGTCAATTCCTGAAGATTTACTTTTTGTCAGTGTCTTCAGTGCAGCTTGAACTTTGTCCTTCATTATTATCAGTATATTTGCATAAGCTACTTCCCTAAATGATTAAATACAGATCAATTATTTTTTTAAATTTTAATTTTATATTGGATTGCTTGCAAAGTTCATATACAATGTGTTTCACACTATCATTCATTCACATTGTGTTTCATTTAATCATTTCTATTCATTATGCTTTAGAAAATTAATTACCGAATAATCCAATAGAAAGATGGGCACAGGATATGAACAGGCACTTCACCGAAGACGACATTCAGATG
>NW_006399880.1:475655-502594 GCF_000299155.1 Elephantulus edwardii | reverse complement strand
GATGTTAGACTGGAGACTAAGGTGTACCTGATCCAGGCCATAGTCTTCACAATTGCTTGTTACGCATCAGAGAGCTGGACAAGGACTAGGGATGATAGAGAATTTATGCCTTTGAACTGTGATGCTGGAGAAGAGTGTTGAATATACCATAGACTGCTAGGAGAACAAACAGGTTCATTCTGGAGAGAATGAAACCAGGCTGCTCACTGGAGTCAAGGATTATGAAGCTTCATCTGACATATTTTGGATATGTTACAAGGAGGGACTGGTCCTTGGAGAGGGACATCATGTTTGGTAGGGTGGAGGGACAGCATAAGAGAGGAAACTCTCGGTGAGATGGATCGATTCAGTAACTGGAGTAATGGAGGTAGGTGTATCAGAGACAGTAAGATTGGTACAGGATAGAGCAGGGTTTAGGATTCTTGTACGTAGAGTAGCTATGAGTTGCAAGCAACTTGACAGCGCATGACAACAATAACCAACGGTGTATGAGAGTTCCTATCTGTCTGCATCCTCTCTAACATGTATTGCTTGTTATCCTGTTAAATTTTGCCACTGCTACTGGGGTAAGATGGTATCTCATTTTAGTTTTGATTTACATCTCTATTATTATCAGTGATTTTGAGGATTGCTTCATGTGTCTGTTGCCCATCTGAATATCTTCTTCTGTGAAAAGTCTTTCCATGCCTTTTGCCCATTTTATAATTGTTTTCAGTCTTTTTCTTGAGGATATCCAGGTGTACTCTGTAAATTTTTGTTATTAGATCCTTGTCTGAGATGGTGTTGCCCCTGATTTTTCCCATTCAATGGGTTTTCACTTTGTTGGGAAAAGTTTTTGATGTGCACAGGGATTTGATTTTTTTTCTTTTTTTTCCACTGTGCAACCCAGTGCAGTGCCTTCAGTCTATGAGCAAGGAGGCCAATCAATAGCTTGGGTTTATGGTTCACTCTGGAATGGACGTTGTGAGAGACCTAGGGGTATAGGTTAGCCATAAATCCAAACCAATTTTTAGGGATTTAAATCTTTAGAAGGTCCCATTCATCAATTTTAACCTCTCCTGGTTGTGTTTTTCTGGCTGTCTTTGTCAGCCTCTTTATACCATAGTCTAGGCCTTCTAAGCTTGGTTCCACTTTGTCTCTTAAGATCTTTATAGTTTTGGGCTTTACCCCTAGGTCTCTGATCCAACTTGAGTTAATTTTTGTGTATGGTGAGGTGTGGATCCTGCTTCAGCTTTCTGCAGGTATCAGTACAATTTTGCCAATATAATTTGTTGAGGAGGTTGTCATGTTCCTCATTTGATTGATTTTATTTTCTTCTCAAATATCAGTTGACCATAGATCTTGAGTCCTCTGCTACTCATAGACACCTTATGTACAATAGCTCTGAAGTATGCCCTATCCTTAACCAGTCTTACTGACGCCAACACATCTCTCCTCATTACCCTAGTTACTATACCAATCCATCTCATCTAGAATCTTTCATTTTTGTGCTATCTCTCTACCCTTCGAAGCATAATGTCCTTCTCTAAGGACTGGTCCCTCCTGGTCATGTGCCCAAAGTATATGAGCCAGAGCTTCAAAATCCTTGCCTCCAAAGAGAAACTCGGTTTTATCCTCTCCAAGACAGACATGTTTGTTCTCTTAGATGTATGTATTGTGGCAACATATTTATGGGCTTTGTTAATTTCTTTTTTTGTGGTACTCTTTTCCTCTGAATTGACATATTTAGTCCATTCACATTAAGTGTGATTATTGACAAGCCAGGTTTTATCATTGTCATTTTGCTGGGTTTCTTTTTCTGTTGTTTCTGTTTACTATACTCCATCTACTTTCCTTATGTGTCTCTGTATGAAGGACTTCCCTTAAAATTTCTTATAGTTTTGGTCTTGTTTTCATAAATCCCTTAAGTTCCTTCTTTTCTTCAAATGACCCAATTTCTCCTTCATATTTGATGGACATCTTTGCTGAGTATGGAATCCTCCACTGGCAATTGCTTTCTTTCAACTTTCTATATATGCCATCCATTGTCTTCTTGCTTGCATGGTTTCTGCTGAAAAATCAAAATTTAGTCTTAATGTTTCCCCATTGTAGGTAACTCTTTGTTTTTCTTATGCTCCTTTTAGTATTCTATCTTTATCTTTTGTTTTGGAGAATTTAACAATGTTATGTCTCAATGTTTTTCTTTTTTTGGGTCTAATCTATTTGGTGTTTGGTGAGCTTCTTGAATGTGGATTTCTCTGTTCTTTATAATATCCCCAAAGTTTTCTTCTAGTACCTCCTCCACAATTTTCTCAGTGATTTCACTGGCCCTTTCATGTTCTGGAATTTGAATTATACATATTTTGTTCCTTTTGATGCCATTCTACATGATTTCACCTTAGCCCTATTCAATGTAGGCATGCCCACAATCCCAGAAGTCTGGTTGGCAGGGCCAAGAAAACAACACTTACATACCAGATCTAGGGGGCACATCATCCTCTCCTGGGAAACTTTCCTTTTGTGACAGCGGTGTGCTGCAAATGGAAGAGAAGAGGCCATGAGAAGTCAGTCCTGGAGCAGAATTTCAATGCAACGCATTTTTCCTCAGAGCCTTCTGAGAAAGCAAGCCTTCCCTAGTATTTGCGCTTAAAGACTTCCTAAACTTGAGAGATGTTGACCACAGCCTAATAGACTACAAGCAAACCAAGGCATTTGGAATCACTGATTTTTCTTCTAGTATATTTTCTTTGAGGTTTTTATCTTGGTATGTGCTCTATTGTTATTAGGGTTTTCAAATGCCTGTTATTTTGGAAATCGATGGCCATCCTTCTTTTTAGTCTCTCTTAATTAAAATGCTCAGATTTAGAACAATATCTGACAGACATTTTACAAAAAGGAACAGATGAAAGACATTTCTCCAATTATAGAAGCAACCAACAGATTCAGTGTTACTCCCTGCCCTTGGCACATTGTGTCTTGACCCATCCTTTTCCCTGCTCCACTAGCACCCTCTTCCACTCCCACTTACCCCATCCAACACCTCTCATTCCTATCCAGCCCTTGATATGATGGTTTAGATATCAAGCCTTTTGGACTTTGTGATTCCTATGTCTTCTATCTCACTGACTCAATATTTCATTTCTTCTGTTCTCCTGTTTTGTCCCTCCAGAATGTTGGACACTTCTGGCATTTTGGTTTTAGGATTCTGGATTGCACTTTCTTGCATTTCTTTTATTTCCAGTACAGTATTGGCTATATCCTTTGTGTAACTTAGTGATTTTTAAAGTTCTTGTACTTCTTTATCTATAGTTTCAATTATTTCTTCCATCTTTTGCACTTTCATCTATGGCTATTTAAGTTATTCCTCATCAGTGTATTTCTTCTGGTTCCCTAACTGTGGAATATTTGCTTTCTTAACAGCTTACATATTTCTTCCATAATTTTTCACTTTCCTCTGTAGATGTTCAGTTAACTCCACCCTAACAGATTTCTTCTGGTTCTCTGTGTCTAGGGTATTCATTGGGTGCGCAATATACTCTGCTTTTTTTTAGGAGTACATTTATTTTGGGTTGTTTTTTTCTTAAGGATTTTTTAGGCTGCCTGCTGCTTTCTTGACATCATGCAAATTTTTTCTTAGTAGATAGTAAGTAGGCTATTGTAAGTGTGTAATATTCCAGGGGAGGGCAATTATTCTTTGAAGGACCTATATATTTTAGTCCAAGGGCCCAATCGGGGGCTGTATTGTTCTCTGGAAAATCATAGTGGGTACCTACGGTTCAACTTTAGCTTAAGAAATCCCAAGCCTTCTACATATGTTGCAGTGAGGAGAGTTCAAGGGCATATGTACCCAGATTATAGAGCACAAGCATGAATTGTCCTTCAGAAACTAAAGCGAGTACACTCCTGTTACCCTTGACTTAAGAAATTCCAAGGCTTATGTTGCAGTCAGGACTGATCAAGTGCAGAAGTACCTGGATCATAGAGAGCAGGGACTTACTGTGTTCTGGATTGAGGTGGGTATACTCTTTTTCTTCTTGGCTTATGAATCTCAAGCCTTCTTCAGGTATTGCAAGTTAGGAGGATTCAATGGCAGATGTAATTCTTTTTGATACAGTAATTCTATCTTCCATCTTTCCTTTTCTGTTTCATATATTGTGCAATATCTTGCCCATAGAATTCTTCACTACTGCAGTTGTTGTTGTTATTGTTGTTGTTATGTGCTGTCAAGCCATCTGTGACTCATGTACAACAGCCCTAAACTCTGCTTTATCCCTTGCCAATTTTGTCTCCAACACTCCTATCCCCATTACCCCAGTGACTGAATCAATCCATTTTGTAGAAGGTCTTCCTCTCCTGTGCTGTCCCTCCACCCTCCCAAGCATGACATCCCTCTCCAAGGACTGATCCTGCCTTGAAACATGACCAAAATAAGTCAGAAGGAGCTTCAGAATCCTTGCCTCCAAGGAGCAACCTGGCTTCACCCTTTCTAGGACAAACTTGTTTGTTCTCCTAGCAGTACGTGGTCTATTCAACACTCTTCTCCAGCACAAAAGCTCAAAGGCATCAACTCTCCTTCTATCATTCCTAGTCATTGTCCAGCTCTCTTATGCATAGCAAGTAATTGCAAAGACCATGGCCTGGATCAGACACACCTTCTCTTCAGTATTTTGGAGAGGTCTCTGACAGCAGACTTTCCCAATGCAATTGTTGCAGTTAAAAGTTTATTTTTTTTTTTCTTCATTTCTTTCAACTTAAGAAATATAAAGAATATTCTTCCCATTGTTTTTTTAAAATCTATGTTTTTGCATATTTCATTTATAACATTGGACTTTGTCTCCTCAAACTGACCTTTGAATTTTTCTTTTCAATCTTTTATGTGAGCATTTATTCAGTCCACTCTTTGCTGTTATCATTAAGTGCTGCTACACTGCGGATGACTCATAGTGACCCTTTGAACAACAGATCAGAACTCTTTTATCCTGTGCCATCTTCACCCTTCCTGACACACTAGAACTGCCTGTGGTGATCATTGCATCAATCCACTTGGTTGAGGGTCTTCCTCTCCTTCACCAACCCTCCACCCTTTCAACCATCATGTCCCTCTCCAAGGATTAAACCCTCTTAGCAACATGTCCAAAGGATTTGCTTCCAAAGAGCATTCCAGCTGTACTATTTCCAAGACATATTTGTTTGTTCTTTTGGCTGTCCATGGAATGTTCAGTGCTCTTCTCCAGCATTATAAATCAAAGGCATCAATTCTTCTTTTATCACTCTTGTTCATTGTCCGCTCTCAGATGCATAGTAAGTGACTTAAAAGATAATGACTTGAATCAGATGTACCTTAGTTTTCAATATGACATAATTTGTTGTTGTTGTTAACTCCTCAATAGTTTGGAGACATCTCTAACTGCACACTTCCCTAGTGCAATGGGTCTCCTTGTTTTCTGACTGCTGGTACCAGCAGTGTTATTGTGGATCCAAGAAGATGAAGCTGTTGAAAGTTTGTTTGTGTTTTTTCCTCCATCCATCCTGATGTTGCCTCTGGGTCCAGTGGTAAGAACTTTTGTTTTCTTGTCATTGAGATGCAATCCATACTGAAGGCTGAATGCCTTGATCCTCTACAAGTGCCTCAACTCCTCCTCACTTTCAGTAAACAAGCTTGTGTCATCTACATAACACAGATTATTGATGAGTCTCCCTCCAATCCTATTAATAGAGTCTAGCTTCCTGAATAATTTGCTTAGCATGTTGATAACTTCAGCTTGCTTGGTTCCACATTTAATACACATGGCACCAGCAATCAGGAAAGCAAAAGATGAATTGCGCTGGTAAAGTCTGCTGTCAGGGGTGTTTCTAGAGTACTGAAGAGCAACAGTGTCATTATGGAGACCAAGCTGTGCCTGATTCATGCCATGGTATTCACAATTACTTGATATGCACCTGAGAGTTGTACAATAACTATAGATAATAGAAGAAGGATTGATAGGTTTAAGTTGTGATGCTGGAGAAGAGTGTTGAACATACCATGAACTGCCAGGAGAACAAATAGGTCTGTCCTAGAAAGGGTAAAACCAGT
Source organism: Elephantulus edwardii (assembly GCF_000299155.1). NCBI lineage: Eukaryota > Metazoa > Chordata > Mammalia > Macroscelidea > Macroscelididae > Elephantulus > Elephantulus edwardii. The sequence goes on along the minus strand of NW_006399880.1, from coordinate 496,539 downwards.
CTGTTTCTTGGAGGCAAGGATTTTGAAGCTCCATCTGACATACTTTGGGCATGTGGCCAGGGGGGACCAGTCCTTGGAAAAGAACATCATACTTGGAAGGGTGAAGGGATAGCACAGGACAGGAAGACCCAGGAAGAGATGGATTGACTCAGTGACTGCAGAAATGGAATTATGTCTGTCAGAGACATGGGACTTGTCCAGGATAGGGCAGATTTCAGAGCTATTGTTCATAGGGTCTCTATGAGTCACAGGTGACTCGATGGTACATAACAACACAACAACATACAGATTAAATAGGCAGGGTAAGAGAATACAACCCTGATATACAACTCTTTTCTTAATTTTAAACCATGCAGTAATTCCCCATGTTCTATTCACACAACAGTCTCCTGTTGTAGGTCTAGATTTTACATGAGCACAATTAAGTTCTCTGGGATTTCCATTCTTTTCAATGTCAGCCACAACTTGTTATAACCCACACCGTCAAATGCCTTTGCATAGTCAATAAAGTAAAAATAGGCATTTTTCTGGTATTCTCTACTTTCAGCCAGAATCCATCTGACATCAGCAATGATGTCCCTGGTGCCATTGCCTCTTCTAAATCCTGCTTGAACTTCTGGCAGTTCCCTATCTGTATACTGTTCTAGCTGGTTTTGAATGATCTTCAGCAGAATTTTGCTTGCATGTGATATTAAAGACATTGTTCTATAGCTTCCACGTTCAGTTTAGTCACCTTTCTTGGGCATGACAACAAATATAGACCTCTTGCAATATGTTTGCCAGACAGCTGTCCTCCAAATTACCTGACATAGACTGGTGCGCACATCCAAGGTTTCATCTGTTAATTGAAATAAGTCAGTTGGTATCCCATCAATTCCTGGGGCCTTATTTTTTGCCAAGGCCTTCAATGCAGCTTTCATTTCCTCTTTCATCACCATTGGCTCCTGTTCATATGGTTGTTGTTGTGCCGTTGAGTCACAGGCAACTCATAGCGACCCTATGAAGGAGAGTCCTCAATGCTTGTGTGTCTTTCATCCTCTCTCCAGGTTTATAGGGTTTCTGGAGGTAAGCTATTACAAAAGTGGATGCCACTCCAATTTTTCAGTGTCAGTCAGTTCTTCTGGTACACCATCTTCTTCTGATACTTCTTTGGTCACTCAATTCATTACCCATAGCATCTTTCAGTATTGTGACTTGAGGTTTAAATTTGTTTTTTCAGTTCTCATTGATTGAGAAATGCAGAGCAAGTTCTACCCTTTCATTTCTCCAATTCAAGCTCTTTGAACATTCCACTTTTCTTTGTCCTCTTGAGCTGCCCTTTGAATCTTCTGTAGAGCTCTTGTACTTTGACACATTTCCCTTTGTTTTGTTTTCTCAATGCTCTGGTACAATTTTTAGAGTCTCTTTTGATATCTATTTTGGTTTTTCCTTTCTCCTCTGTTTTGCTTTCTTCATGAATGATATCCTTGACATCATCCCACATTTCATCTAGTCTTTGATCATTGGTGTTTAAAGCCTCAAACTTATTTCTAAGATGATCTTGAAATTCAAATGGAATAAATGTAAGATCATATCTTGTTTCCTACAGATTTAATTTTCCTTGTCCTCAATTTGAACTTGTATATGAGTAGTTGATGGTCTGACCCACATCCACCCTGGCCTACTTTAGACTACCGATAGATATTGAGCTTCTCCAACAATTTTTCCACAAATGCAGTCAGTCTGATTCCTGTGCAGTCTAGCAAATGATATCCATGTGTAAAGTCTTCATTTGTGTCTTTTAAAAACAGTATTACAATGAATGAGTCATTGTAAATACAAAATGTGATCATTAAATTTTCATCCTCATTTTTATCCCCAAGCCCATATTTTCCAACTACTATTCCTTCTTCATGGTTTCCAACTTTTGCATTCTCGTCCCCAATAATCATTAATCCATCTTGATAGCATGTTAGGTGAATTTTGGACTGCAAGTTTTGGTAAAAATTCTCAATTTCTTCTTCTTTGACTCAAGATGTAGAAAGCATATATTTGAATAATAGTTATGTTAACAAGTCTCCACTATATATGTATAGATACTCTCCTATCGCTCACAATATTCTTTTTCAGTCTACTCTAGCTACTCTTTATTCAATAATGTTGTTGTTGTTATTATGTGCTGTCAAGTCTCCTGGGACTCATAGTGACACGGTGTACAAAAGCTCTGAACCCTGCTCTATCCTGAGCCAACCTCGTTGTCTCTGCCATACCTAAACACATTACCCCACCCACTGAATCATCAAGGGTCTTCCTCTCTTGCACTATCCTTCTACCCTCCCAAGCATATTTTTCCTCTCCAGGACTGATCCCTCCTTGCAACATGCCCATGCTATGTCAGATGAGGCTTCAGAATCCTTGCCTCCAAGGGGCAGCCCAGTTTCACCTTCTCCAGGATGGACTTGTTTGTTCTCCTAGCAATCCATGGTATGTTCAATACTCTTCTCCAGCACAACGGTTCAAAGACATCAGTTCTCCTTCTATCATCCCTAGTCCTTGTCCATCTTTCTGATGCATAATAAGTAAATGTGAAGACCATGGTCTGAATCAGGTGCACCTTAGTTTCCAGACTGACATCATTGCTCTTCAGCACTCTGGAGAGGTCCCTGACAGCAGAGTTTTTCAATGCAATTCCTCTTTTCACTTCTTGGTTGCTAGTCCCAAGAATGTTGATTGTGGAGCCAAGCAAACTAAAGCTGTTAACAATCTGTATATCTTCACCATCCATACTAATGCTGCCAATTGATAATGCATTTCATAAACTCCTCTGACTTGAATTTAATATTTTCTTTATTTCTTGTCTTTTCAATTGTCTTTTGTTTTCTTAATTTCTGTGATGGCATCAAACAATTTGTCTTATCGTTGATCTTTAGTGTTAAATGAATCAGTATATATTCTTCAAAGGGTGTCTTAATCAGGTAGAATATGGTCTTATTTTGGTTCTTTAAGACTTTTAAAACAATTTTTAAATTTCATTTTTTTATTAATGATTTTTAATGCAACATGTATATTTTTACAGCATATTCTTTCCATTTATTTTCCCCCCAGTTATTCACTGTTGCACATTTTCCTCCCTGCCCACCCCTCCCCCCAGTTCATTTTTCTCTTTGAAGGAAAAAAAAGTTCTTTCATTGTCATGCAGTCCCCCCAATCCACAGTCCACTTTATGTGCATTTCTTTTTCTGTAATCTTATCATGAAAATAATACTTAATCCTATATTCCTTTTAAACAGTTCTCTTGAAGACCTTTAAAATCCCTGTGCTGTGCAAGAAAGGACCTGTACCAGCTGCCTCCGACGGCTGCACTGGTGATGCCAATGGCCACCACCTGAGACTCCAGTCAACTGATGTCTCCCCATTCCTGTTCCTGCTGCCATAGGACCCCACTCTGCCAAGCCCCACCTTAGACAATAAAGCTGCCCCACTGTTAGTACCCCAAAAAAAAGTTTTCTTCAGCTTCAACTCACACATACCTGGGAACAATTGATGATCTGTTCTGGAGTTAGCTCAGACCTTGTACTGAATGATTTTTGTGTTTTCTATATTTTTAGTTTCAATTTTATAATATAATGCTTACCATAGAACAACCACAACAATAATCAAAACCTCACTCTCACTAAGTTGTTTTCAATTCAAAGCAATCCTCCACTAGATTTCTAAAGTTATAAATCTTTTTGAGGGAAGTCTTTATAATTTCTCTTACTCTTGCACTCACTGACCATTGTTTAGCAGCGAATTTTAAAGAGTAGAGTGACCACGTAAATTACATAGAATTAGAGGAAACAAAGACATCATTTACATACTCGAGTACAATAAGGTGAGAGATGATAGAGATGAAGATAACTTTCTAAGGAGCCTTTTGATACAATGATCAAAGGACTTGAATAGTAACTGAGAGCCTAGTGATTCAAACCTACTAGGTATTCTGTGGGTGAAGGTTGTGACAGTCTGCTTTCATAAAAGCTTGTTTGTTGTTGTTGATTGCCATGGGGCACGGCTTATAGCAACCCTGTGAACCAAAGACCGGAAGCCTATCACCATTTCTCAAAGTTCATAGAGTTTCCAGAGGCATGTTGTTTAGCAAGTGGATGCCACTCCTGCTTCCAAATATGTCTTAAACGGGGAGCTCCACCAAATACTGTCCACCATGTGTAGCCATTGTGTCATTTGACTCCCCAGTGGCACAAGGTTCAGCATCACAGCAGCCCCAGGTTACCTCAGTACAATAAATTGACAAAAGAGTGCAGTACCACTTAGAAGGATGTTCCTTCAAAATAATAACAACTGACTTTGAAGTTACAAGGGCTTTCCACAGGTCTTGTTGATGCTAAACAACAGGCTCAAATAAAAGACAAACAATATAATTCATTGTTGTTGTTGTTATGTGCCTGCGACCTATAGCAAACCTTCCCTATCATGAGCCAGTCTAGTAATTCCGACACACTAATCCCCATTGCTCCAGATACCGTATCAATCCGTCTCATCCTGGGTCTTCTTCTCCTGCACTGTCCCTCCACCCTTCTGAGCATGATGCCTTTCTCCAACGATCAGTCTCCCCTGGCCACCTGCCGAAAGTTTGTGAGAAGGAACTTCAAAATCCTAGCCTCCAAGGGGACACTTGGTTTCATCCTCTCCAAGAAAGACCTATTTGTTTTCTTGACTGTTGCTGGTATATTCAAGACTCTTCTCCAGCACCAGAACTTGAAGGCATCAATTCTTTTTCTGTCATCCTACTGTTATTATCCTTATATCATTCATGAAGCTGCTGCACAGAAAGTGTAAGTAACTTACCAAAGCTTGCACAGTTAGGAAATAACAGAATCACAAGAAAATAATTACTAATATTCCACAGCACTTCAAAATTTTACAACTTTCATTTATTTTGGGTCCTTCAACATTAATTGTATTGAAGGAATAACATCTGTTTAATTTTACAAATGAAAACGAAAACTCTTTTTTTTTTTTTTTTTTTGCCCTGAAAACGAAAACTCTTAAACAGTGACTTTTCCAAGCTGGGGAATGGAGGGGCTAGAAGAAAAATTTTGCTTTTCAGAGTCTTTATCTTTTCTTTCTGCCATTATACAGATTGCTTTGTATTGCAGACAATTCTATTAAAATATTCCACTAAGCACTAATGACTTCTCAAAGCTTAATTCTAGATTTCCACTCCTGATAGGAAAAATTATCTAATTCACCTTTTCTATCTCTGCACCAAACACAGTGTTTGGCATAGAGAAAACAGCCTTAGAAATCTTAGGAGATTTTCTAGCCTGTCCTATAAGGTTGTAATGAGTTGGAATCAGTTTGTGAGCAATAGGTTTGCGCGTGTGTGTGTGTGTGTGTGTGTGTGTGTGTGTGTGTGTGTACTCTAGGTTTTCAACCAACTTTAAAACACAAAGACCTGCCTACTGTGTCCTAATTGTTTTAAACAAGAGGCTTCCACCCCAGAACCTCTTGTTAATTAAATAAAAACAACCAAATAGCTTACACCTGATTGTTACTTAAAACAAACAAATAGCTTATACCTGATTGTTAATTAAATGAAGATGTCCTACCTTCCAGAATCCAACTGCTACAAAAAAGAGGTTCCAGGCAGCCTCCAAACAAATTTTAATCACAAAGTCCCACCCACTGGGTCCTAAATGTTTTAAACAAGAGACTTCCTGCCCACAACTTATTATTAATGAAATAAAAATGAGCAAACAGCTTATACTTGATTGTTAATGAAATAAACAATTGTCGATGTCAGAGGGATCCTCCAGTAAGTAAAGAATACTGGAAGACTATCTATTTATGCTTTATTGACTACACAAAGGCATTTGACTTGTGAATTATAACAAGTTATGGCTAACATTTAGAAGAATGGGAATCCCAGAGAACTTAATTGTGCTTATGTGAAACCTATAACTAGACTAGGAAGGAGGCTGTTGTGAGAACAGAGCAAGGGAACACTACTTGGTTTAAAATTAGGAAATGAATGTGTCAGTGTTATAGTCTTTCTTCATACTTCATTAAATCCGTATGCTGAGCAAATATTTCCAGAAGCGTGACTCTGTGAAATGGAATGTGGCATTAAGATCAGAGGGAGACAATAACCTGTGTAATGCAGATGACACAACCTTGCTTGCTGAAAGAGAGGAGGACTGGAAATACTTGTTGCAGAAGATCAAAGAATACAGCTTTCACTATGGATTGCATCCCAATGTCAAGAAAATAAAGATTCTCATCACTGGAACTTTTGGCAACATTATGATATATCGACAAAAGATTGAAATGTCAACAACTTCATCTTTGTACTAGCAGTTAGGAATTCAGGAGACGTATTACACGGCAAAGGCTGCAGTTAGGGATGTCTCCAATTACTGAGGAGTAATGGTGTCAATTTGAGGACTAAGGTACATCTAATTCAAGCCACGGTTAATCTGATTGCTTGCTATGCTTTTAAGAGCTGGACGATGAATAAGGATGACAGAAAAGAATTGATGCCTTTGAGCTGTGGTGTGGGAGAATAGTGCTGAGCTTCTGTTGACTTCTAAAAGAACAACAACAACAAGAATAAAATATGCCTTGGAGAGGGTGTAGCAAGATTATTCTTTAGAGGCAAGCATGAGTTTTCACCTCATATATTTCAGGCATGTTGCAAGGAGGGCTGACTGTTCCTTGGAGAGGGACATGATGCTTGGAAAAGTAGAGGGTTGGCAAAGGAAAGGAAGACCCTTGATCAGGTTGATTAACATGGTGACTGCAATGGGCTCTTGTGTGTCAGGAGTGTGAAGAAGGCACAAGATAGGACGGGGTTCAGATCTATTGTTCATAAGGTTACTTCGTGTCGTACTCAACTCAATGGCACCTAATAACAACAACAACAACTCTAGGTTTTAGATGACTAGAGAGTCTTAGAAATCATTAGATTTGGAATATGTTTTTGCACTGTAGGTGTATTGAACTAGATTGATGATTGGGTATCAAGGCTGACTCCTTAACGTATTCACCTTAATTAATTAGATAGTTGGTAGAAAGATACACAAAATTAGGATAAATGTTGCCCTGAGTTCATTATTTGTTTATTTGAGGGTAAGTTTAGGAGGGCTTTGGTGATTTTTAGGCACATGAGGATACTTAGAGTTGGGGTTGGGGTTTTTTTTGTGTGTGTGTGTGTGTTTTGTTGGGTTTTTTTTTTTTAATGTGTCCTCATGAAAATATTGACTAGACAGGACATATGAGTCTAGAATTCTGGGGGGTTGGATGTCTGGGCTACACACATATGTTTAGGAGGCATGTTTAGAATAAAATAACCTGAATGAGTATGTCATCTTTTACTCTGAAACAGTTTATGTGCTTGGAGAAAAAGGTTGAGAGGTGGGAAGAAAGTACTCCTAAGTGAAAAGCTGAATGCCAGAGAAGTTAATCAGTCAATTAGAGAACTATACATGAAGCACCAACAGAGCTTCATGAACTGTGGCATTTCTGGGGTAAATGAGATGAACACAGTCTCTGTCTAAAATCTTACAGCCTATAAATTAGGCTGCTTTTTATCCTAGTTCAATATCTATCTTGATATCAGGAACAAGGAAATCTTATCTTTCATTTTGATGGGATGAATGGACTTTTCTTCCCACCTTCCTAGGTTAGAGAATGCTGATAATTAAGTTTGGACTGTGTCCAAAATTTAGATGGGCATAGCTGTATGTGGATATACAATGATTACAGCCAGAAGGAGAACTGTGTTTAGATAAAGGGACAAATTCCCTGAGCTATCCAGGTCTTTCTCAAGTAAAGGTTATGGTATGAAGTAATTGTCCTTTATTCCTAGTTGTCTGTGGATTAAAGAATTGATATTAATAGTCCATTTTGTTATATTATAATATACATTTCAGGGAATTCTGGTGGTCTAGTAGATAAGGAGTGACAATATCAAAATAAAGGGAGATGGTTTAAATCTACCAGGAACTCCTTGGGATGAAGATGCGCAACCTCCTCCAGTGTTAGGATAGAAGGAGAATTGATGCCTTTGAGCTGTGGTGCTGGAGAATAGTATTGAGGGTACTATGGACTGCTAGGAAAACAAACAGATTCATCCTGGAAAGGGTTAAATTGGGCGGCTCCTTGGAGGCAAGAAGTCTGAGGCTCTGTCTAATATACTTTGGACATGTTGTAAGGAGGGACCGGTCCTTGGAGAGGGACCCATGCTTGGTAGGGTAGAGGGACAGCACAGGAGGGGAAGGCCCTCTATGAGACAGATTGATTCAGTGACTGGGTTAATTGGGATGGGAGTGAGTGTCAGAGACAGTGCGATTAGCACAGGACAGAGCAGAGTTTAGGGCTGTTGTACATAGGGTCACTATGAATCTCAAGTGACTCGACGGCACATAACAACAACAACAAGGTACCATTGGGTTGGAATTGACTTATAGTTGAACCTCCAGCAGTAGATTTCCCATCTTTCTCCTGAGGAGCCATTGGTGGATTCAAACTGCATTCCTTTGTGTTGGCAGCCCAACTCCTCACCACTAAGTCCCCAAATCTCCCTTGTTATTTGCTGCCTCTGAAATTTCACTAGAGGGTAAGCTATGAGTTAGTTCTGACTCAAAGACACATAGTAACAATAAAAATATACTTTACTTACATTAATTAAAACACATTACTCAAAAGGAATTTTCCTTGTAATATATGAAGTGGGTGACATAATGCCCATTCTAAAGGTGAGACTACTGAGGATAAGAATATAACTAAATCTCCTGAGGTCAAAGAGTCTATAAGTCCTCGACTGAGGTCTTATAGGAAACATTGTGCTCTTCTTACACCAAAGCCCAAAGAGACACAATTTTTTTTCTTTCTTTCTATGCATATGACCAGGAGGGACCAGTCGTTGGAGAAAGACATTGTGCTTGGAAGGAAGGAGGGACAAGATAGGAGATAAGATGGATTGACACGGTAACTGGGGCAGTGGGGTTAAGTGTGTGGAGTCAGTGAGACTGGCTCAGGATTGGGCAGAATTTAGAGCTATTGTACATAGGGATCCTATCACTTGCGAGCAACTTGCTGGCATAGAACAACAACAACACAACAATATGTTGTTATTAGGTGCCAATGAGGGAACTATGACTCAAAGAGACTGTAAAAGGTGTAGGTATAATAAGGTGGGGATAGCCAAACCTGACTTGTGCTTGTTTCTTAAAGAGGAACTGTCTCCTTCAATAATACCCATAAATCTCAAATAAAGGCTGCTTAGTCAGACACACCACTCTACATGCTCGTATATCTTTGTCAACCAATCATTTGGGTTCAATATTTGTTGTTAACTCACAGATTTTATTCATTTTGGGGTTTGCTAGGAAAATGGGTTGGGTTGTGGTGGAGGCAAGTCCAGGTTTTGTCCAGCAGTCCCAATCCAGGTAACAAGGCACAATGCCTGCTTCTTGGAATTCATATAGGTTTTGCATTAATGCATTTAGGTGTCCTGGAATTCCCATTCTTGTCAATGTTAGCCATAATATATTGTGAACCATATAATCATTTACCTTCAGATTATCAGTAAAATATCTTTCTGGTATTCTTTGAATTTACCTAAAATTCATCTGACATCAGTAATGATACCTTTTGTTTCATGGCGTCTTCAGAATCTAGTTTAAATTTCTGGTAGTTCTCTGTAATGTCCTTTTTTAGGGTTTTTCAATAATTTTCAGAAAGATTTTACTTGATATTAATGATTTTCTTTGATAATTTATATTGCATCACCTTTTTTGCAATGAGAACACACATAGATCTCTCCTAGGAAGCTGACCAAGTAGCTGTCTTCCAAGTTGCTTGGTATAGACTCGTAAGCATGTCCAGGACTGCATCTGTCTGTAGAAACACTTCAAATGGTAGTATACTAATTCCTGAAGTCTTATTTTTTTTCCCCAATGCCTCCAGTGCAACTTGGACTTCTTCCTTCATTTGCATTGGTTCTTGATCGTATGGTAATTCCCAGAATGGGTCAAGATAGAAAATATTAAATGTGACCTACATATTATTTCTAGACTGCTTTTCCTCAAGGTAGGTAACTTCAGTTCTTCCAACTAATCACTGTAGACTGGTTAACTATTAAGGTACTTGGTACAGAGCTTAACAATTGCTGTTTAGCATTACTATGCCGTTTGGCAGATAAAGGAACTGAACCTCAGAGAAATAAAGGGGCTTACCTAGTGTCCTACATCTCACCATCAAGGCTACTATTCTGCACCTTCTTATTTTATCAATGTTTATTTATTATGAGCTTTTTCACAGTGAGCCGAACTGATCTCTCTCCTCCCTCATTCAGGTTTCTACTTTTTAAAACCCAAATCCAACCCACGTCACAAAGTCAATTATGATTCATCAAGTCTTTCTATTGGGCTTCCAAGGTTGCACCTTTTTATTAGAGGAAACTGCCTATCTGTGTCTCATCAGGCTGCTGGTGGATTTGAACTTCTGATCTTTCAATCAGCAATAGGTCATTTAATGCACTACACAACTGGGGCTCCTTATACATCTTTTCAAATGATCCTAATTATTTGGGTTTCAGAGGACTCCTTTCTTGTACCAAAGGTTCGCGTCTTCTCATTTGGTTTAGTATAGCAGTTTGTTTATTCATTCACTCTGAGACTGGAGCTGGCTGGCTGGCAGAATTTAATCAGAAGATTGTGTAACTGTGGCAAGAGGCTGCCCAAATCTATAACTATAATGAAAGAATAAGAGACAGGAGAATTGAATTTAAAAGTAGCTTGCTTTGCAAAGGGGAAAATTCCAACTCCCCCTCCCTTCTGATTCTTACTACTCACCTGGGAGAAGAAACAAAATCATAGCTGAAAGGGCATAAGATCATCTCTGAATTACCTTAAAAACAAACCAACCCTGTAGAGTTGCCCTTACCCATCCTCAGCCCTCCCCACCTTGAGTTCCCATACATGTTTTATTAGATATCCTTTTATTTTTACAATAATGGAAGGTGGAGAAGGAAATGGGAAAGATCCGGGCAAAAAGACAGGGTAATGATGGACAAGGTCCAACAGTTATTAATTTTATAAAACAGAATGCATGAGAATGATTGTATGAAATGCAATGTGAATAAAGAGTAGTGTGAAGCAATGTATACGAACCTTATTAAAAAAACCAATTAAAAAATAGAAAAAAAAATCAACCCAAATCAACTCACCAAAAACCAAACCCAAAACCCTCATACTCAGCGCCATCCAGTGAGTTGATTCTAATTCAAAATGACCTTCTGTTGGATTTCTGAGGCTGTAAATCCTAATGGGAGGAGGCTACCCATCTGTCTTCTAAGGAGCTGCTGCTGAATCCTAATCAGAACTGCTGGAGGAGTGTATTCTTGGTTAGCAGTGAAGCTTGCTGCAGACTAAAGCACCTTGACTAACATTTTAGGGACTTCCTAGGGAGCTCCATAACACTAGAGCTCCCTAAGAAATCTCTAGAATGTCAATTATACACACAGAGTAGATACCACTTGAGTGACATTGTCTGTGAAAGGAAAGAATCAGGTTTCATGGTTGAATTTTAGTGAGTAGAATAAAGATGCTCTGAGAAGAGCCCCAGTGCCTTTGTGTCTACCCCATCTAGTCTGGTGTCTGAAATTTGTCCAGTTGGCATTACGTTCTGTAGCTTACTAGCTACTGCAATATGTATTCAACACTTCAGACTATGAAGTGATTTTGTACATCTATTTTTGTTAATCTGAAAAAAAATGCTGTGGTGAATGCTGCAAGATATAGGAAGAGATCTAGTATAGAAGTTTCCAGCAAAAATATGGAATTAGGAGGACTGACTTATACATAGCGCTTTATCGTGATACTAAAACATGTCAAACTTTCGTATTCTCATCGATAATATGGACAGTATTATTGTAGTGTATATATATATATTGCTTGGGGCTTTTGGTAAATAGCATCACACAAGTTTTATTGCCTGGCACATATTGCATGCTCAGTATATGTTTTCTAATATTATTATTTTTATCTGCTTGACAGATGAGAAAACTACAAATCAGATTGAGAAAGTGATTTACCCAAGGTTGTCAGAGCTGCAGAGCCCAGATCTTCTGACTTCTTGCCATCTCTGTCTGCTCCAGAACCTTGAATCAGTACCAATACAACTCTTATCACAGTAAGTTTAGTGTCTTTAATTGAAGGTACTCTCAGGTTACACAGGGAAAGTCTTTGTTTTTTCTTTAAGAGAGGTTTTACTTTAAGGTCATTAAAATGCTGCTATGGTGCTTGGGTTTTGTTATAGCTTCTAAGTATCTTTTAATTGCTAAGTATTGCTGAAAGCTCCAGGGCAAAGGTGTTTGTGTTTCTTTGTTTTTAAACAAGACAGATAAACAAACAAGAATGAACACAACGTTCAGTGAAGATTTTGAACTGGCTGGCTGCTGAGGTTCTTCCTGTGCTGACACTCTATGGATCTCATTGCTCACCTGTCAGTGTCCGTTGCTAGCCAGTGAGGGATTGCAGCTATAACTTTGCACTTTCTAACTTTGTGTCTCTGAGCTTCTCAGGGAGGAAGACAGCTATCTGAGCCAGGTGGCAAACTGCCCTTTGTGAACAAAGTTAGAATGCTGTTGAGTCTTTCCCCCCCTTTTTCTTTCTGAGGAGGGTCCTTTAAGAAGGATCTAGAAAAACTAGCTGGAGTGGTTTGGTCAAGACCACATGGGTAGAAAGTTGCAGATATAAGGCTCAAGGAGAATAGTTCTCCTGTTACCTTGGCTATCGGGCTACCTGCCACAGCAGACAGGTGCTCCTAGGAACCTTTAAGAGAGATGTGTCTGCTTGTGTCTGTGTGCACAACAACACAGACACATGGGGTGCCGGAACAGTATTAGAAGGATTATCATTTGGTGTGTTTATTCCTGTCCTCAATTTCTAATTAATAGTCAAGGGAAATTATAACATAAAGGGCATCAGCAATACCCTTTGGAAAGGGTGGACATTCTCAAGGACCAGCCTTAATCATAGCAGCACATAGCAGAGGAGGCAAGGCGTCTCCATTATACCATCTAGGACCTTATTACTCAAAGTGTGTGGTCCCTGGACCACCAGCAGCTGCGCAAGTGGGAGCTTGTTAGAAATGTAGCATCTTTTTTTTTTTTCTTTTAGAAATGTAGCATCTTTAACCCTGCCTTAGACATCCTGGATGAAATTCTTTGTCTTAATAAGACGTCAAGGTGATTCATTGTTTTTGAAGAATGACTATATGCATTCATGTTCTGATGATGTATGTATGGGCCATTGTTTGCCAACTGATGGGCTAAATAGGAGAAGACAATAAGTTTAGTCCAATGTGTAGTCTGGTTAAGACTTCAAGGCTTCCAAGAGCACTGCATTAAGAGTAATACAAGCTCAGTGCCTCTATCAATTAGTTAATGAGGGCTGCTTAGGTGAGGGGTAAGAGATGGGGGCTATGGGTAGGTGCGTGATTGCTGCAAATTGGGTAGTAACAATTATCTTGTTGTTAGACCACTGCAGAATTCTCATGTAGCTTGGACATTTTTTAACTTGAAGGTTGGCAAACTTTTCTAACTTGGAGGTTGGCAACCTGGGTTGGGTGATGCCTACTGGAAGTTAGGAGACAGACCTGGTTTTGATTCTACCCTTACCTAGCTCGGTGACCTTGCAAAAGTCACTCACATGTTTAGAGCCTTAAGTTCCACATCTGCACTCATCTTCCTCCAAGGTTTTGGAGAAGCTTATATGAAATAGGAATTATAAAAGTGTCTATGCTAGAGAAATGATGATGATAATGAAGACAAACAGGCCTCAAGAATATCAGTGATGCTCCCAGAAAGCAGTGAGTTAAGCTTTTAATTCTGATATATATTGATTGACTACCTGCTAAGACCAATCCTAGGTGCCATATGTAAGCCCTTGAAATAAGACATTGTGTAAATGCATGAAGAAATGCTCAAAATAACTGGCAATAAGATGCAAATCAAAACCACAATAAGATACCACCTCACTCCAGTAGAAGTGGCAAAGTTTAACAGGACAGCAATAATAAACATTGGAGAAGATGTGACAAGATAGGAGCTCTTACCCATTTTGGGTTGAATTGTAAAATGATACAACTACATTGGAAGGCAGTTTGGCATTTCCTCAAAAAGGTGAATATAGAAATTCCATATGGCCACTGCTATTCTGGTGGTTGGAATATATCTCAAGAGAATGAGAACTGAGGCACAAATGGAGACTTGTACATCAACGTTCATAGCAGCATTATTCAACCACAATCAAATGGATTGAGAAATTATGGTACATTCACATGATGGAATGCTACGCAGCACACAGGAGCAATGATTTTGTAAATTATTACCTAACTTGGGAAAGACTGGAGAGTATTATGCTAAGTGAACTAACTCAGTCATGTAAGGACAAATATTGTATAAAAACATCTTTGTAGAATGAGTGTGAGAGTATGAGGGGGAGGGATAATCATAGGGTCTCACAATTTGATAGATGGAGGGAGAAGTGGGTGAAGGAAATGGGACAGAGACAGTGTGTAAAAAAATGTATAAGAACTTGGTAAATAAACCAGTATAAAATTTAAAAAGCATGTAAAAAATTGTGTAAATGAACACATCCAAATTTATAGTGGTGATAATGAGATGGTAACGCCTAACATTTAGTGATAATCAAAGTCATTTATTTATTTTTTAAGTTCTCACATCAACTATTTAAGGTGTGCTTAGTTTACTGCTATTTTACACATGTTAAACTAAAGCTTAAAGTATTATTTCTTGCTATTTTTTTTTATTAAAAAGACATTGCTTCATTCAAGTCAAAGGGACAAATTTATAATGGTGAAAATTCAAGTCCCATAGAATATTTGGGAATGGGAGGAAGTGTTCAAAGAGAGAATGACTGGGAGGTTCTAGTGCTTTTGAGATTCCAGCTTGTCTGAATTTGTACCACAAAGTGATGGCTGGTCTTGCCAAGAAGACTTGGCATGAGCTGAGTTTGTCACCTTGTAGCAGTGCATGCTGCCCTAGCCCTCTCTGATTGAAGACACTGTAGCTGGCAGTCCAGACCAGGGAAATGCCCAGCCAACTTGGAAGGCAAGACTTTGTGATGAGCTAACTGACAAAAGTGGGGCCACGGAGTCAGCACAACCAGATTGCTGCACTTTGTGTTTACAACATGGAGCCCATCTCCAAATTAAATCGTCTGTATTTCTCACTTAGGGGGAGGTGAAGGAGAGCAAATCAACATAACATAGAGGCCAGCGAACATGAGACATTTTTCTTTCCTCAATAGCTGGAGACTCAAGTACTTCTTGAAACAGTGTATTGGTTGTGACTGTAAACCTGACAGGTAGGGTTTATTAATGGATTTTTTCTCACTTAGGCATGTTGTTTGCTATTGAGTCAGAACTGACTCATAGATGACTCTTCAGTGGGCTTTTAGAGACAGTGAATTGCACAGGAGGAGATTGCCCATCCTTCTCCCACCTATTAAGCATAGTAGTTGAGTGTTTGACATAATAGTTGAGTATCTGGGCCTTGAATTAGTTGACCAAGTGCAAGTTTCTATGGTACTATTTGCTGGTTGAGTGACGAGTGACGATGGGCATGTTTATTAGTTAAAAACTTTGTTCTTCATCTAATGTAAAGGTAGCAATGTTGTTGTTAGTTACCAAAAAATGAGCTCTAACTCATAGTGACTTATCTATAACAAGGATGGATCCTATCACCATATGTTTTCAATTTTTATGATTGGAGTTCCTCAGCTGTGTCACCACTGTGCCAATTAGCAGCCCCATGATAGATACAGAAGAGATTGAGGTTATTAACAATGACAGCTTGCTCAGCTTCACAATCAATACCCTTGGCACTAGCAGTCAGGAAATCAAAAGACAAATTGAATTAGGAAAATCTGCTGTCATGGACCTCTTTAGAGTACTAAGAAGCAACGATGTCAGTCTAGAGACTAAGGTGCACTGGATCCAGTCCATGCTCTTCACAATCACTTGCTATGTATCAGAGAGCTGGACAATAACTAAGGATGACAGATAAGAATCGATACCTTTGAGTTATGGTGCCAGAGAAGAGTATTGAACATACCATGGTCCTGGACAGAGTGAAGCTAAGCTGCTCCTTAGAGGCACAGATTTTTAAGCTCTGTCTTACATACTTAGGTCACTTCGTCATGAGAGACCAGTATTTGGAGAAGAACATTAATGCTTGGAAATGTGGATGGACAGCACATGAGAGGAATACCCTGGATGAGATGGATTAACACAGTAACTGGGGTATAGAGGGTAAGTGTGTTGGAGACAGTGAGGTTGGATCAAGACAGGACAGAATTCAGTACATGGGGTCACTGTGAGTCGCAGACAACTCGACAAGACATAACATCCACAATAACACAATAAAGCATATAACGCATAACTGCTTCAAACATTTGTTGACAAAGGTCAAAGACCATAACCTTCAATATGGATGATGTCTAAAAGTCAAGTAAACAAAAATCCTTACCACTCGATCAATAAGTAACATCATGATAAATGGAGAAAATACTGATGTTTTCAGTCATTTCATCTTACTTGGATCCACAGCCAACATCATTGGTCCCAGGGAAAAGAAATCAAAAGATATTGCATTGGGAAAATCTGCTGTAAAGGACCTCTTAAAAGTGTCAAAGTAATAATGTCAGGTTAAAAACCAAGGTGTGCCTGATTCCAAGTAACAGTCTTTTCGATTACTTCCTAAACAAGTTTGGAAACATGAGTGGCATCCACTTCTGAAACGGCTTGCCTCCGGACACTCCATGAACAGTGTTCAGGCCTTTTGTTCATAGGGTCGCTATGAGTCGTCTATGACTCGATGGCAACTAACAACAAAAACATAAAAAAAACCTAGAGAGAGCTATGTTGGCCTAGTGGACAGAAAGTTATGCCACCAAGCCCAAGGTGGGGGATTTTAATCTGCGGTCCTCAGGCCTGGTTCAAATTGAGTTTTTTTTTCCAAACATTCTTCTAGGTGGTATAGCACTGGTCTGTGCATTGCTCTACAGAGGTAATTGGTGGTTGCTGTGACGCTAAGCACTGTGACACTGATGTGCCAAATGTGATAATGGTTACCCATGGTGAACAGTGTTTGGTGGAGCTTCCCGATTAAAAAGCTTGGAAGCCGGAGTAGTATCCACTTCCAAAATGGCTTGCCTCTGGAAACTCTATGAACAGTGCTCAGGCCTTTTGTTCATAGGGTCGCTATAAGTCGTCTCCGACTCAACAGCAACTAACAACAACAACATGCATCTGAAAGTTGGGCAATGAATAAGAGAAGAAGAATTGTTACTTTGAATTGTAATTTTGGAGAAAAGCATTAGATATGCCATGTACTAGCAAAAGAACAAATGAGTGTGTCTTAGAGGAAGTGTAAATAGGGTGTTGCTTAGAGGAAAGCTTGGTGAAACTTTGTCTCATGTACTTTGGACATGTCGACAGGAGGGATCAGTCTTTGAAAAAGAACATCATGCTGGAAAAGGTGGAGTGACAGGGAAAGAGAGGAAGACTCCCAGTAAGATGGATTGACACAGTGAATGCAACAATGGGCTCAAGCATATCTGAAATTGTGAGTATGATGCCAAGGTTCAGAGATGTTCTTTAGATGAACAATACAGGTGACACTATGCCAGGCAATCTGGAGGACAACCAACTGGTTGAAAGAGACCCATATATTTCCCCATTTCCAAACAAGGTAATCCAACAGAATGTGGAAATTAACAAATAATGTCTCTAATATCACATGCAAGCAAAATCTAATTGAAGATTAGGGAATTGTCAGAAGTTCAGACTGTATTTAGAAATCGCCATGACATGAGTGAGATCATTGCTAGCATCAGATGGATCTTGGCAAAAAGAGAGAATACAGAAGGATATCTTCTGTGGGTTTTTTTGAGTATGCAAAGGCTTTTGACTTTGGGGATCATAACAAATGATGGTTGACATTGAGAAGAATGGGAAACCCAGAATGCTTAATTGTGTTCATTTGAAACCTATGCATACAATAAGAAGCTGTAGTCCAAATAGAAGGAGGAAACACTGAATGGTTTAAAATCAGGTAAATTGTGTGTCAGAGTGATTCTACATACAATAGCTCTGAACTCTGCTCAATCCTGAGCCAGTCTCACTGTCTCCAACACACCTATCCCCATTACTTTTGGTTACTGTGTCAAACTATCTCATGGGGTCTTCCTCTCCTGTGCTGTCCCTCCACCCTTCCAAGAATTATGTCCTTCTCCATGGACTGTTCCTTCCTGGCCAATGTGGCCAAAGTATGTGAGACAAAACACAAATAAAATCCTTGCTGCCAAAGGGGAAACTTGATTTCGTCCTATCCAAGACAAACTTACTTGTTCTCCTGGTGGTCCATGGTATATTCAATATTTCCTTCAGTGCCACAACTCAAAGGCATTGATTGATTCTTCTATCATTCTTAGTCATTGTCCAGCTCTCTGATGCATAGCAACTAATTACGAAGACCATAGCCTGCTCTTTTTCACTTTGGAGAGGTCCCTGAAAACAGACTTCATCAGTGAAATTCGTCTTTCGATTTCCTGACTGCTGGTGCCAGGAGTGTTAGTTGTGCAGTTGAGCAATCTGAAATTGTTAACTACTTCAATCTCTTCTCCATACATCATGGTACTGCCAATTGGCCCAGAGTTGAGAATCTTTGTGTTCTTGATGTTAAGCTTCAATTAATATTGAAGGTTGCAGTCTTTGATGTTCTGCAGCAAATGCCTCCGGTTCTCCTCAGTTTCAGCAAGCAAGGTTGTATCATCTGCATAATGCAAGTTCTTGATGAATCTTCTTCCAATCCTGATGCTATATTCCTCCTGATAAAGTTCAGGCTCCCAAATTATCTGTTGCACATACAAATTTTTTTAAATAAAATTTTCATCTTATACTGGTTTGTTTGCAAAGTTCGTATACATTGGTTTTCACACTGGACCTTTTCCATTTTCTTGATCCACCTCTCCCCCTCATACAGATTGAAAAGGTATAGAGACAGGACACATCCCTGACACACTCTTCTTCCTAACTTTGAACCATGCATTGTTTCCTTGCTCTGTTTTGATAAAAGCCTCCTGGTCCAGGTAGAGGTTTCACACAAGCTCAATCAAGTGTTCTGGGAGTCCCATTCTTCTCAGGGTTAGCCACAATTTGTTGTGATCCACACAGTCAAATGTCTGCATAGTTAATGAAACATAGACACACATTGCTCTGGTACGCTTTACTTTCCGCCAAGGTCCAGCTGACATTGGTGATAATGGCTCTAATGCCACAGTCTCTTCTAAACACAGATTGTATTTCTGGTAGTTCTCTGTTAATGTATTGATCCAGTCGTTTGGTTTTTTTTAATAGTATTCAGCAGGATTTTGATTGTATGTAATATTAGTGATGTTGTTTGATAATTTCCACTCTCTGTTGGATCATCTTTTTTTTTATATATAGGAATAAATATGGATCTCTTCCAGGCAGTTAACTAGGTCAACTGTCCTCCAGATTTCTTGCCATAACCTGGTGAGCACATCTAGGGCAGCATCTGTTTGTTGAAATATGTCAATTGGTCTTCTATCAATTCCTGGGACCTTGTTTTTTTGCCAATTCTTTCAGAGCAGCTTGAATTTCCTCTTTCATCACCATTGCCTTTTGATCACATGTTGTTCCATGAAATTCTTCTGTGTCAATTAATTATTTTTGGTACAGTGACTTTGTGTACTCCTTCATCTTCTTTTAATCCTTCCTCGATCATTCAGTATTCTGTCCATAATATGCTTAAGTATTTGCAACACGAGGCGTGGATTTATTCTTTAGCTCCTGCAGTTTAATGCATGCTGAGCGAATTTGGCCCTTTTGATTATCTAACTCCAGCTCTTTGCCCATTTCATTATAATACTTTGCTTTGTCTTCTGGAGCTGTACTTTGAAATCTTCTGTTCAGCTCCTCAAATTTTGGATTTCTTCCTTTTGCTTTGACTCCTCAGTGCTCTAGTGCAATATTCAGAGTCTCTTCTGATAGTCATCTCAGTCTTCCTCCTCAGTCTTTGTAGTGACTTCTTGTATTTTTCATGTATGATATTCTTGATATCCTCTCACAGTTCATCTTGTCTTTGTTTATTAGAGTTCAAGGTCTCAAACCTGTTTCTAAAATGGTTTTGAAATTCTGGAGGATTAGACTCAAGGTCAAATTTAAGTTTCTGTGGATTTGCTTTAACCTTCTTTAGCTTTAGTTTGAACTTGCCTGTCAACTTGCTAAGAAATGGGCTGTTCTACAATCAGTACCTAACCTACTTTTCACAGCTGATATTGAGCTTCTCCAATGATTCTTTCTACAGATGTAATTTATCTGATTCCTATGAATACTGTCAGATGAAATCCACATATATAGTCTTTGTTTATGTTTCTTATAAAAGGTATTTGCAATGAATAAATCATTGGTTGCACAGAATCCTATCAATCTGTCTCCAGACCGATTTCTGTCACCAAGTCCTTGTTTTCTGACTACCAATCTTTCTTCCCTGTTCTCAAATTTTACATTCTGTTGTTGTTGTTATGTTCCGTCAAGTTGCCTACTACTTATAGCAACCCTATGTACAACAGCCCTAAACCCTGCTCTATCCTGTGCCAATTTCACTGGCTCCAACACACCTATTCCATCTACCCCTGTCACTGAATCAATCCACCTTGTAGAGGGTCTTCCCCTCCTGCGCTGTCTCTCTAGCCTCCCAAGTATGACATCCTTCTCCAAGGACTGGTCCCTTCTTGCAACATGTCCAAAGTATATTTCAGAATCCTTGCCTCCGAGGAGCAGCCTG
>NW_006399880.1:471905-474480 GCF_000299155.1 Elephantulus edwardii | reverse complement strand
TCCTTGGAGGCAAGGATTCTGGGGCTTCATCTGACATACTTTGGACATGTTGTAAGGAGAGACAGGTCTTTAGAGAGGGACATCATTCTGGGTAGAGTAGGGGGACAGCACAGGAGGGGAAGACCCTCTATGAGGTGGATTGATTCAGTGACTGCGGTAATCGGGATGGGTGTGTCAGAGGCAACGCAATTGGCACAGGATAGGGCAGGATTTAGGGCTGTTGTACATAGGGTCGCTATGAGTCGCCAATGACTCGACGGCACATAACAACAAAACATGGTATATTCGATACTCTTCTGCAACAACATAGCTCAAAAGAGTCAATTCTCCTATTTTCCCTAGTGATTTTGCAGCTCTCTAACTCATAGCAAGTGATTACAAAGATCATGCCGTGTATCAGGCTCACCTTAGTCTCCAGAGTGACCCCATTGCTCTTCAGTACTTTGGAGAGGTGCCTAACAGCAGATTTTCCCATTGCAATATGTTTTTTTTTATTTCCTGGATGCTGATGCCAAGAGTGTTGACCATGGAGCCAAGCAAACTGAAGCTGTGAACAATCTCAATCTCTTCACCATCCATCCTGTTGCTGCCCATTGACCCAGTGGTGAAAATCTTTGTTTTCTCAATATTGAGTCTTAATCCATACTGAAGGCTGCAGTCCTTGACATCTGAGGCAAGCACTTCAGGTCCTCCTCAGTCTCAACAAGCAGGGTTGTTTCATCTGCATAACATAGATTGTTGATGAATATTCCTCCAATCATGATGCCATACTTTCCTTATACAGCCCAGCCTCCCAGATAATCTGTTCTGCATATAGGTTGAAAAGGTATGGAGATAGGACACACCCCTGGCTTATTCTTCCCAATTTTGAATCATGCAGTGTTTCCTTGCTCTGTTCTGACAACTGCCTCCTAGTTCAAGGACAGTTTTCACATTAGCACAATTAAGTGTTCTGGGATTCCCATTCTTCTCAGAGTCAGCCACAGTTTGTTATTATCAACAGTCTTTGCATAATCAATGAAACACAGAAAGACATTCCTCTGGTACTCCCTGCTTTCAACCAAGATCCATCTTACCTTAGCTACAATTAGTACCATGACTCCTTCTAAACCCAGCCTGCACTTTTGGTAGTTCTCTGTTGATGTGCTGTTCCAGTTGTTTTTGGATAATCTTCAGTGAATCTTGCTTGCATGTGGCATCAATGTTATTAGTCAATAATTTTCACACTCTGTTGGATCACCTTTCTTTGGAATGGAACAAATATAGATAATGCACCTTTATTGCATGTCCGATTGATTTCTGATGACAAAATTTGGTAAAAATAATCTATTTCCTCCTCTTTGGCTCTGGTTGTTGGTATACATATTTGAGTGATAGTGGTATTCGGTGGACTTTCTTGTATATGTATGGATATTATCCTGTCACTCAGAACATTGCATTTCAAGATGGAACTAGAAATTAGTTATTTTTCAACCCTGAAAAATGACCTCATTTTTCTTCAACTTTTCATTTCTGGCACAGAAGATCATATGATTGTCTGATTCAAAATGTCTTATGCCAACCCATCTCATTTAGCCAATATCTAGTATGACAATATTTATGTGCTCTGTTTTTTCTTCACTGAGTATGCACGCCTGATCTAGGAGCTTACAAATAACACGCAAAACACAGCCAGCTGTGCTGTCAGGAATGACAGTCAACGCAACCAAATGCGGTTTTTCTTAACAATTTCCAATTTTTCTATATTTATGCTTCTCACATTCTGTGTTCCAATTACTAGTGCCGGCTTACAACAGTTCCTCTTTGTTCTTCCTTTGTGTTTGCATATTTGTGAGCTAAGCCAAAGTTCCCATATCTGGTAGTTCACGCTAAGTGTATTGTACATAGAGTTTTCAAAGGCCTGTTATTATTTTTTTAATAAAATATTTCTTTTTTACTAGTTTACTTAAAAAAGTCTGAAACATCTTTCCTATTTCCTTTACCCATCCCTCCTTCCATCCATCAAATTATGTGACCCTATGATTAACCACTTTGCCACCCTCTTCACCCCTCTGCTCCCCCCTCTGCTCCTTGGATCCTCATACATGTTCTACAATAAGGGTCTTAGACAGAATTTGTCCTTATGGGACTGAGGGAGTTTACTTAGCATAGTCTCACTCCCAACTTAGGTACTAATTTACAAAAGCATTGCTCCTGCGTACTGCATAGCATTCCATCATGTAAATGTACCATAGTTGTTCAATGCATTCATTTGTGGTTGGACATTTGGGCTGTTTCCATGTTCTTGTGATGGTAAATAATACTGATATGAACATTAATGTGCAAGTCTCCATTTGTGCCTCAATTCTCATTTTCTTGGGGTAGATTCCAAGAAGTGGAACAGCTGAGTTATATGGATTTTCTGTGTTCAGCTTTTTGAGGAAATGCCAAACTGAAGACCTGATACTTTGAAAGAGAATAGCCAACACTTCTTCCTAATGAATTGTGTGTGTGTGTGTGTGTGTGTTGTATTAGAATTCCATAATATATATATGAGTTCCATAGTTTCATATATATTATATATATGTCTATGTAG
>NW_006399880.1:469550-470421 GCF_000299155.1 Elephantulus edwardii | reverse complement strand
TTAGGGCTAGGGATTTTGAGCATTTCTTCATGTGCTTGTTAGCCATCTGAATGTCGTCTTCGGTGAAGTGCCTGTTCATATCCTGTGCCCATTTTTCTATTGGATTCTTTACCTTTATCTTGTTGTGGTGCTCAAGTATTTCATAAATTCTGGATATAAGTCCCTTAAATTTGACAGTAATCAACAATAACACTACACACACATAGATATAGAGATAGAGATAAATAGATGATAGACAGATATTATTATGATTGTTTTAAAAGCTGTTGTGTACCATTGAGTAACTTGTGACTCATAGGGACCTGATGCACAACAATTCTGAACGCTGCTCTATCCTGAGCCAATCTCATTGTCTATGACACATCTACCCTCATTACCCCAGTCACTGAATCAATTCATCTTATCCAGGGTCATCTTCTTCTACACTGTCCCTCCACACTTCCAAGCATTATCTCCCTCTCCAAGGACTGGTCCCTCCTTTTACCATGCCCAAAACATGTCAGACAAAGCTACAAAATCCTTGCTTCCAAAGAGCATCCTGGTTTCACCCTCTGAAGGACATATCTGTATATCATCCTAGCAGTCCAGGGTATATTCAATACTCTTCTTCAGCAAGACAACTCATAGGCATCATTTCTGAGGATAGGCATCCTCAGGAGTGGAGGGATGGTGCAGGAAAGGAAGACCCCAGATGGGACAGATTGATACGGTGACTAGGGAAATGGGGGTAGGTGTGTCAGCATTAGTAATACTGGCTCAGGACAGGGGAAGCTTCAGAGCGATTGTACATAGGTTTGCTATGAGTTGCAGGCAACTCGACGGCACATACAACAACAACAATAATGAAAAGATATAAATTATATAATAATTA
>NW_006399880.1:391066-469286 GCF_000299155.1 Elephantulus edwardii | reverse complement strand
TTTTTGTTGCTGCCTGCCACTGAGTTGAAATTGACTCATAGCTGATCCTCCATTGGGTTTTCAAAGGCAATTAATACATGGGAAAAGATTGTCCATCCTTGCATGGAGCAGCTGTTCAATTTGAACTGCATCTCTTTTGAACGCAATAGCTTCTTGCAACTAGGTCAAAGGTGCTCTACATATACACGAGTGTGCGTGCACGCGTGCACGCGTGTGTGTGTGTGTGTGTGTGTGTACACATATAGAAGAAGGATGAGCAATTCCCTCCCATGTGATTAACTGTCTCTGAAAATGGGAGAGTCAGTTCTGGCTCGATAGTACACAGCAACAACAGTAAAAATATCACACACATGCACATCTTCTATTTATATAAATATGCTGTTCTATGGGCTATGCAGTCGATTAAGACTCATGATAACTCTATGAATAATAAATCCTAACCTTCCTCTATCTTGCACCATCATGATCTTTTAACGTGCTTTAACTTGTTACAGTCACTATGTCAATCCGTTTGTGGACTTGGGGCGTTCTTCCTCTCTTTCTCTGACTGTCCACCTTTCCAAGTATGATGTCCTTTTCCAAAGACTAGTCCCTCTTGACAACATGCCATAAAGTATACGAGACAAAATGTCACTATCCTTGCTTCTAAAGATTACCCTGATTGCACTTCTTCCAGTCTAGACTAATTTTTTGACAGTCCATGGAATATTTAATACTCTTCTCCAGCATCACAGTGCAAAGAAGCTCTTTGCATCATCTTCTGTCATCTTTATTCACTGTCCAACTTGGAGTTGTGTAGAAGGCAATTGAAAAATCATGACTTGGATCAGGTACATGTTGGTCTTTAAATGGACATCACAGCTCTTTAGCACTTTGTAAAGGTATTTGGATGCAGATTTTCCCAACACAACTTATTTTGATCTCTTGACTGCTTTCTATTAGTATTTTTGGTAACCATATTGCACTGGGAAAGTCTATAGTCAGGTACCTCTCTTAAGTATTCAGCAGCAATGATGTCAGGTTAAGGGCCAAGGTGTGTCTGATTCATGCCTGTGCTTTATTACTAACTTGCTATGCATCTGATAGCGTCATAATAAAAAATGATGACAAAAGACAAATTGTTACCTTTGAGTTATTATGTTGGAGTGGAATACTGAATATCCCATGAACTGCTAAAAGAAACACTGAAAACAGGATATAGCTTGTGGAAAGTGTAGCCAGGGTACTTTTTCGAGATAAAGATGAAGATTTGTCTCATGTACTTTGGGAATGTTTCTAGGAGAGGCTGTTCTTTAGAGGGGGACATTATGCTTGGAAAGATGGAGGGTCAGTGAAAGAGTGGAAAACTCACCCCTAGGTGGGTTGACATAGTGACTGCAGCAATGGACTCAAATGTGTCAGAGATTGTGAGGATGGCACAAGATAGGACAGGGTTCATATCTATTATTCATAGAGTCTCTATGTTTTATATTGGACTTTATGTCAGCTAACAACAACAACAACATCAGTGGATATTGATTGTGGGTCGAAGTAAAATGAAATAATGGAATAATATGACATTGAGTTTTTGTGTGTGCATATATACACAACCACTGTTGGATTAGATTCCAACTCATAGTGACCCTCCAATAGGTTTCTAAGACCATCCTTTTTTTCAGGAAGAGAACACTGATCTATCTTTCTTATTCAGAGTAGGTGATGGATTCAATTATTTAATCCACTAGCCTTTAGAATTACACCACCAAGGTTCTCTGTCAGTAAATACATAATGTGTGTGTATGTGTGTCTTGTTGCTGTGATCCTGGAAGCTATGAATCATAGTTGATTCATAGGTTGCTATGACTTGTAATTGATGATGTCTGACAACAATTATAACATAACAAAACCCAATATACATATATATGTGTTTGTGTATAAAAACATATAAATACATAAAACATAAGTACATATAAAAATATAAAATATATATATATACACATACACATATCTTACATACATGAACATGAAAGAGAGAGATTAATTGATTTATCTCAAAGAAATATCTTGCACTTTCAGAATTCATCCATAGTAGAAAAGTTTCCTTGGTTTTTTTAGAGCAAGACATACTAGTAAGAAAGGCTTGGCAATTAACTGTTTTAAAATCTGGTAATGAAAAAGCTATGATTCTCAGTGTCTAGAATAATAAACTAAAATATGTTCTACATTCATGAAGTTTGTGCAAAATTGGACAATATTTTATTCTCTTATGTATGATATTGTGATGTGAAATAATAAATAGGAACTCTTGCTTGGTTTGAGTCTGAAACAGCTGTGAAATAAGACAAAAGAATAAGTGAGAAGAGTGTTCTCACTTCATCGTAGGTGAGCTAGCTGGTAAGGATATGACTTGAGCAGATGGAGTAACAGAGCCCTACTCCCCTATCCTGCTCTAGTCCAGCTTTCACTCAGTGGTTTAATAAGAGCCAGACAATTGCAGTCATTTGTCTGAGGTGTGGATAATATGGTGGTGCATTACTTGTAGAGAACTTTCTTTAATAACCAGAAATCAGTTTACTCTTTATTATCGCCATTATGCATGGGATTCTGGAAAATTTCAGGTATAAATACACATCTCTACCCCCTAACACACACCCATGCCACATAAAAAACCTTGATTAGTCTATTTTGTTAACATGAAGTTGTTGTTCAATTCTAATATATCTAAGTTTCAAGCATGTGGACTCAGCTCTACACATTAATTTCAGGAGAAAGTTAATGACAATTGAAATCCTTTGAGTTCACTTAGGGCACAGGTCTAGTTTCTTATTCCTGCATTTAAACCACAGACATGAGGTAAGCAGTGATAGCACAATGATCACAGAGAATTAAAAACAAAACTTGAGACGCTTTAGTCCTGCCATTCTGTGACCACTTGATATTTGTATTTAAAACTTGAAAAAGTGGAACAGAATGCAAAATGGAAAGTGTAGTAATTTTGATTGATAAGATGAAAGCTTAGTTCAGACATGAAATACTTTACCAAATTTGAATATCATTAAAAATCAAAATAGGAGTTCTGGTGACGTTGTCCACAGCAAGTCACGCTGCTAACCCAGATGCTGTGCATTTCTGGCTTTTCAAATCCACCAGAGACGCCACAGGAGGAAGACAGACAATCTCCTCTCAGTTCTGTTTACAGATTCAGAAACCTGATATGGGTCACTGGGAGTTATAGGCAACTTGATGGCTGTGAGTAAAGATCAAAATGTGTTCTATTTTGTTCAGTGGTATTTTTAAAACTAAAGACTGAATCAAGAAAATGAGAACTATTTCTGATTATTATTATTATCCTGATAGTTATGCCTCAAAATAATCTTGTGGTTTAATGGGGTAGGTGTAGGGTGTTGCAGAGATGTTAATCTATCTCCAGCAGTCAAAAAATATTTAAAGAACAACACTTATTTCTGTTGATAAAGATTGGGTAAGTCTTTTTCCTCAGGACCATTATTTTCTTCCATACGTAGCAGATGTATCTCTCAGTCTTTCTTTTCCCCTCCCCAAGCAAAAAGTGCTATGCTTGAAAATAAAAAAAATCTAGGAAAAGTAACTAGGTACCAAGAGAACCATAGTTTTCTCTGGTCCTCCTTGGAAGCTTGGTAGTCTCCAGAGAAATAACTCCTGCAGGTCATAGGCAGTGAGTTGTACAGAAACACCAAAACTAAACTCACTGCTGTCAGTTCCAACACAAAGGGACTTTCCATCTGGTGGGTTTGAACAAGTAGAGATTTGAAGCCTTTCGTTAGCATGGAACGCATCATGGACTTGATCACCAGGCCTGCTTTGCACAGAAGCAGCCTCCTTGAAAAAGAGGCTTGAGGTGTGTCCTGGTCTTGTTTCTGTATGAAGCCTGCACTTCTCTGTTCTTAATCGACTATTCTCACTTCCTCTTTTGATGTAGTTTTTTCCTTAATTGTAAATATAGAGGCTGAGTTGGTTCCTCTTGAAGTTTTCTTTTGGCTCCAAACTTTGGTTTGAGATACACACTGGGGAGTATATTTTGAATCTGATTTTGTCTCTTTTGAGGGAGCTATACAGATTTATGGGGATGAGTTGGTAAAAGAAGATCATCTGCCTCTGATTTATGTTGAAGGCATGATGTGCTCTGGCTTCTGCAGTCCTCGGGGAGCTGGGAATAAAGCAGAGGAGTGCTCAGGGTTGGCTGCGCTAGGGAGGTGAGGTGGAAGCGGGAAGGAATGTTGGTGATGTGAGGGATGATATATTGGTAGTGAAGGTATAAACAACATTTATTGAATGCTTATTGTTGGTGGGCACAGTGCTAAGTGCTTTAATATAGAACCTTCCTCCTCCCATCATGTTGCAGACACTGATATTTGTCTTGAGTGTATACATAAGCACATTGAAGCTGTACTCAAGGTCATACAACTGGTGCATGGTTGTTGTAGGATTTGAATTCAGGTTGTACTAAATTTAAACCACTCTGGCAAGGGTTTGGGATATGAGGTTTAATTCCCTGGAAGACTTCGTATCTCCACTCAGATATCATTCCAGGGAAGGCTATGACTGGGTCCTGGTTTAGTTTTAGGCATTTCCTATCTAGGAAAACTTCGTTTTTGATGCTCAGCAGGACAACTGGCAGTCTGATCTACCTCAAACTCAGTTTTTAAAAGCTATATTTTATTGTGATTTTAATGAATGTTTACAGAAGACAGGGATTTTCAGTCATTCATTCATTCATCGTTGCATGTTTTCCTCTCCCCACCCCCTTGCCCCTTCCTCAATTCACGTTGCAATGCATCTCTTATTCTGGACTGTTGTCACACATAATATGTCTGATCATATATTCCTTTTAAACAGTTTTTCCCTTCATCTGTTCCAATGCAGTGTTTATTATCTATCCACTCTTTTCCTATTGTCCCTGTAAACCCTCATATAAATCTTGTTTCATAACAGTAGAATTATGCAGTATTTGTCTTTTAGTGACTGAGATCTATCTTATTCTCATTTTTCACTAGTGCAACAGAGGTTTTGGGCAGCACAGATGCTGGGTTTCAGGCAACCTAGAATTAGAGGAAGATACGGAATCAGGACCACCACCCTAGTGTGCTGCTTGTTTCATATGTATACTAGGAATCTGGAGAGCTTCTTCATACAATATCTGCTCTTTTCCTTGACTTTCCCAGGTCCTATCTTCCAGGGATTATCCAGAACTTTGCTCTGGAAGAAGGTACACTGGTTGATAACCAAAAAGTCGGAGGTTTGAACCCAATAGCTACTTCCTCGGAGGAAGAAATGGCAATCTGCCACCACGAAGGTGACAGTCTTGGAGACCCTAAGGTGCAGTTCTATTCTGTCCCTATAAGGTTTCTGTGATTAAGAACCAACTCAAACATACTGAGTTTGTTTTGTAATTCTTTAAATTATATTTGCATATGTGAGTTTGGAAATTTGTTTTCTTAAGTGTTATCAGCAGTGCAAAAAAGAACTGAGTACTTTTCTAATCTTAGCTTTTTCCTGAAATCTTATATTTCATTTTTATTATATCTCACTTTGTTTTAAAAAAGTGGCATATTTTATAGTACATTGTCAAAAATGTCACACTGTTCTATACTCAAAACAAATGAAATTTACCTTGTAACCAAGTTTCTCTTTCTGAAATAGCTACAGATCTGCGCTGAGAACAATGGAAGGTAATATATCTTCCACTGCGATTGCCTTACCATTCATCATCTTTCCTCAATATTTTTTTTTCATTAAAAACTAAAGGTTAGAAAGTCCATCTTGTTTGTATTTCAGTCAAAGTTGGTAGACAATTGCAGCAGACCAGGGGGCTTCCTGGATCTGTCAGTAATAAACTGTAATGTCTGGTACACATTATGGAACTTGCTTTCTCTCCAGATGTTTTGGTTGTGGCACACTGATTTTCTTATTCGGCCTCACAATGCACCATGGCCTTTTATACAGCCAAGCAGGCAAGGTTATATGCCTCATGTATCACAACCAAAATTACTGACTAAATTGGGTATCATCTCATTGGTAATATTTACTCATCCCAAACTGGAAGGAAAACATCTCCTTCATTCATTCTTTTGATTCATTAAATTGACACACATATGTACTAGGCATCTTCCACAATCTTAGCATCCTGCTACATGTTGAGAATACCCTTGGGCTCAGTTGCAGCCTTCCGTT
The DNA here is from genome assembly GCF_000299155.1 of Elephantulus edwardii. NCBI lineage: Eukaryota > Metazoa > Chordata > Mammalia > Macroscelidea > Macroscelididae > Elephantulus > Elephantulus edwardii. Next base: position 463,097 of record NW_006399880.1, on the reverse strand, counting down.
GGACTTACATTCTAGTGAAGGTTGACTACTGTAACTCGGCAAATAAAAATAATATCAGATTGTGATTAGTGCAGTAGAACAAATGAAACAGCATTACAAAAATGAGAAAAATGGTGATGGTGAAGGTGAGGACCAATGCAGTTTTGAGGAATGATAGATCATCTCCTCCTGTGTGATAGACAGCCTCCGCAAAATCCACTGGAGGGTCAGCTCCGCAGTGGTTCTAACTCAATATCAATGAGTGAGCAATAAAGGAAAAGAAGAAACGAAGAGGTTAGGGACTGGGATGTGAGCGCTACAGCCTATCAAAGGCTTCGTGTCAGGAAAGAGCTTGGTATTTTAAAATTGGAAGCAAATGAAGGTTTCTGAAACTCAGTTAACAGAGATAGTGATGGGGAGAATGATGGGAGGTGAAAAGAAAGATCAGGTTGTCTAGGTTCTGCATGTCAACCTAGGGAGTTTGACTTTATTCTCAATCTAGTTGGGAATCTAATGAAAGATTTAACAGGAAAATAGTGTTTACATTTTAACAAGATCATTCTCTAAGATAATATATGCCATGGGATGCAGACTTGAAAGAGGGGACACAAGTGGACATTGCTGCAGTGGTCCAGGCAAGAGATGATAGTGGTCTGACTTAAGATGGTAGAATGGAAACAGAAAAACAAAGTTAAGGGTATATTGAGTGAAGTGGAAGGACAAGAGAAGATTTAAAGCTGTTTCATTGATACATGTTGAACAGTTGCTAGTTGTATGGTTCTAAGAAATGTTTTCTGAGTTGATTGAGTCAGGCCATGGAGAGAACCTGGTGAAGAGTGAGGACCTTGGGGAGATAAGTACAATGAAACATGAAAACAATATAGAGAAGGGCATGGGTGGGTATGGAGCTCACTGCATGACTGTCTTCACAAAAAGCAAGCTACTCTTAGGCAGAAAAATGTAAAGTTTCTTCCTGAAAGCCTTACTGCCTCAGAAGCCTGATAGAACATCACTGTGAGTCAGATCTAACTTGAAGGCAATGAGTTTTGAAGAATCCTTAAATAAACTAGTAAATTATTCAAGATAAACGACCAGGACAACTCTTGCTTCTGCCTTCCCCTCTACAAAACTTAGTCCATAATAGATATTTCATAAAGACTAGTTTTCGGAATAAGCTAAAAACAACTCCTCAAACTCGTTGTTAAGTTGGAACTGACTCATAACTTCTCCTATAGTGAGATCTCAGAGGCTGTAAATCACACAGTGGGTAGATTGTTCATCTTTCTCTTTCAGAGAGCCTTTGAATTTGAACTGCTTGCCTTTGGGTTGGCAGCACAACTCAAGACTACCCTCTAGACCACCCTCTAGATGTGTTAAAGCCATTTTTAGAAAGTTAGAAATAAAAGAGATTCAGCTTTAACTGGCCAGTGCAAAAGGAAAAAAAATGGCTAATGTAATAAAAAGCAAGAGAGTATATCTGAACATCAAGCCTGGATCACAGTTAGAGAATCACAGTTATTGTTGTTAGGAGATATTGAGTAGAGTATGACTCATAGCTACCCTATGAACAACAGATCTGAACCCTGTCCTATCTTGTGCCAACCTCACAATCTCTGACACACTCAAACATTACTGAAATAATACTAGTAATTTCACTTCCCTGAAGTCCAGGACCTACTTTAATTTGTGTCAAAATTATTATAAATTCTCTGCTTCCGAAATTATATATTGTATCAGCTTACCACACGGTCACCAGGAGCTCTGTGATCTAGTGGTGAAGAATTGCACTACCAACCCGAAGACACACGATTCAAATCTGCCATTTGTTCGACAGGAGAAACATGGACATTCTCCTTCCAAATACTTTATTGACTCTGAAAACCCACTAGACGGTCAGCTATGTGTCAGTTCTGATTGGACAGTCCCCAGTAAACAGTTAATAGAGAATAATCACGCTGTTTTCCAATCAACAACAAAACAAATTCAATTCATTGCTCTCAAGAGTCAGAACCACCTCATAGCTGACCTTCGAAGGGATTTTTAGAGAATATACATTGCACAGGAAGAAAATGTCTTTTTCTTACTGAGCAGCTAGTGGACAAGAATGGTGAGGGGTAGATCATCTTTAACTTAGTTTAAATTACATGCTCATTCTTGAAACAATCTCAGTGGTCAGATTGTGTTGATTATGTAGAAGTGACAAGGCCCAAATGGTGGATGAGGATACCCCTTTCTATGAGGTCAGACATGTCCCCACTCAGCTTTAACCTCTTTTACCAGTTCTGACATCAAGCATACATCCCATGGCATAGTCTACTTTTCTACTGGCTTCAATAATTTATTGCAAATTACATAGGGATCATAGAAAATATTTACTGTTTTGAGGTTTATTATGGAGATAATACATTACAGTTCAGGATCAGGAATGAATCTGGACATAGTTCTTCAATTCAGATGGTCTTTTTTTTAACCTGTGCCCAAAGGCAGGCTTTTTTATACTCCTCAGCTTTGCATCTTTGACCTCACCTTACTAGGACAAGTGTTACTAAACCTTTTAGTACAAGGGGAGTCATTTACCAATAAGCCTTGTGTCTCAAAGACATTCAACTTTGTTGCACTATGGGCGGGGAAACCCATTTCTCTGTCTTCCCCCGATCTCCTGATTCTGAAACCTCTACTGCTTCTGTGTTACCATCATAAGCCATCTTTCCAATGCTACATCAGTTTTTCTTCTGGCTCATGGAAATGCTTGGTGGAGGGATCTTAGTCCAAAGGACACTTGGATCCTCTTTCTTGGTGATTAAGTTTGTGAACTACAAACTTATATTTGTATAGACCTAAGCAGTCATTGTTTTGTCTTCTTGATGTTGAACTTCAACCCACATGGGGTTGCTATTGACTGCAGGTGATTTGATGACACTTAACAACAAAAACAACATATTATATTGGTTGTTTTTATTTAAGCCTCTTGTTTAAAGTCAACAAGACCTCGGGAAAGGCCTTTGTATTTAGAAGTAGGTTGTTACTATATTTTGAAGGAACATTCTTCGAAGTGGTACAGCACTCTTCTGTTAATTTGCTGTACTGAGGTAACCTGGGGTTTCTGTGATGCTGAACATTGTATCATTGGGGTGTCAAATGCCATAATAGCTGCCTGTGGTGGACAGTATTTGATGGAGCTCCCAGTTTAACACAGGTTTGGAAGCAGGAGTGACATCTACTTCTTAAACAGCATGCCTCTGGAAATTCTATGAGATTTGAGAAATGACGATAATTATAGAAAGGCTTCAGGTTTTTGTCCATAGAGTCACTATGTGTCATGCTCAACTCGACAGCAATCAACAAAAGCAACAATAACAAATAGTAATTTAGTTATTACATTATTATGATATCTAAGAAGACAAAGATTCTCACCACTGGACCAACTGGCAGTGTCAGGATGGATGGCGAAGAGATTGAGATTGTTCACAGCTTCAGTTTGCTCAGCTCCACAGTCAACACTCTTGGCACCAGCAGTCAGGAAATCAAAAAGTGTATCGCGATGGGAAAGTCTGCTGTTAGGGACCTCTCTAAAGTACTCAGGAGCAACGGTGTCTCTCTGGAGACTAAGGTGCGCCTGATACAGGCCATGGTCTTTGCAATCGCTTGTTATGCATCAGAGAGTTGGACAATGACTAGGGAGGACAGAAGGAGAGTGGATGCTTTTGAGCTGTGGTGCTGGAGAAGGGTACTGAATGTTTCATGGACTGCCAGGAAAACAAACAGATTCATCTTGGAGAGGATTAAACCAAGCTACTCTTTGGAGGCAAGGATTCTGGGGCTTCGTCTGACATACTTTGGACATGTTGCCAGGAGGGACGGGTCCTTGGAGAGGGACATCAGGATAGAGCAGGGTTTAGGGCTCTTGTGCATAGGGTCACTATGAGTCGCAAACGACTTGACGGCACATAACAACAACAATATATCTCTATCTCTATATCTATCTCTACTGTTGTTGTTGTTGTTAGATGCCGTTGAGTAGCTTGTGACTCATAGCAACCCTATATGCAATAGCTTAGAACCTTGCCTATCCTGAGCCAATCTCACTGTCTTTTATACAACTCTCCCCATCACCCTACTCACTATGTCAATCCATCTCATCCAGGGTCTTCCTTTGGTGTGCCATCCATCTGCCCTTCTAAGAATGATATTCTTCTCCAAAGACTGGTCCCTCTGGATGACAAGCCCAGAGCATGTAAGATGGAGCTTCAAAATCATAGCCTCCAAAGAGAAACATGGTTTCACCCTTTTCAAGTCAGACATGTTTGTCCTCTTGGCAGTCCATGGTATGATCAATACTCTTCTCTAGCACCACAACTCAAAGGCATCAATTCTTCTTCTGTCATCTTTATTCACTGTCCAGCTCTCATGAAAACCATGGCCTGGATCAGGCATACCTTATTCTCCAGACTGTCATCCTCCTTGCTCTTCAGAACTCTGGAGAGATTCCCAACAGCAGATTCTCTCAATGCAATTCATTGTTTGCTTTTCCAATTGCTAGTGCTAAGAGCCAATGGTAATGAAGGAGAAAATTAAAGCTGCATTGAAAGCACTGGCAAAAATTAAGCTCCAGAAATTAATGAGTTATCAATTGACTTTTTTCAATTGTCAGATGCAACCCTGGATACATTCACTAATCCATGACAGGAAATTTGGAGGACAGCTGTCTGGCCAACAGATTGGAAGAGGTCCATATTTGTTTCCATTCCCAAGAAAGGTGATCCAACAGAGTGTGGCTACTATTGAACAATGTAATTAATATCACATGCAAGCAAAATACTACTGAAGCTCATTAAAAAATAGCTAAAACAGTACATAGATAGGGAATTACCAGATGTTCAAGCAGGATTTAGAAGAGGCCATGGCACCAGGGATATCATTGCTCATGACAGATGAATCCTGGCTGAAAGTGAAGAATATCAGAAGAATGTCCATTTACGCTTTATGCACTTTGCAAAGACATTTAACTGTGTGGATCATAACAAATTATGGCTAACATTAAGAAGAATGAGAATTCCAGAGCACTTAATTGTGCTCATGTGGACCTAAACCAGGAGGCTATTGTGCAAACAGAGCAAAAGAATACTTCATGATTTAAAATTTAAAAGGGAGCACGTCAGGGTTGTATTCTCTCTCCATACACATTCAATCTGTATGCTGAGTAAATTATTAGAGAAGCCAGACTTTTTGAAGAGGATTGTGGCATCAGAATCAGAGGGAGACTCATCAATAATCTGCATTATGCAGATAACACACAACCTTGCTTGATGAAAGGGAGGAGGACTTGAACATTTGTTGAAGAAGATCAAGGAATGCAGCCTTCACTATGAATTGCATGTAAATATCAAGAAAATATTCTTTTTTATTCTAAAGTTTTTTAAAAAAATTATTTTATACTAATTTATTTACAAAGTTAGAGTACATTGTTTTGTAAACCATATCTTTCCCATTTCCTTCGCCCTCCCCACCCATCAAATTGTGCAACTCTATGATTAACACCCCTACCTCCACCCATCCTCACCCCTCTGCTTCTACCCTCCCACTCTTGGATCTTCATATTCATTCTACAATAATGGTTTTATACAGTATTTGTCCTTATAGTACTGAGTTCACTCAGCATAATGCTCTACGGTCCCTCCCAAATTAGGTAGTAATTTATAAAATCATGCTGTTTTGTGCTGTGTAGTATTCCATTGTGTTAATGTGCCATAATTTTTCAACTGATTTGATTGTAGTTGGACATTTGGGCTGAAAACTAAGATTCTTAGCACTGGACCTGTAGGCAGCATCATGATAGATGAAGAAAAGATAGACAATGTCAACAACTTCATCTTATTTGGATGCACAATTAACACCCTTGGTATCAGGAACTAGGAAATCAGGAGACATATTGCACTGGGAAAGTGTAGAGTTAGGGACCTTTACAAATGAATGAGTAGTAATGATGTCAGTTTGAGGACTAAGGTGCATCTGACTCAGACCATGGTTTATCCATTCACTTGCTATGCATCTGAGAGCTGGACAGTGAATACGGATGACAGAAGAAGAATTGATGCTTTGAGTTGTGGTGATGGAGAAGAGTACTGAATATCCCATGGAACTCCAAAATAACAAACAAATATGTCTTCAAGAGGGTGCAGCTAGAGTGCTCTTTGGAGGCAAAGATGATGGCAAAAAGGATGAGGGGGTTCACCTCACATACTTCAGGTATGTAGCTAGGTGGGGCTATCCCTTGGAGAGGGACATGATGTTCAGAAAGGTAGAAGGTCAGTGAAGGAAAAGAAGATGCATGACCAAGTAGATTGACACAGTGACTGCTACAATTGGCTCGAGTGTGTCAGGAAGTGTGAGGATAGTACAGGATAGATAGGACAGGGTTCAGATCTGTTATTCATAGGGTTGCTATAGGACATGCTCAACTCGATGGCACCTAACACCAACAATAAGAACAACAACAACAGCAGTGCCAAGAGTGTTGATTGTGGAACCAAACACATTGAAATTGTTAATAATCTCAAACTTTTCTCCTTCTATCATGATGTTTTCTATCTGCCCAGTGGTGAGAATCTTTGGGTGTTTTGGTTTTTTTTTTATGTTGAGCTTCAATCCATATTAGAGACTATAGTCCTTGACTTTCTGCAGTCAAGAGAGAGAGAGAGAGAGAGAGAGAGAGAGAGAGAGAGAGAGAGAGAGAATATCAGTTATTTGGTAGAAAGAACAAAGACCATGACTACAAAAATCACATCAAGTCATTTACTTCACCTCACCTTTTATATATACACTCAACATCTGATTCCTTTGAATTGACCAGAATGTGGAAACCATGCTCAAAGCATGTGAAACAAAACTCTTACTTTTCGTAAGAAGCATTCTGGCTGTATGCTTTTCAAGACTGACTTGTTTGTTCTTTTGGCAGTCAATGACATGTTTAATGTATTTTCCTTAGAAGAATACCCTAGGATCAGCAAATTGTAGGGTCAACAGAAAAGAGAAAGACTCAATGAATGAATTAACACAGCACTGTAATAGTGGGCTTAGGAATAATTATGGTTGTTGGTGCAGACTTGATTGTGTTTCATTCTTTTGCACAAAGGGTCACTGTGAATAGGAACCAACTGTATTGCACCTAACAACAGTAGTCTGTTAGTTCTTAGAAGGCAGAAGAGATGAGGTGATTTCCATACTACTTGTAATTTCATCTCTGCAGGAAAGGCCGGGGGGTATATATTATGGCAATCAATAAGGCTGAAGAACCTTTGGAATCAACAGACACGTAACTCTTGCCTTTTTGGATAGAGAGATGCTGATGAATAATGCTGACATACATGTATATGCTCAGTGCTTTTCCAGTGCAGGCAACTCTTAATCTTCCACATAGCTATCGGTTTCTAGATCACAGTATCATAGATCGTTAGTACTGGAATAAAACTTGGAAATCTTCTTGTCCAAAATGGTCGCTATTCAGATAAGTAAGACTCAGAGTGCCTGTATCTTGGGGAACAGCCTGTGCTTTTGTCCTGGGAATACTGTCTTATGTTTCTTTGTTACTGATCCCCTTGGTGAATTTACTTCACATATAAATTACTTTCCTCCTTTTTATGCAATATAGAAAGTATTTAGCTGCCTGTGGAAAATGATTTTGGCCCAGATTTCACTTTGCTTTCTAATTCTTGAGTTAAAAAAATTCTCCAAATAATCAAGAGTTCTTTGTAAGATGGTGAGTGGATGATACAAGTACCTCTAAGTCACTCTGTGCCCTAAGAACATGAGATCACAGCTAATTTTATTGGCCCAGTGACAAACTCAGTCTTTGCTTGACTCCACGGATCCTAGGTTTCAATTTCATCTGAACCTTGGAAAGATTCCTCCCACATATATGGCTCATGATGGGTACATTTTATTTTGCATAAGGAGTTACCAGGCTGGATGAGAAACTTAAGTATTTTTATTATAATCCTAAATTCTGGATTTTAAGACAACTGTATTGATATCAATGTGTAAACATTTAGATGTAAGGTAAATTTAACCAGATTACTAAATTGTGTTGAGCATCACTTTCTTTATATTTCAGTGGGGAAAGTCCACACAAATGTACTTCCTTAAATTGTTGAGAAAATCAAATGAAACTGACACATACAAGTACTTAACTCGTTACTTGGAAAAATCTAAGCAAAATATGTAAGCTAACTGGTGGAAGTGTGTATTGCCGTTTCAGTTAACTTGGAGGACAGAATGAAATACATTGCAGCTCTTTCAAGATAGGTGGTGAGTCATAACTTGCAGTGTGTATTTATGGAAACTTTAAAGTTATTTGGTTCAACTCAAACTCTGTCCATAACTCTGTGTAGCCCTAAAGACAAGTATTCTGAACTTTCTGGCAGAGCACTCCTTTGTTTTATCACACATTATTGATTCCTTGCACATTTCCCTAAATTCATTGACTGACTAAACCTGATATCTTCCCCTTCTTCAACAGCATGGATTCTATCTCTGATCAATACTTCTCACTCAACAAGGAATAAATACAATAATGCACATCAAGTACTTAGGGCTCAGTGGCTGGCACACTGTAACTGGTCAATAAAATATAACCTACCAATATCACTTTTATAACCAAAGATGAAATTATTATTAAGCCCCTGGCACAGTGATAACAATGTGCGTGAGAATGACAATCATAAGAGGTATCTGGGGCAACCAAGACACACTTCTTAGTGGTTTTTTAAAAGCTAGGTCTTATTCATACTCATCCTCCTACTTTTTCTGGCAGGAGAACTCATTTATTAGGTCAAATTCTTCATATTCTTCTTTTTAAGGTTAATTAATACCATCTTATTTATTTTTTAAAAAATCTTACTTTAAAAAGACCATATTAATTACCTGCTCTTCTCAAACACTTTCTTTTTATCAACATGATTTGGTGCTTGAAATAGATATGAGAAACCAAAAGTCAAGTATTAGGGAGATAAGATTTTTCACATGTCAGTTTGATTTCACCATCATTGTTGGTTTGCAGGCCACTTTTCCAAATGTCCTATTATTTACTTTTTAAAATAACTCAAGAGGTAAGTATATTCCTCTTCTTGTTTTTCACAGACAGTACTGGAGAAAAGATCAGTAATATATCTAGTGCGAAAGTATATTGTTTGATCTTTGGACTAAAATTTGTTTTGTTTCCCAGGGCCCCTCATGGAGTTTGATGTAAGTTGTCTCTTCTACTGGGTCATTGAAGGGGTAAAGAAAGTCATTACATCCTTTCTTCTTATAGGCCAGGGGACTAATACAGGAAGGAAACAGAGCGTAGCAGAGACAGCGACATTCACCAGAGACGGAACATGTCAGCTGTACCATTAGTTGTAGGAGTTTGTTGGCATCTTTTACCAATATTCTCAAGGGTCCTTCCACTAGCTAAACTCATTGCCTTATTTTTTGGGGTTCAGTACTAATTGTTTTTCTGCAACATGACTGTAATGAGACCAGTAAGGACAAACCATTAAGTTTTTGCTTTTTTTTTTTTTAATTGATTAATGTAATGCAATGGAGGCATGGTTGGTGAAAGATAAGAGAGGCTGTGTGAGTTAAAAGGGGTGAAAACAAATCCAGGAAGTCAGGGGTAGAGACAAACCTTCTGACCTATTGCCAGTTGTAAAAGAGAGCAAACATTATTTTTGGAATTAGGTAAATTTACACTTATACCCACAATTTACTTCCTAACAAATGTGATCTTGGAAAATGAGAATATTTTTCTAAGCCTCAACTTTCATATTTATAAGATGGAGACCAGAATTCTTCTCTATTGTATATTATAGTGAAGAATGATTTAAACTAGTTGATTTATGCAGTGTCTGAAGTCCATTGGGATGGAATAAATGAAGCTGACTATCATCACCAAAATTATTATTATTTTTAAAAGGAGAATCTTTTGAAGCAGAGAGTTAAACAGGGAAATATTTAGTCCTACAAGGTCTAGTTATAGACCCCCTCTTTTTCTCATTATCTGTGTGACCTCCTCTTTGCTCTCAGAACCAATTACTCATTTGACACAAATAATTTCCATAGTATGTTTTGAGCCAAAAATATGCACATACAGCTACATAATTGATGTTTCTTTCCAGATGGTTCAAATGCATCTCAAAATCAGCATGTCTAAAGCAGAACTTGTAGTTTACTCCTAAACATTAACTTGTTAAGAGTTAAAGAATTTCTAGATGTTTCCCCAGGGTGAAAACATGCTCTTGTGATGATCTATTAGGCTCATCACAGTTTGGCCCTTCGTTCTATTCCTGGACTTATTTTCCTTCAGTCAATTTATACTACAGAAGATATTTTCCACTTACTAGGTTTTTAAAATACAGATATTATGGTGCTTTGTGGCAGGAGTTCCCTCAATGAGGTAGAAGCACAAGGTCTGGAATGCCTATGGAAGCTAGATGCCAGCTCAAGGCCAAGGGCCAACAACTTGAGGGTTAGGCTGACTTCCACTATGCTGGATCAACCAAGAAAGATGATCTAACAGAATGTGTGAATTACTGAACAATATAATCAATATCCCATTCATTTGATTGTGCTCATGTGGAACTTATACCTGGACCAGGAGGTGGTTGTGTCAAAGGAGCAGGAGAGCGCTGTGTGGTTTGGAATTGGGAAGAAAGTAAGCCAGGGTTACATTCTCTCTCCATAACTGTTTAATCTGTGTGCTGAGCAAATTGTCCGAGAAGCTGGACTCTGTGAGAAGGAATGTGGCATCAGGATTAGAGGGAGACTTATCATTAACCTGCATTGTGCAGATGACACAACCTTGTTAGCCGAAAGTGAGGAGGACTTGAAGCACTTGGTGCAGAAGATCAAGTAATTCAGCCTTTGGTATGGATTACACCTGAAAATCAAGAAAACAAAGATCCTTAACACTGTACTAATAGATGGAGAAGAGATTGAAACTTTCAAGAGCTTCATTTTGCTTGGATCCATAATTAAGACCCTTGGTACCAGCAGTTAAGAAATAAGGAGATGCATTGCACTGGAAAAATCTGCTGTTAAGGACTTCTCAAAATTATTCGGTAGTAATGATTACAGTTTGAAGACTAAGGTGCATATGATTCAGGTCATAGTCTTTCTGATTAATTACTATGCATTTGACAATCTTGACAATGAATAAGGATGACAGGAAAAGAATTGATGCCTTTGACCTGTGGTGTTGGAGAAGAGTACTAAGCATCCAATGGACAGCCAGGAAAACAAACAACTATGTCTAGGAGAGGGTACAGCTGAAGTGCTCTTTGGAGGCATGAATGATGAGGCTTCACTTTGCATACTATCGACATGTTGCTGGGAGGGGCTATTCCTTGGAGAAGGACACGATGCTGGGAAGGGTGGAACATCAGCGAAGGAGTAGATGACCCTCAACCAGCTGGATTGACACAGTGACTGCTGCAATGGGCTCTTGTGTGTCAGGAAGTTTGAGAACGGCACAGGATAGAACAGGGTTCAGGTCTTTTGTTCATAGGGTCACTATGCGTCGTACTCAACTCGATAGCACCTAACAACAGAACAATAGCAACAGCATCATTAATATCATATGCAAGGAGAATAGTGTTGAAGATCATTAGAAAATGTCTAGAATAGTACTTTAACAAAGAAATACCACACATGCAAGCTGAGTTTAGAGGCAGTCATGACGCAAGAGTCATCATTACTGATGTCAGATGGCTCTTGAAAGAAAGCAGAGAATACTAGAAGAATGTCCATATTTGTTTTATGCGATGGGTTTAACACACTATGGTTAACATTGAGAAGAATAAGAATCCCAAAATATTTGATCATGCCTTTATAGAACTTATACCTAGATCAAGAAACTGTTGTTCAAACAGATTAGAGAAGGCTGCATAGTTTAAAATCAAGAAAAGTGTCATCAGGGCTGTATCCTTTATTCATATCTATTCAATTTGTATGCTGAATTAACATTTTGAGAGGCTGGACTCTATGAAGAAAAATATGGTATAGGATAGGAGGAACATGCATATACAATCTGGGTTATGCAGATTATACAATCTTGCTTGCTTAAAGTGAGGAGGACTTGAAATGCTTGCTGCAGAAGGTCAAAGACTACAGTCTTCACTATAGATTACATCTCAACATTAAGGAAACAAAAATCCTCACCACCGGACTGATACACAACATCATGATGTTGTTGTTGAGCACCATGGAGTTGGAACTGACACATAGCTTTCCCTCTAGAGGGTTTCCAGAGGCAGTAAATCTCATGGAAGATGGCTCGTTTTTCTCAGTGGAGCAGCTGGTAGATTCGAACTCCTTGCTGCAGCACAGCTTGTCAATGACTTCCTCTTCTTGAATCCACAATCAATGCCATTGGGACCAGCAGTCAAGAAATCAAAAGAATTGACTTGGGAAATTCTACTGCCAGGAACCTCTTCAAAATACTGAGGAGTGATAATATCAGTTTGAAGACTAAAGTACATCTGATTCAGGCCATGGTATTATGAATCACTTGCTATGCATCTGAAAACTGACCTGGGCAATGAATAAAGATGACAGAAGAAAAACTGATGTCTTTGAGTTGTAGTGCTAGAGAAGAGTACTGAATATCCCATGGTTGGCTAAAGAAACAAACAGGTATGTTTTGGAAAGGTGCAGCCAGAGTGCTCATTAGAAGCAAGGATGGTGAAACTTCACCTCACATACTATGGACATATTTTTAGAAGGGAATAGTCCTTTGAAAAAGTACTAATTATTCTAGGAAAGGTAGAAGGTCAATGAAAGAGATGAAGACTTTCAATTAGAGGAAAGTGACTACAGTAATGGACTCAAGTATGTCAGAGATAATGAGAGTGGCACGGGATAGGACAGGATTCAGATCTGCTGGCCATAGGGTTGCTATGAGTCATACTCAACTTGACAGTACATAACATAAAAACAACAATAAGTTCTTTTAAAAAGTGCTAGAAAGCAAAAATATAATTTTGAGTACAGAATACTTAAGAATCTATGGTTGCTTAATTTGAACTCAAAAGCTGGACAATGAAAAAGAAGACCAAAGAATTGATGCCTTTTGATACCTTGAATTATAGTGTTGAAGTATATTGATTCTACTGTGCTCTTCCAGCAGAAAACAACAACAGCAACAAAACAAACCAGAAAAACCAAACCTCATCTCTTGTGGGAAAGCTGTAGTCAGGCTGCTTAGAACTGCTTTGAATATGCTATCAGGAGGATCCAGTGCCTGAGGAAAATAACTACTATATTATTGCTTGGTAAAGTAGTTGTTGTTTTTGTTCTGTTAGGTGCCTTTGAGAGAAGTATAGCTCATAGTGACCCTAAGAACTATAAGGCTGAACTCTGCCTTATCCGATGCCAATTTAACAATCTCTGATACACTCAAGCCCATCATTATAATCACTGTATCAATCCATCTGATTAATGGTCTTCTGCCTTTCTTTTGCCATCCTGCAAACTTTGCAAGCATGATAACCTTCTTCAAGAAATACTCTCTTCTAGCAACATGCCCAAAGTATGAGAGAAGTTTCACCATCTTTGCCTGCAAGGATGACTTTGGCTGCACCTTTTCCAAGACACATCTGTTTGTTCTTTTGGAAGTCCATGGTAAAGTAGAGTGTCAGAAAAAAAGAGAAAGAGCCTCAAAGGAATGAATTTACACAGTGGCTGCAACACTGAGCTCAATTACAACAAGATTGGGAGATGGTGTGGGATTGAGCAGTTTCATTCTGTCCTAAAGGATTGTGATGAGTTGTATGCCATCTAATAACAAAACATTGTTGAAAATACTGATATTTTCTCCATCATAAGTTGTCTATTGGTCCAGTGGTAAGGATTTTTCTTGATATTAGGATGTAATCCATGTTGATGACTGCACTTTTTCATGTTCTTCACTAAGTGCTTCACATCTTGGCTCTCTCTGCAAGCAAGGCTGTATCTGCTTAACGCAAGTTGTTGACGTGTATTTCTCCAATCCTGATGCCTCAGTATTCATTGTAATAAGCTTCTTGAATTATTTTCTAAGCATATAGATTGGATATATATAGAGAGAATGTATACAACTCTGTCACACATCTTTCCTGATATGAAACCATGTAGTGTACCTTTGTTTTGTTTGGACAACTGCTTCTTGGTATATTTCTAGTAGAGTTTTTGAACTGCATACCCTTGGCTAGGCGAGGGAACATCTTACCCACTAGGCTACCAGAGTTCCATAAACTAGAAGATCAGCAAAAAAGAGGAAGACTCAGTGCGATAAACTGATACAATGGCTACAACACTGGGTTCAACCACAGCAGAGAAGATAGTGCAGTGCTGTATACGATTTCATTTAATTGTGCATACGGGTGATTTAATTGGGAACTAACTTGGCAACACCTAACAAGAACGCATTTGATTTCTTTCTCTAGATCATTAGAATTTTCATCTGTTTTTGTCCAATGCCTTTTTTACCAGCATTCAACACAATGCCTGGTATATATATATTTATATGAAAGGTGGTCAGTGAATATAGGTCCAATGAAGGAAGATTTCTAAATAGAAATTTATATGTTACTGTTGTTGTTGTTGTTATGTGCCATCAAGTCACTTGCGACTCATAGTGATCCTATGTACAAGAGCCCTAAATGCCATTCTATCCTGTGCCAATCTCACCGTCTCAAATACACTCATTCCTACCACTCCACTCACAGAATCGATCCATCTCATAGAGGGTCTTTCTCTCCTGCGCCGTCTCTCCATTCTCCAAAACATGATGTCCCTCTCCAAGGACCAGTCCCTTCTTGCAACATGCCCAAACTATGTCAGACGGAAGCTTCAGAATCCCTGACTCCAACGAGCATTCTGGCTTCACCCTCTCCAGGACAAACCTGTTTGTTTTCCTAGCAGTCCATGGTATATTCAACACTCTTCTCCAGCACCACAGCTCAAAGGCATCAATTCTCTTTCTATTATCCCTAGTCACTGTCCAAGTTTCCGATGCATAGCATGTAATTGCAAAGACTATAGCCTGGATCAGGCACACCTTAGTCTCCGGTCTGACGTCGTTGCATTTCAGTACTCTTGAGAGGTCCCTCACAGCTGACTTTCCCAGTGCAATTTTTCTCTTGATTTTCTGTCTGCTGTTACCAAGAGGGTTGACTGTGGAGTCAAGTAAACTAAAACTGTTAACTACTTCAAACTCTTCATCATCCATACTGATGCTGCCAATTGGCCCAGTGGTGAGAATCTTTGTTTCCTTGATGTTGATTGAGCTTCAGTCCATATTGAAGATTGCAGTTCTTTTCTGCAGCAAGCACTTCAGGTCCTTCTCAGTTTCAGCAAGTAGGGTTGTGGCATCTGCATAACGCAGGATGTTGATGATTCCTCTACCAATCCTGATGCCACATTACTCCTGGTACATCTCGGATGATCTCTTCTGTATACAGATTGGAAAGGTATGGAGACAAAATACATCCCTGTCAGACCCCCTTCTTGATTTTGAACCATCCAGTGTCTCCCTGCTCTGTTCTGATGATTGCCTCTTGGTCCATGTATAGGTTTCACATTAGCACAATCAAATGTTCTGGGATTTCCATTTTTCTCAGAGTCAGCCATAGCTTGTTGTGATCCACACAGTCAAAAGCCTTTACATAGTCAATGAAGTACAGATAGACATTCTTCTGGTATTCTCTGCTTTCTGTCAAGATCTACCCAACATTAACTATAACATCCCTAGTACCACAACCTCTTCTAAATCCAGCCTGCACATCTAGCAGTTCTCTCTTGACATATTATTCCAAACTTTTTGGATAATTTTCTGCAGAATCTTGCTTGCATGTGATATCAATGATATAGTTCAATAATTTCCACATTCTGTTGGGTCACCTTTCTTTAGAATGGGAACAAATATCGATCTCTTCCAGTCAGTTGGCCAGCTGGCCAACTTAGTGAGCACATCCAGGGCAGTGTCTGTTTGTTCAAAGAAATCAATTGGTATGTTGTCAACTAGTGTTAGTTAATTTGCATACTGCTTCTAAGCCAGTGAGTTTGCACTTCATCTCAACCCACAGGCCTCTTGAAAGATAAGCCTGGAAATCTACTTCTAGAAGGTCGTTTTGACATTCCTATGAAAAACTATTCTACTCTGCAAAACATAGGGTCATAGTGTATCAGAATTGACTCACTATAACAAATGAGTTTTTTATTTTTAAAATTAGAAGCAGGAGTGGCATCCACTTCCTAAATAACATGCCTCTGGGAGGGAACTCTATGATCTTTGATAAATGTTGATGGTTGTATAGGGGCTTCAGACCTTTTGTTCCTGGGGTCTCTCTCTATGAGTTATGCTCTACTTGAAGGCAATCAACAACAGTAGGTATTAAAGATGAAATTCGAACTCAGGTCTTCTATATAAAAAACAAATGCCTGAAGAGCTAACTTGTGCAAAAGACTCGCTCTTGAATTCTGTTTGAAGGAGGAAGGGGTAGCACCCTGGGAGCAGTTCTGCTCCAGAGTCAATGATCTGGAACTGCAGGTTTAGAGATGTGAATGAGGAAATGATTCATTGGGAAATGGCTCAGGGCCTTTTGAAGCCCTCAAGAAACATATTTTTTTCACTCCTGGCCGGTCATGCATGGGGCTTTGAAACAAATGGAATGAAAATGGAATGTATTTTCTCCCCTTATTCAGCATTACCTGAGTTTCTGTGAAATCTCATTTTCGATAAACAGAAGGAAGTAGAGTTTATAGAGCAAAGTAAAGTTTGATAACCTCTCGTTTCCTCCTCTGATCTAGATTTATGTTCCTATATGCTTATTAACTTTGGGTGAAAAATGTTTGAGAAGTGCCTGGATCCATATATTTGCTTGATTCACTGCTTTCACTGAGTTCTCACTGCAAAGATCCCTGTCGCTTCAAACATTGGTTCTGCCTTGAATGTTGATCATATGTGGCTTAAAGCATCAACTTCTCTCATTGCTGATCAGTTTTACATCTCAATATGATTATTCTTCTTACTCAGGCAAGCTCTAAGACCTATAGTGGCTCGTTTTTACTGGTAACATTAACATGAAACTCTTTTCTTTGGTCTTTGGGTTACTTCCTGATCTTATTCTATTTATCTTCATCTCCTACTACTCCTTATTATATGCCATCAAGAGTTTCTTTATTCTTTTGCCTGTCACTTAGTTTATTACTTAATTGATTCTCATTTATAGCAAATACTTGCCAAAACTCTATAGTGTGGCATTATTCCTGGCCTCAACTATATATCAGGCACTGTGTCACAATTTTGGGTATTAGCAGTTGCAAAATAATCACAACATCTTTCCTCATAGATCTTATAGAGAAAGACACTTAGATAGTTCCATTATTACTTTTTTAATTAAAATGATAGCAAGTTCTAAAAAATAGGAAAAGAGGCAAGAAAAGCATATTACAAAGGAGCTAGCAAGGGAAATGAAGGAAGACATCTTTGAAAGAAATAATGCTGTTTAGTTTTCTGTATTTAGTCCAATATTTTTCCTCTATATTAACCTTGTTGTTGTGAGTTGCCATCAAATCTCAGAGACAGGAGATAGTCTTCACTGTTACAGAAGGAAATGTCAGTTCTGTGTCAACTTAATTGCCTTTAATATGTTTGATTTCACTGTTGTGACCACTATGTCAATCCATCTCTTTAAAAATTTTCCTCATTTTCATTGGCTCTCTATTTTACCAAACATAATGACCTTTTCTCACAATTAGTCTTTCCAGTTCATATGCAGAAAGTAGAAGAGCTATTAGAAGATTTGTCACACTTTCTCTTAAAGAAGAGACGTTCTGGTTGTATTCATTCCAAATATGACTTATTCATTCTTTGACAATCTGATATATGCTCCATTTTCTTAATATTTCCAATTCCTAGCAAAAGCATTTCTACCCTCTATCCAATTGTTCTTTGTTCCCTTAGCCTGTCGCTTGTTAAGTATATTGCCTGAAAAACTGCAATCTGAAAGACTTGGCGTCAAATGCCCACTCCACTGTTTCCTGCTGTTCTTTAAAGTGCTAAAGAACAAGATTGTCAGTTTAAAGACTAAAGTGTGTCTCTCTCAAGGCATAGTATTTTCACTTGTTTCATATGTATATGGAAGTTGGACAATGAAAAAGAAAGTTGTACAATGAATAAGAAATGAAGTAGAACTGATGTCTTTGAATTATGGTGGTGAAGAATACTGAATACCACATGTACTGTCAAAAGAAAAAACACATCTATCTTAGAGAAAGCACAACGAGGGTGCTCCTTAGAGGCAAGGATGGTGAAATTTCATCTCACAAACTTTGGACATGTTGCTAGGAAGGATAAGTCTTTGGAAAAACATCATGCTAAGAAAGATAGACAGTCAGCGAAAGAGAATGTGACATTTAATGAGATGGATTGATGCAGTGACTATAGCAAATTCATAATTCACTTTGCTAACATTAGTAGCAGACCATTTATAAGAAATGCAGAGTCAACAGTGTCCCAAATGCTTGATTTGCTACATAACTCCATGATTTCCAACATCAACACTCCCTTCTTTCCTCAGTTTCTTCACTTCTCCATCTCCCTTGGGTTCTGTGGTTCACTGGAAGATTTCTCAGTGTCTCAGACCCATCAGGAGAATGACTCACTTGACTGTAGATATGCAAGCCAGTCTTGTACAGACTGATAAGCATTGCAGACTATCAGTTGCAATGTATCTGGAAAAGCAGGAGTCTCCCAAAAAGAGCACTAGTACTGAGGTCCCATCAGTTTAAGGACTAAGGTACACCTGATCCATACCATGGTCTTCACAATTACTAATCATGCATCAAAGGGCTGGACAATGACTAAGGATGACAGAAAAAGAATCAGTACTTTTGAGTTGTGATGCCAGGGAAGAGTATTGAACATACTGTGGACTGCCATTAGACAAACAGGTCTGTATTTGATAGGGTAAAATCAAGTTTCACCTAAGAAGCAAGGATTTTGAAACTATTACATACTTTGGTCATGTGACCAGGAGGAACCAATCCAGGGACAGTAAAGAGGAAGACACCAGATGAGACGGATTGACACAGTAACTGAGATGATAGTGGCAAATGTGTCAGAATTAGTAAGACTGGCTCAGGATAGGACAGGTTTCAGAGCTAATGTACATAGAGCCACTATGAAATGCAGGCGAGTTGATGGCACATAACAACAACAGCAGTAGAGTGGGGGTTTGTATCCCACCCTAATCCTCTCTCTTTAGTACAATAATACTTAAGCACAAAATTAACAGTTAATTATTGGCTAGGAAAGACATTTGGAATGACAAGCCTTTGATACTACAGAAGTGAGTGTAAGCACAATAGAGATTATGGCAATGGTACAGAATAGGGCGAAGTTTTTTTTTCTATAATTATATTTTATTAATTTTCATAAACATTTACAGAGATTTTGGGTTTCCATTCATTCATTGTTGCACTATTCTCTCTATCCTCCTCCCAGTTTGTTCTTGTCCAAATGCCACAGTGCTTGTCAAAGCCAGTTCTGATTAATCTTCTTTGTCAGTGTGTCCTTTGCCATTCCCTATCACTCCTCCCTGAGAGAGACTTCACCCTGAGTCATAAGGAAAAGGGGATGGCGTATTCTCTTAGCTACTTCCTGCTGAAAAGGGACGCTGTGGGTTTCAGGGTGAAGATCTTCTCTCACTACTCTAAAGGGCCCCTTTGGCACTAGGAAACACATAGACTATTATGGAGATTGATTTTGGAATTTAGATGCACTCTTATTGATTGTGCTTGGCCGTACATGTTCATATCCTTGAAGATGTATCATGGGGGTGTTGCAACCTAGAAGACACAAATTTGACTAACAAGTTATAAGTACATGAGTCAAAAATTATGGAAAAGTAAAAGAAAAGATTCTTTCATTGTTTTACAAACCCTCCCCCAGGTCCCCTCCACCATGTAGCCCTCGCTCTACTCTCCTGTGATGACAGAAATACCTAGTTATATATCTCTTTTAAACAGTTTTCTCCCTCCTCTGTTTCAGTGCAGTATACATTATTGAACCCATCTTACTCAGTCTCTCCCCAACCCTAAGGACAGTCTCATTCTACAACAGTGGCATCATGTAATATTTGTCCTTTTGTGACTGGGATATTTCACTCAGCATAATGTTCTCCAGAGTCAACCATTTTGAATAATATTGCATGAGTTCCTTTTTTTTTAATGCAGCATAGTATTCCATTGTGCGAATATACCACAGTTTCTCTAGCCATTCATTTGTTGATGGGCACTTAGGTTGTTTCCAACTCCTTGCTATTGTGAACAAAGCTGCAATAAACATGGGTGTGCATATATCTGTTTGGATGTCAGCTATGGTCTCTTCAGGGTATATTCCCAGTAGTGGAATTGCTGGGTCAAATGGTATCTCTATTTGCAACTTTTTGAGAAAGCGCCATACTGCTTTCCACAGGGGTTGCACCATTTTACACTCCCACCAACAGTGAATCAGGGTTCCAGTTTCTCCACAACCTTGCCAGCATTTGTTGCTTGCTGTTCTGTCAAAATAGCAAAATTTAATAGGGCAAGGTTTTGATCTGTTGTTTAGATAGAGTCCCTAGTAGTTGAAGCTGACTCAATGGCATCTAATAACAGCAACCTCTTTTATGGCATGGTGTTGTTGGGCACCTAACTCCTTTCTCCATGGTTTTATTTTTCTCAGGTTTTAGATCAATGTTATATTACTTTTAGGATTTTTTTCTGATGGTGAAGCACTAAGAGTGCTAGCACTTAGTAAATGTTTGATAAATAATGACTAAGATTATAATAAGGAACTCTGGTTGCATAGTGAATGATGAATTGGGCTGCTAACAAGAAGGTCACTGGTTTAAATCCACTAGTTACTCTGAGGAAGAAAGACAGGCAGACTCCTCCCATAAAGGTGTACAGACCAGAAATCCAATGGATTATTGCTCTGAGTCAGAATTGAATCAATAGCCCCTAGTAAAAGTGAGTTGTACATAGGCTTGTCAAAGGCCTGTTATTTCAGAAGTGGACAGTTAATCTTTCTCCCTCGTCTCTTAATTTGGGTGTTCAGCCTTAGAGCAGTATTTGACAGACAAGCATTTTACCCAATTGAGCTGATGAGCCTATGCAGGCAACAGATCAGGTGTTACTCCCTGGGCCCTTAGGCATATGTGTTATATTCCCACCCTCACTTCACCCTGCCCACATCCAGCTCAGTTACCTTTTTTTCCCTTTGGCATCTCTCATCTCTTGCCCCCAGCCAACGCTAGGTTCATGGCTCAGGTCTCCCACTGACTCTGTCCTATTTCCTCTGCACTCCCCTGTGTTATTGGTGATCCTGTTGCAGGGGCTCCAGGTTCCACTTGGCAGTGACATCAGGAAACAATCATCAAAACATATCAAGAAAACACTGCATGGTTCAAACTAAGGAAATGTCTATGCCAGGGAAGCATCCTATTTCCATATCTCTTTAATCTGTATGCAAAACAGATAATCTGGGAGGATGGACTTTATGAAGAGGAATGTGGCATCAGGATTGGAGGAAGACTCATAAAAAATCTACATTATGTAAATGAAACATTGCTTCTTGAAACTGAGGGGGATCTGATACACTTATTGCATAAGATATAGGACTACAGCCTTAAATATGGATTGAAGCTCAACATCAACAAAACAAAGATTCTTACCACTGCACCAATTGGCAGCATCATGATAGATGGAAAAGAGCTTGAAATTGTTAACAGCTTTAGCTTGCTCGGCCTCAAACTCAACACTCTTGGTACCAGCAGCCAGGAAATCAAAAGATAAATTGAATTGGGAAAATCTACTGTCAGGGACCTTTCCAGAGTAGTGAATAGCAACAATGTCAGTCAAGAGACTAAGGCACACCTGATCCAAGTCGTGTTGTTGCTATGAACCAGAGAGCTGACAATGAATAAGTATGACAGAAAAAGGATCAATACCTTTGAGTTGTGGTGCTGAAGAAGAGTATTGAACCTACCATAAACTGCCAAGAGAACCAAAAAGTCTATCCAGGAAAGGGTGAAAACAGACTGCTTCTTGGAGGGAAGGATTTTGAAGCTCTGTCTGACATACTTTGGGCACGTTGCCAGGAGGGACCAGTCCTTGCAGAAGGACATTATGCTTGGAAGGGTGGAGGGACAGCACAAGAGAGGAAGACCCTGAATGAGTTGGATTGACTAGTTACTGGGGTAATGGGGGTTAGCTGTGTTAGAGGCAGTGAAATTGGCTCAAGAGACACAGGGTTCAGAGTTGTATATATAAGATCATTATGAGTTGCAAGTAACTTGACAACACATAACAACAACAAAAAGAGAGTTAAAATTATTATAATGATGTGCTACCAGGATGACTGCTAGGACTGTCTGCTTCTTTTTATTTCATTTATTGTACAAACCCTAGACAATTATTGTGTTAAGTATTAGGGATATATCAAATCAATAAAATAGTCCTGCCATCAAACTCAGTAAGTTTCTTTCTTTGATTTCAATTTTACTCCAGTTCTGAGAACTGAGCCCAGTCTCAGGGTGGAGTGTAGGAACAACCTAGCCCAGAGTGAATGTGACTAATCTTTCAATCTTATATCAGATTTAACTCTTAGTCTTGAAAACTGCCAGGTTCTCTGTGCCTAGACCCCTGTGCCAGGGTTACCCCAGACGTGGGAGAAACCATTTGCTTCTGACACCTTCTATGTCACCCCCAACACATGACTGGACTCAGAAAAAGTGCTCAGGAGAGGTTTATTCATAGATTGTGTTGAGAAAAATCAAGGTTAGTGTGAACTGTCAATCAGTACTATAAAGGATCCCAGAGTACAATGTCACACTGACATTACAGCTCTCACTGCTAGCACTGTGGATGCCAGGCCTGCTGCCTTCCTGATTATCAAAAACAGAGAAAACTCTGTTGCCCCAGCTTATTCCACAGCTTAACTTCTTGATAATTTGTTGAAAAGACTTAATCCAAGTCTTCCTTTGTGGGGCAACTAGTTTATAGTGTGGCTGGCTTGAACATCTGAAGGTAGGGATTAAGGGTTCTGGATGAGAATCACTTTGGAACTGTTGTTTTTGTTGTTAGGTGCCATCGAGTTGAGTATGACTTGTAGTGACCTTATTGACAGCATATCTGAACCCTGTCCTATGCTGTGTCATCATTAGAATCTCTGACATACTCGAGACCATTGCTGCAGTCATTATGTCAGTCCATTTGATTGAGAATATTCCTCTATTCCACCAACTCTTTACCTTTCCAAACATGATGTTTTTTCCCCACCGGAATGTCTACTTTGATGAGATGTCTGTTCATATCCTGTACCTATTTTGTGATTGTGTTGTTTACTTTTTTCTTGTTAAGGATCTGGAGAATTCTATAAATTTTAGGTAGGAGTCATTTATAAGATATGTCATTACTAAATATTTTTTCCCAGTCTGTGGGTTTCCTTTTTACTCTGTTGAAGAAGTTTTTGAATGTTCATAGGGATTTTTCTGTTGAACGTTGCATTTGTTTATTCTATTCTCTCCTGGTTGTAGGTTTTAGAAGATGCTTGGAAGACTGTTCATATTGTTGGTTAGGGATTCTAGAGTTTTTCCAAGCTTTTCTGTAATGAATTTTATAGTCTTTGGTTTTACTTCTAACTCCTTGGTCCACTTTGAGTTGGTTTTTCTGCATGGTGTGAGGTGTGGGTTTTGCTTGAGTTTTATACAGATGCTTTCCCAATTTTGCCAACACCATTTGTCAAAGAGGCTTTTGTTTTCTCACTTAACTGATTTCATTTTTTTAATCAAAAAATCAGTTGACAATAGGTAGTAGTTGAGCTGATCTCTGGGTTCTCAATTCTCAATACCATTTATCTATGTGTCTGTCATTGTACCAGTACCATGCTATCTTAACCACCATGTCTATGTAGTAGGATGCCTCCTACCTTGTTTCTCTTTTTTGGGAGTGGTTTATTTATTCAGGATCCTTTTCTATTCCAAGTGAATTTGGAAATTTCCCTTTCCACCTCATTTAAGAATGGAATCAGTATTTGTATTGGGATTGCATTGAATTTGTAGATTGCCTTTGGTAGAATTATCATTTTCAGAATATTGAGTCTCCCTATCCATGAGCATAGTATATTCTTCTATTACCCCAGGTCTCTTTTTGTTTCTTGTTGTAATGTTTTGTAATTTTATTTTAATAAGCCATTTTTGTTTTTATTTAGATTTACTCATAAATTTTAATCTTGTGATTTGCTATTGTGATGGGTATTGTTTTTCTTAGTTCCAGTTCTGTATTCTCTATGTCACTGTAGAGAAATTGAATTGATTTTTGTATGTTGATCTTGTATCCTGTTACTCTGCTGAATTGATTCACTGTGTCCAGTAGTTTTCTCACTGAGTCTTTAGGGTTCTCTTAGTATACTATCATATCATCTGCATATAGAGATAGTATTACCTCCTCTTTGCCAATTTGAATACCTCTTATTTCCTTTTCTTATTGTTATTGCTAAGACTTTAAATACACCATTGAATATGAGAGATAATAGTGAGCATCTTTGCATCTTAGTTCTTATTCTCAAAGGGACTACCTGTAAGTTCTCTCCCTTGAAAGTGATGTTTTATGTATATACGTTTTACTTTATTGAAGAAGTTCCCCTCTATTTCTATTTTGTTAAGTGTTTTAATTAGGAAAGTGTGTTGTATTTAGTCAAAGGTCTTTTCTGCATTGATTGATAGGATCATGTGTTTCATGTTCTTTGCTTTCTTAATGTGATGAATTACTATGATTTGGGGTTTTTTAAATGTTGAATCATCTTTGCATACCAGTTATGAATCTTACCTGGCCATGGTAAATTATTATTTTTATGTATTGTTGCCAAGAAAGCAAAGATTCTCACCATTGGGCCTATAGCAGCATCATGGTAGTTGATAAAGATATTGAGATTGCTAACAGCTTCAGTTTGCTTGGCTCTACAATCTTGGTACCAGTGGGGAGGAAGATAAAAGATGAATTGCATTGGGAAGGTCTGCTGTCAGAGACCTCTCCAAAGTACTGAAGAACAACAATGTCAGTCCAGAGACTAAGGTGTACCTGATAGAGACTAAGGTGTACCATGGTCTTTGAAATTACTTGCTATGCATCAGAAAGCTGGACAATGACTAGGGATTATAGAAGGAGAAATGCTATCTTTGCGCTCCGGTGCTGGAGAGAAGTATTGAATATATCATGAACTGCTAGGAGAACAAGTGCATCTTGGAGAGGGTGAAGCGAGGCTGATCCTTGGAGGCAAGGATTCTGAAGCTTCGTCTGACATATACTGGACATGTTGCAAGGCAGAATCAGTCCTTGGAGAGGAACGTCATTCTTGGGAGGGTGGAGGGACAGTGCAGGAGAGGAAGAAACCCTCAATGAATTGATTCAATGACTGGCATAATGAGGGTAAATGTATTAGAGACAGTAAGATTGGCACAGGATAGAGCAGGATTTAGAGTTGTTGTACATACCTGTTTAATTTCTTCTTTTGTAATGGGTCTGTTTAGGTGTTCTACTTTGGTCTGTTTCAGTCTATTTCTTCTAGGTTTTCCTATTTGCTTTAGTGTAGTTTTTCTTCATATTCCATTGTTAACCTTTTATATTTTAGTTGATTCTGTTGTGGCATTGCCCTTTTCATCTCTTATTTGGGATATCTATGGGTTCCTCCCCCCCCCCCTTTTCTTTTCCTCTGTTAGTTTTGCAAGTAGTATGTGGATATTAATCAGCTAGTCAAAGAAATAACTCCCGGTCTTGTTGATGGTTTCAATTGTTTTCTATTTCTTTTATGTCTGCCTTAATTTTTATGATTTTTTTAGAGTGTATTGGGTTTTATTGCTATTCTTTTTCATGTTGGAGAAGTTAGGTTAAAGAAACAGTTATCATTTTTTCTTCCCCTTTGATGTGTTTGCTTATTGCTATAAACCAGCATTTCATTAATGACTGTTTCCTGGAGGTTTTGTTAAGTTTTGTTTTCACTGTTATTTGCTTCAAGAAACTTTCTAATTTCATTTTTATTTTTTCTGGTACCCACTTATGTTCAAGCAGAGTGTTTGTTCAGCTTCCTAATGTATGATTTTTTCTTCTTTATTCTCTTTAAAAATTTTTTCAATTATTATTAATTTTAATGAAAGTTTACAGAGACTGAGGATTTCCATTCTTTCATTGTTGCACTTTTCTCCCCGCCCACCCATCCCTCCACCAAATTTGCTCTTCTCTTCGAAAACTAAAAGAAAAATTCTTTCATTGTTATACAATCCCTCCCTGTAAGTCCACTCCACTATGCAGTCTTTATTCTGGACTCCTGTCATGATGATAATACCTAATCACTTATCCGTTTTAAACAGTTTTCTCCGTCATCTGTTTCAATGCAGTATACATTATTTACCTAATCTTTCTCAGTTTCTCCCCATCCCCGATGTCAGTCCTGTTTTACAACAGTGACACTATGGAGTATTTGTCCTTTTGTAACTGAGATATTTCACTCAGCATAATGTCCTTCAGGGTCATCCATTTTGCATAATATTTCATTATTTCCTTGTTTTTCAATGCAGTGTACTATTCCATCGTGTGAATATACCACAGCTTCTCTATCCATTCATTTGTGGATGGGCACTTAGGTTGTTGACAACTCCTTACTTTTGTGAACAAAACCACAATAAACATGGGTGTGCATATATCTGCTTGGGTGGCACTTATGGTCTCTTTGGGGTATATTCCCAGTGGTGGAATTGCTGGGTCAAATGGTATCTCTATTTGCAACTTTTTGAGAAAGTACCATACTGCAACAGTGGTTGCACCATTTTACACTTCCACCAATAGTAAATAAGTGTTCCAGGTTCTCCACAACCTCACCAGCATTTGTTGCTAGCTGTTCTGTTAAATTTTGCTATTCTGACTGGAATGAGATGATATCTCATAGTTGTTTTGATTTACATCTCTCTTAGAGCTAGGGATTTTGAACATTTCTTCACGTGCTTGTTGGCCATCTGAATGTCTTCTTTTGTGAAGTGTCTGCTCATTTTCTGTGCCCATTTTTAAATTGGATTATTTACCTTAATCTTGTTGTGGTGCTCAAGTATTTTATAAATTCTAGATATAAGTCCCTTATCTGACATGTCATTTCCAAATACTTTTTCCCAGTCTGTGGTTTCCCTTTTTACTCTGTTGGAGAAGTTTTTGGATGTATATAGTGATTTGATTCTTAGAGGTCCCATTTATCTATTTTATCTTCTGGTTGTAGATTTTTTAGGATACTTGGAAGACTGTTTATGTTGTGAATTAAAACTTCTAGAGTTTTCCCAAGCTTTTTTTAAATGAAGTTTATAATCCTTGGTTTTAGTCCTAGGTCCATGATCCACCTTCAGCTGGTTTTTGTACATGGAGTGAGGTGTGGCTCTTGCTTGAGTCTTCTGCAGATAGTTTTCCAATTTTCCCAACACCATTTGTTAAAAAGGCTGTCGTTTCCCCACTTAACTGATTTCATCTCCTTGTCAAAAATTAGTTGACCATAGGTAGATGGGCTGATTTCTGGGTTCTCAATTGTCTATTCCATTGTTCTATGTGTCTGTCATTGTACCAGTACCATCCTGTCTTAACCACCACAGCAGTGTAGTAAGATTTGAAATCAGGGAATGAGATGCCTCCTACCTTTTTTCTATTTTTATGGAGTGCTTTGCTTATTCGGGGCTTCGTTACATTCTAAATGAAAGTGGAGATTGGCTTTTTCATCTCCTTGAAGAATGGGATTGATATTGGTATTGGGATTGCATTAAACGTGTAAATTGCCTTTGGTAGTATTGCCATTTTCACAATATTGAGTCTTCTTATGCATGAGCAAGGGATATTCTTCCACTTCTCTAGGTTTCTTTTTGTTTCTTGTGTTAATGTTTTGTAATTTTCTTTGAATAGATCCTTTGTGCTTCTGGTTAGATTTACTCCCAAGTATTTAATCTTGTGATTAGCTATTGTGAAGGGTATTGTTTTTCTTAGCTCCGGCTCTGCAACCTCTTTGTTACTGTAGAGAAATCCAACTGATTTTTGTATGTTGACTTTTGATCATGCTACTTTGCTGAATTGGTCAACTATGTCCAATAGTTTTTTTGCTGAGTCTTTAGGGTTTTCTGAGTATACTATAATATCATCTGCACAGAGAGGTAATTTTACCTTCTCTGCCAATTTGGATACCTGTTATTTCCTTCTCTTGTCTTATTGCTATTGCTAAGACTTCCAATACAATATTGAATAAGAGAAGTGATTGTGGGAATCCTTGACTAATTCCTGGTCTTAAAGGGAATACCTTTAACCTCTCTCCATTGAGAACAATGTAGGCTTTTGAGTTTGCATAGATAGTTTTTACTATGTTGAAGAAATTCCCCTCCAATCCTATTTTGTTGAGTGTTTTAATCAGGAAAGGGTGCTGGATTTTGTCAAAGACCTTTTCTGCATCAATTGATAGGATCATGTGGTTCTTATTCTTTGCTTTGTTAATGTGCTGAATTACATTAATTGTCTTCCTTATGTTGAAACATCCTTGCATACTTGTTAATGAATCCCACTTGGTCATGGTGAATTATTTATTTGGTGTATCATTGAATTTTATTGGCCAGTATTTTATTCGGGATTTTTAAATCTATGCTCATGAGAGATACTTTCCTGTAGTTTTCTATTTTGGTGGCGTCCTTTCCTGGCTTTGGTATCAAAGATATGCTTGTTTCACAGTATGAATTTGGGAGAATTCCATCTTTTTCTGTTTTCTGAAATAGTTCATGTAGAACTGGTGATAGTTCTTCTCTGGAAGTTTGATAAAATTCACTTGTAATACCATCTGGTCCAGGGCTTTTTTTGGGGGTTGGAAGTTGTTTTATTACCTTTTACACTTCTTATTTTGCAATGGGTCTGTTCAGAAGTTCACTTTTGGTTTGTGTTAGTTTAGGTAGGTTGTGCATTTCTAAGTATTTGTCCATTTCCTCTAGGTTTTCATATTTGTTTGAGTATATTTTTTCAAATACTCTAATGTTAGCTTTTTTATTTTAGTTGGTTCTGTTGTTATGTTGCCTGATTCAGCTCTTATTCAGATTATTTGTGTCTTTTCCATCTTTTCTTTTGTGAGTGTTGCTAATACTTTGTCTATTTTATTGACCTTTTCAAAGAACCAACTCCTAGTGTTTTTGAGAGTTTCAATTGTTTTTCGGTTTTCTATTTCATTTATTTCTGCTCTAATTTTTACAATTTTTGTTTTTTTAGAGGGTGTTGGGTTTTGTTCCTTTTCAATTTGCTGGGGATGTTGGGTTAAAGAGTCAATGGTCAAATTTTCCTGCCTTTTGATGTGTTTACTTATTGCTATATATTTACCTCTGATTACTGCTTTTGGCTGTGTCCCAGAGGTTTTAATGAGTGATGTTTTCATTGTAATTTGTTTCAAGAAACATTTTAATTTCATTTTTTATTTCTTCTAGTACCCAGTCATGTTCAATCAAGGAGGTGTTCAGCTTCCAAATGCATGGGTTTATTTCTCCTTTGCTCTCTTGTTATTAATTTCTAATTTTGTAGTATTGTGATCTGGGAAGACACTTCATATTACTTCTATGTTTTTGAATTTGTGTATGCTTGCTTTATGACCCAAAATGTGATCAATTTTTGGGTACATTAACCTATATATATCTACAAGATTGATTTGGTTTATTGTGTGGTTTAATTCTTCAACATCTTTGTTGAGTTTCTTTCTGGTAGTTTTGCTTTTCTTGAGAGTAGTGTATTGAAGTCTCCTACTACTATTTTGGTGTTGTCTGTTTCTTTTTTACATTTATGTTAATGTTTATTTTGTATATTTTACAGCTCTATGATTTGGTGCATATATATTTATTATGGTTGTTTCCTTTTGTTCTATTGACCCTTTAAACATTATATGGTGACTTTTCTTTCCTTTGTGCCTTTTTTTTTCACTGAACTCTATCAGAAATTAGTATTGCCACTTCTTTTTTTCTGGATACCATTTGCCTGGTACATTTTTTCACCATTCTTTTATTTTCAGTCTTTCTTTATCTTCCCTTTTCAGGTGTGTCTCTTGTAGACAGCATATTGATGGGTTTTGTTTTTCTATCCAATCTGCTATTCTTTTCCTCTCCATTGGTGCATTTAAACCATTCACATTCACCGTAATTATTGAAAGGCACGGTTTATTGCTCTCATTTTCTTAAGTTCGTTTTGGTGTTGTCGCTGGTTACTTTGGCCAATCCTGCTTTCTGTGGTGTCTCTGTAAAAAGGACTTCCAACAGTATTTCCTGTAACATTGGTGTTTTTTTACAACTCCCTTAGGTTCTGCTTATCTGAGAATATTTTGATCTCTCCGTCATATTTGATGAACAGTTTTTTGGGTGAAGTATTCTTGGCTGACAGTTGTAGTCTTAGAGTGTTTGATATACGTCACTCCATTGTCTTCTTGACTGCATTGTTTCTGCTGGGAAATTAGCACCTAAACTTATTTGTTCTGCCTTATAAGTTACTCTTCTTTTCTCCCTAGCTGTTTTCAGAATTCTCTCCTTACCTTTGGTTCTGGCAAATTTGATTATGATGTGCCTTGATGTTTTTCCTGTGAGGTCTATTAATTCTTTGGAGTTCGCTCAGCTTCTTGAGTTTATATTCTGTCATTCTGCCTGGAAAGCTTTCTTCTAGTAATTCTTCCACAACTTTCTCCATGTCTTTCCTTGCTTCTTTCTGTTCTACAATTCTTATTATGTACATGTTATTCCTCTTGATTGTATCTCACAGTATTCATGGGCTTTCTTCTTTTTCCTTACTTTTTGATTCTATTTATGTTCTACACAGATCAGTGCTGAGATTTACATCTTCTATTTCACTAGTTCTGTGTTCTATCTCTTCAACTCTGCTGATAGGTCCCTCCAGTATGTTGATAGCTTCTGAAACATTAGTCCTTATATTCTGGATTGTGGTTTCTTGTTTTTCCAGAACCTCTATTTCCTTGTTTGTTTTATCATCATAGTCTTGGATTTTTGGGGTTTTTTGTTTATTATTTTTTAAGTTCCTCTTGGTTTTTTCTTACAGATTCCTATGATATTCCAATGATATTGGTGATCTTGGCACAGAACAGTGGAGCAGCAGCGGGGCAATCTCCAGGTGGTGGAGCACCAGTCTCCAGGTGGTTGGGCTGTGATTTCATGCTCTGTTTGGGGACATGGTCTGAGCCACACTTAGAAATTTTTATGACAACTGAAGAAGAAGTTCTAGCTGCTCTGAAGGAATTGACAAAAAAACAAGACCTCAGGAATTGATGGCATACCAATTGATGTATTTAAACAGGCTGATGATGTTGTGCTAAAAAATCTGGGTGTCATCCACCTGGCCAACTGACTGTAAGAAAGATCCATATATGTTCCTATTCCAAAGAAAGGTGACCAGACAGAGTGCAGAAATTACCCAACAATATCATTAATATCACATACAAGCAAGATTCAGCTTAAAATTATCAAAAAACAACTGGAACAGTACATCAACAAAGAACTGCCAGATGTGCAGGCTGAGTTTAGAAGAGGCCATGGTACTAGGGGTATTATAGCTAATGTTAGATGAATCTTGGCTGAAAGCAGAGAGAACCAGAGGAATGTCTATTTGTGTTTCATTGACTGTGCAAAGGCATTTGACTTTGTGGATCACACAAATTGTAACTAACTCTGAGAATAATGGGTATCCCAGAATACTTGATTGTTCCTATGCAAAACCTATACTTGGATCAGGATGCAGTTGTCAGAACAGAGCAAGGAAACACTGCATGGCTTAAAATCAGGAAGAGTGTATTCCAGGAATGTGTCCTATCTCCATACATTTTCAGTCTATTTCCAGAACAGATCATCTGGGAGGCTGGACTCTATTAGAAGGAATGTGGCATTAGGCATGGAGGTAGACTAATAAGCAACCTGTGTTACGCAGATGACACAACCTTGCTTGCTAAAACTGAGGAGGACCTGAAGCACTTTCTACAGAAGATCAAGGACTGCAGCCTTCAATATGGATTGAAGCTCAACATCAAGAAAACAAAGATTCTCATCACTGGGACATTTGGCAGCATCATGACAGATGGTGAAGAAATTGGGATTTTTTAAAAATTTTTTTTTATTTTTTATTTTTTAGAGATTGATATTTTTAACAGCTTCAGTTTGCTTGGCTCCACAATTAAAACAGCCTTGGTACCATAAACCCAGAAATAAAAGGATGAATTGCATTGGGAAAATCTGCTGCCAGGGACCTCTCCAAGGTACTGAAGAGCAATGATGTCAATTTAGAGACTAAGGTGTGCCTGATCCAGGCCATAGTCTTGGCAAGAACTTGCTATGCATTAGAGAGACAAACAATAATTAGAGATGATAGAAGAAGAATTGATGCCTTTGATCTGTGGTACTGGAGAAGATTATTGAATATACCATGGGCTGCTAAGAGAAAGAACAAGTTCATTCTGGAGAGGGTGAAACCAGGTTGCTCCTTAGAGGCAAGAATTCTGAAGTTCTATCTGACATAGTTTGATCACGTTGCAAAGAGGGACCATTCCTTGGAGAAGGATATCACATTTGGCTGGGTGGAAGGATAGTGCAAAAGATAAAGACCCTGGATGAGATGGATTTTCTCAGTGACTGTGGTAATGGGGGCAGGTGTGCCAGAGACAATAAAGTGGTCTCAGGATAGAGCAGGGTTCAGAGCTGTTGTACGTAGGATCACCATGACAGCACATAACAACAACCACCTAGCTAATCGACTGGAAGAGATCCACACCTGTGATACTGGTGCTTTTGGGACAAGACAGTGCACGGGCATCGAAGTGTTGATGTTCTCAACCACAGTCTAATTGCCTGTTCAGTGTTTGGTTTGGGGCTTTTAATGCACAGAGATAAAGCTTATCCCCTCATGTTGTGGTAATCCAGCAAGGAAGGCACAAAGTATGAAACTTACACCTGAGATAAATGCTATATTTTATCATCCTGAGGGGTGTAGAGTGGTTAGAGTTGGAGCAAGGCAGAGCCAGATGTGCAGGACCTTATGGGATCAGCAACAACCCTTCATACTACCTATTTAAGTAGGAGTAGTAACACTTGCCCTTTAGGTACAGCTAAATGAGATGATTTGGAAATTATAGGTTTTAGATATATGCAAAAGCTTCTCAGTTCCAAAATCATACACACACACTAGTGGGGTTTTCTGATTCCATATTCCTTTTAATTCCTTTTAGCATTAATTAATTAAGTAATTATTCATTATGTATCTGCTTTTTATCCTAGAACAGAAGCATAAAGGTTGTGTTTATCTTTCTCATCTTTCTAACCCCAGCATTGATTATATCTGAGAAGTTGCTCAATAAATATCTATTGAATAAATCAATTAAATGATTAGAAAAGACCCTGAGATCTAGTATATTGTTACATGTCACCAAGTTAGAACTGACTCATTGTTTTAACTTCAGTGGTTTGTCAGAGGCTGCAGATTGCATGGAAGATGATTTCCGATCTTTATCCTGTAGGACAAGTGGTGGATTCAAACTACAGAGAAACTCGTTACCACCAGGCCACCAGAGCTAGTATATAATTTCAAAAATCATACTATTCTATAGATACACATTTCCAGTCTGCTCTTTGGGGATACTAACTCAAACCGTAGCAATCATCTACTGAGTTTTCCTAGGCTGTGGATCTTTATGTGATGGGACAGCTTCTCTTTTTACAATGGAACTGCTAGTGGATTTGCATTGCCAATCTTTTGGTTAACAGCCTGACATGTCACACCCTGTGCCTCTGGAAATCTGGTGAGCATTAATCAAGCTCACCATATAAATAGGAAAAACAAGGCCCAGAGTAGGGAGATAACTTGTCTAAGTCACAAAGCAAGTCATTGGCCAGAGCCATGCTCTTTTCCTAATTTAAAGCCCCTTTTCTCTTTAGCTATAACTACTTGGATTCAACAGTAGTAGAGTCTTTGCATGTGCAGGACACCTACGTTCTTTAAACTTCTAAGACACATATGACATAGCTATTATCTGTTCATCTGGAGTCTTATGTATTATTGGGAAGTTACATAGAGTCCAGTAGAGGTTCCAGATATAGGACAGCATGGGAAACAAGATATGGTGATCTCTTCTGAAAATCAGCCAGTGGAAACTCTAGAGATCACAATGGTCTGAAATGCAATTGGTTATAAGCATAGTACAGTAGCTTCCAATGTTTTGTTCTGTTGTGGATGGGAGCTGATTTGAGAACAGCAAACAGGAACTAAAGATTGCTTTACCTGAAATAAGATAAGCAGTGAAGTCATCCTTCCATAGCCTTCTCCGCTGGCCTGTTCCCAGTTCCTGGAATTCTATCTTTAGTGATTTATTAAGATCTGTTTTTTCACAACTGTCTGTTTGAAAAGGCATGTGTGATTGAGAAATGTGGCTAAAGCTTACTTTGTAAAACATTCATCTAAGTCATCTGATGCATAAAATGCAGAATTAATATTAATGTGAAGGTTTAGTGAATGCTGACACCATAATAAGAACAGCGTACAGCAGAGATAACAAATAGGTAGGGAGGAAACTTGAGGTATGTGAACTCAGTGGGATGTGGAGGGGTGCCCAGTAGATATGAGAAACCAGAGAGGAGAGTTTGTAGACATGAAACGTTGGCTAACCACGTAGATTGCATCAGGTTAAAGGCAGCTCACTGTAAAGAGGAAAGGGAGGGCATAGATGAATCAGACACAATTTGGTTATTTTATTTTTACATTCACCAGATTGTTATTGACTACTAGTACATGCCCAAACACTGTGTTGACTGTTGGGAGTAAAAGACAGGAAGAGAAATGATCTCTCCACTAGTGGTTCTCATAGGGGAGAGAAAGGAGATAGTGAGCAAATGATCCTGTTAATAAATGAAAAAAATAAAGTGATTTGATGCATTGAAGAAATGAAATACAATCTCATGGAAGCAAATAATAAAAATGAACCAAGTTTGCATGGTTAAATGGAGAGGTAGGTGCCTGGTGAGGGAGGGGAGGAGTCAAAACAGACTTCTTGGAGAAATGATGTGTGAATGATAATCTGAAAACTGAGCAAGTTTGATCTAAATGAAGAATGGACATAAAGAAAAAGTAGAGTGTTCCAAACAGACAACCACAGATAGGAAAAGTTCAATATCAGGAACTAGAAGGTAATACTCATGCACACAGAGGAAGCAATGAGAGTCTTGTGACATGAGGCTGCAGATATCTTCAGGTAGACCTGACTGATTCTAGAAGCAGAGAGTGACTCAAAGAGTGCTTGGGCACTGGAGTTTCTGCTGAAATGTTAATTACATATTTGTTTTGGGAGAAACCAAACTAAGAGCTATTGAGTTGATTCTAACTAGTGGCAATCTTTCATCAAATTTAGAGGCTATAAATCTTTAGGAGAATAGATTTCTCATCTTTCTATCACAGCACAACTGATGGATTTGGACTGCTTACTTTTTGGTTAGCTGCCCAACACATAATGCATTGTGCTATGAACTCTCCTTTGTCTTGACGTAGGCATAGAAATGGACACTAAGCTTTTATTGTAGTTTGACAGGTATTTTTATGTCTGTGGAATCTTGGACTTTGTGGGTTTTTCCCCCCTCAGTTTTCCAAATTAATTAAATTTTACTCTATCAGGAAACTCTACATACTCTCTATAAATGTACAGAAATAATGTTCATTATAGAACAAAGTTCATTCAGGTCTTTTGTGCAAATCTTACTCTGAGTCATATTTGACTTGACACCCTTAACCACTACTAAATGAGACTGGTGCTGTTATATCTGGAGGAATATTCTTCCACTTTGCACATCACTCTTTGTCAATGTGCTGGTAACCTGGTTTTGCTGTGATGCTGAACCTTGTGCCATGGGGATATCAAATACGATTAATGGTTTCCCGTTGTGGACAGCGTTTGGTGGAGTTCCCAAT
The DNA here is from genome assembly GCF_000299155.1 of Elephantulus edwardii. Taxonomy (NCBI): domain Eukaryota; kingdom Metazoa; phylum Chordata; class Mammalia; order Macroscelidea; family Macroscelididae; genus Elephantulus; species Elephantulus edwardii. Next base: position 427,076 of record NW_006399880.1, on the reverse strand, counting down.
TGCAAAACAGAGTGGGAAGCAGGAGTGGCATCCACTTCCTAAACCATATGCCTCTGGAAACTATATGAACTTAGAGAAATGACGATAGTTATGGAAAGGCATTAGGTCTTTTGTTCATAGAGTTGCATGAGTCTACCTTGACTCAACACCAATTAACAACAACAACAACAACAAATTTTATAAATGTTTGTGCCTGATTCAGACCCTGGTATTTTCAATCATTTGCTATGAATTTGAGAGCTGTTTAACAAATAAGGATGACAGAAGAAAAATTGATGCCTTTAAATTCTGGTACTAGAGAAGAGTACTGAATGTCCTGTGAACTGCCAAAAGAAGAAACAGATACGTTTTGGAGAAAGTACAGCTAGAGTGCTCTTCAGAGGCAAAGGTGATAAAGCTTCATCTTACCTACTTTGGGCATGTTGTTGGAAGAGGTTATTCCTTAGAGAGGGACATCACACTTGGAAAGATGGAGGGTCAGTAGAAGAGAGAAAGACTCAACCAGATGAATTGACACAGTGACTACAGCAATGGTCTTGAGTATGTAGAATGATATAGGATAGAACAGGGTTCAGATTTGTTGTTCATAGGATTTCTGAGTCTTATTCAGCATGTAAATACACCACCATGAAAGTTTGAATCTACAATGATTTGGAGGGAAAAGCTGTGGTCATTTGCCAAAGAATTTTGGTCTTCATGTGAAAAGCAATGGAACAATCGTAAAGAGGGTGTGAATAGGTGAATGGAGAAATCAGAGGTTAAATTTTGCAAGGATATCTATGGAAATATTAGAATGGAGTGTAGACGAGCAGAAGAGAGGAGTAGGAGGCACTTAGGGGAGAAAAGACAGAAGCTCAGGTTAGGAAGTTGCCCAAGAAGATGGAAAGATGTAGATGCACACTCAAGATGAACACTCAAAAATATCGCCAGTCTTTGGAAGAGGACATCTTTATTCTTGGAAAGGTAAAGGTCAATATAAAAGAGGAAGGCCCTCAGCAGGGTGTATTGAGACAGTGACTATAACAATAGGCTTGAGAAATCAGAGATGATGAGGATGGCACAAGATAGGGTAGGGTTCAGAGCTGTTGTTAAGAGAGTCTCTATGAGTCATAGTTAACTCAATGGCACATAATAAAAATTATAAAGGTATTTTGTGTGGATCACAACAAACTGTGGCTAACTCTGAGAAGAAGAAAAATCCCAGAACACCTGATTGTGCTTCTGTGAAATCTGTACTTGGACAGGAAGGCAATCCTCAGAACATAGCAAGGAAATACTCCGTGGCTAAAATCAGAAAAGGTGCACACCAGAGATGTGCCCTATCTTTATACTTTTTCAATCTTTATGCAAAACAGATCAGCCGGAAGGCTGGGCTTTATGAAGAGGAATGTGGCATCAGGATGAGACTAGAGAGGGGGAAATCAGGTTGCTCTTGGAGGCAAAGATTCTGAAGCTTCGTCTGACATACTTTGGACATGTTGCAAGGGGGTCCGAGTCCTTGGAAAGGGACATCATGCTTGGGAGGGTGGTGGGAAAGTGCAAGGGAGGAAAATCCTGGATGAGATTAATTGGCTCAGTGACTATGGTAATGGGAATAAATGTGTCAGAGACATGACTCACAGAAATTCTGTGAACAACACATCTAACCCTTTCCCTATCCTATGCCATCTCCACAATCTGAGACACACTCGAACCCATTGCTATAGTCACTGTATCAATCCGTCATGTTGAGGATCTTCTTTTCTTTTCTGACCTTCCACTTCTCTCAGCATGATATCATTTCCCAAGGACTGGAAACTTAAACGGTTGTTTGTTGTTGTTAGGTATACATGTTGTTGTTGTTGTTATGTGCCGTCAAGTCACTTGCGACTCATAGCGACCCTGTGTACAACAGCCCTAAATCCTGCTCTATCCTGTGCCAATCGCATTGCCTCTGACACACCCATCCCAATTACCCCAGTCACTGAATCAATCCACCTCATAGAGGGTCTTCCCCTCATGCGCTGTCCCTCCACTCTGCCCAGCATGATGTTCCTTTCCAAAGACCTGTCTCTCCTTACAACATGTCCAAAGTATGTCAGATGAAGCCCCAGAATCCTTGCCTCCAAGGAGCAGCCTGGTTTAACCCTCTCTAGGATGAATCTATTTGTTTTCTTGGCAGTCCATGGTACATTCAGTACTCTTCTCCAGCACCACAGCTCAAAGGCATCAATTCTCCTTCTATCCTCCCTAGTTATTGTCCAACTCTCTGATGCATAACAAGTGATTGCAAAAACCATGGCCTGTATCAGGAGGACCTTAGTCTCCAGAGAGACACCGTTGCTCTTTAGTACTTTAGAGAGGTCCCTAACTGCAGACTTTCCCATCACAATACGTTTTTTGATTTTCTGGCTACTGGTGTCAAGAGTGTTGATCGTGGAACCGAGCAAACTGAAGCTGTGAACAATCTCAATCTCTTCACCATCCATCCTGATGCTACCGATTGGTCCAGTGGTGAGAATTTTTGTCTTCTGGACATTGAGCCTCAGTCCATATTGAAGGCTGTAGTCCTTGGCCCTCTGCAGTAAGTGCATGAGGTCCTCCTCAGTTTCAGCGAGCAAGGTTGTGTCATCTGAATAACGCAGATTGTTGATAGATCTTCCACCAATCCTAACGCCACGCTTCTCTTCATAGAGCCCTGCCTCTCAGATATTCTGCTCTGCATACAGGTTGAAAAGGTATGGAGACAGGACACATCCCTGGCATACACCCTTCCCAATTTTGAACCATGCAGTGTTGCCCTGCTCTGTTCTGACTACTGCCTTTTGGTCCAAGTATAGGTTTCGCATTAGCATGTATAAATGTTCTGGGATTCCCATCATTTAACATTCTGCCTAAAGCATCCTTGATTGTAGCAACTCGAGGTTTGAATTTGTTCTTCAGTTTTTTGAGCTTAAGAAATGCTGAATGAGTTCGGCCTTTTTGATTTTCTGACTCTAGCTCCTCGCACATTTCATTGTAGTATTTTGCTTTGTCATTCCGTGCTGCCTGTTGGAATCTTCTGTTCAGCTCTGTAGTGTCTTGGATTCTTCCTTGTGCTTTGGCTTCTCTACGTTCCAGTGCAATCTACAGAGTTTCTTCTGACATCCATTTTGGTTTTTAGTCTTAGTAATAATATATGTGGGGGATACACACACACACACACACACACACACACACACACACACACAGAGAAATGGAGCTATGATAGGCTAGTGGTAAGTAGTTGCACTGGCAATGCATAGGTGGTTGTTGTTGTTATGTGCCGCTAAATCACCTATGACTCATAGTGACCCTATGTACAATAGCTCTGAGGTCTGCCCTGTCCTGAGCCAATCTCACTGACTCCAGCATACCTACTCCCATTGCCCTAGTCACTATACCAATCCCTCTCAGCCAGGGTGTTTCTCTCCTGTGCTGTCCCTCCACCCTCCCAAGCATGATGTCTTTCTCCAAGGACCATTCTCTGCTTGCCACATGCCCGAAGTATGTAAGATGGAGCTTCAAAATCCTTGCCTCCAAGGAAAAACTTGGTTTCACCTTCTCCAAGGCAGACTTATTTGTTTCCTTGGTGGTCCATGGTATGATAAAGACTCTTTTCCAACACCATAACTCTAAAACATTAATTTTTCTTCTATCATCCTTAGTCATTATCCAGCTTTGTGATGCATAACAAGTGATTGTGAAAACTACCGACTGGATCAGGTGCACTTTAGTCTCTAGACTGTCATCGTTGCTTCTCAGTACTCTGGAAAGGTCCTTGACAACAGACTTACCTAATGCAATTTGTCTTTTAATTTCCTGACTGCTGGTGCCATTAGTGTTGACCGTGGACCCATGTAAGCTATAACTGTTCAACAACCTCAATCTCTTTTCTATCCATCATGGTGATGACAGTTGGCCCAGTGGTGAGAATCTTTGTTTTCTTGATGTTTGTTTTCAATCCATATTGAAGTCTACAGTCCTTGACCTTCTGCAGCAGGAACTTATGTCCACCTAATTTTCAGCAAGAAAGTTTGTGTCATCTGCGTAACGTAGGTTGTTGGTGAGTCTTCCTCCAATCCTGATACAAAATTCCTCTTCATGCAGTTCAATTTTACTAGCTGCTCTGTGGGAGAAAGATGAGTAATCTCCTCCCAAATGATTAACTGCCTCTGAAAACCTGATGGAGGATCAGCTATGTGCTATTTCTGACTCAGTTGTAAACCACAGCAACAATAACAATATTATACATGTGTAGCTATTGATGATGTAACCTATTTTCAAATATGGTGAAAAAGTTAATGATTAAAGAACATACACCATTTTAGAAGAATGAGATAAACTGTCTCATGGAATTTTTAGTGAATATGTGGTATTTGGATTTTTACTGTAAGCAATATTTTCTAGGGCAGCTCTGGTGGTGTTAATGGTAAGAATCTGTGCTGTAATTCTGATATTTCAAATATTCTATTATCAGGAAAATTAGTCAGTAAATTTAGTTGTTTCAGTAATTAGTGTGAAATTCTGTTGAACTTCCACAATGAAAAATTGACCCGCACAGATTTTTCTTCGTACACTTTGCTCTTGTTTTTATATTTTCTTTTAATAAATGCTAAAATTAGAAATGAACAAATGAGATAATAAAAGATAATTTAATGATCAGAAAACATATATTACAAAATTTACAGTATTTTTAGGTAGCTTTTTTTCTTTCTGGCATATTGTATTTGAAAAAATTTCTTTACATTCTTTGCTCATACAAATTTTTCAGTGATTTCATCACATTTATCCTGCCAAACAATATCTACTTCCGTATGATAAGGATAGTGAATCAAGGCTCTACAGAATTATTTTTGTGCACTAAGATTAAACACTGCAGCCTTCAATATAGATTCTATCACAACATCAAGAAAACAAAAATCCTTGCACTGGACCAATTGACAGCATCAAGTTGAATGGAGAAAGGACTGAGACTGTCAGGAACTTCATCTTACTTGTATTCACTGTCAATACACTTGCACTGGGAAAGTCTGCAGTTAAGGACCTTTCCAAGTTTTGGGGGAGTAATGATGTCTTTTGAGGACTAAGGAGTGCCTGATTCAGGCCGTGGTCTTTTCAGTCACTTGCTAAAAATCTAAGAGCTAGATGATGATGAAGAATTGATGTGTTTGAGCTGTGGTTTTAGAGAACAGTGCTGAAGTTCCCATGAACTGTCAAAAGAAAAAATAGAATAAATATTCTTGTTGTAGATGCCCCTAGAATGCTCTTTGGAGGCAAAGATGATGAATTTTTGTCCCACATTCTTTGAGCATGTTGCTAGGGGAGTTTATTTGTTGGAGAGTCACATCTTACTTAGAAAGGTGAAGGGACAGCAAAAGAGAGGAAAAACCTCAACCAGGTGAGTTGATACCAGTGACTGTGGCAATGGGTTTGAGTGTGTCAGAGCACAGGACGTTCAGCTCTGTTGTTCATAGGGTTGCTGTAAGTTGTACTCAATGACATATAACAACAACAACAATGAGGGATTTTTAGTCTCTTCAGAGACAAAAAATAAGTTAGTTTGTGCAGTTTTTCATCATTAAAATTAGGAATATGAATAAAGCAATTTAACAGTAGGAAGCACTGCCAGTAATTGAGTTGTTCTCCTCAAATACAGGTATGTAATAATATAAAGTGGAAGCTTTGCATGGTCTCTCATGGGCTAATAAACCAAACAGTTATTGAGAGCATTAAGGGTAGAATATCTTTTATTTTACTAGGAATAAGAGCCTCCAGCTCATTGCTGTGGAGCCAGAACCCAATTTGTAGCTGACCCTCAAGGGGGTTTTCAGAGTCTGTAAGTTACATAGGAGGACATTGCAGGTCTTTCTCTCATGGAACCACTGATGAATTCGAACTGTCAGAGATACATGGTCTTTGGGTTAGTAGTGCACTGGCTTAATGACTGGACCATTAAAGTTCCCCACTAGAGATAAAAGGAAAAGAAAGTTAGCAAAAAGTGTGGACTCTCAGAGTCACCAAGAAAAAACTGCTGAGATCGAGGATGTCTCTTTAGAGTTAGGTCTCTGCTCATAGACACCAGGGAAGACCAAGACACATGATAGCTCCCACGAAAGCTGGTCTTTGCCTAGAGCTGGTACTCTGCATTTGGATTTCTGGACTTCTAAACTGTAAGCGAACAAATTTCTCTTTCTTAAAACCATACAATTGTATCATCTCTGATATTGCAGGATTAGATAATCAATATGTTGTATTTTATCTTTTATTATGGAGTCATACATGCCTACATGCTTGAGTAAAATTAGTTTTTCTGGAATCTGCAAACTTGAATCACATGTAAAAATGAAATTGCTGCTGTTCACCATAAAGGTCTGTATTTAAGTCACTAGGATGTTGTTGTTGGATGCCTTTGAGTTGCTTGTGACCCATAATGACCAGATGCATAATAGCTCTGAAACCTGCTCTATACTGAGCTAATCTCATTGTCTCCAACAGGCCTAATCTCCAGTCACTCCATTCCAATCTATGTTCCTCTCCTGTTGTCCCTTCACCCTTCCAAGCATGATGTCCTTCTCCAAGGACTGCTTGCTACTGGCCATATGCCCAAAGCACGTGAGACTGAGCGTCGAAATTCTTGCCTCTGGGGAGAAGCTTGGTTTCACACTCTCCAAGACCTGTTAGACCTGTTTGATAGTCCACAGTGTGTTCAACATTCTTCTCTAGAACCACAGCTCAAAGACATTGATTCTTCTCCTATCATCTTTAGTTAGTGCCCAGCTCTCTGACACATAGCAAGTAATTGCAAAGACCATGTCCTGGATCAAGCACACTTTAGTCTCCAGACTAACATTGTTCCTTTTCAGTACTGTTTAGAGGTCCCTGACAGCAAACTTTTCCAATGCAATTCTTCTTTTGATTTGCTGACTGCTGTTTCCAAGAGTGTTGATTGTAGAACCAAGGAAGCTGAAGTTGTTCACAATCTCAATCTCTTCTACATCTATTATGAAGTTGTTAATTAGTCCAGTGATGAAAATCTTTGTTTTCTTGATGCTGAGCTTTAATTCATATTAAATACTCCAGTTTTTGACCTTATGGAGCAAATACCTCATGTCCTCCTCAGTTTCAGCAAGCTAAATTGTGTCATTTGCATAACGCAGGTTGTTGATGAATCTTCCTCCAATCCTGTGCCATATTCCTCCTCATAAGGTCCAGCCTCCAGAATTATCTGCTTTGCATATAGATTGAAAAGGTGTGGAAATAGGATGCATCCCCGAGGCACAACTTTCCTGATCCTGAACAATGTAGTATTACCCTGCTCTGTTCTGACTGCTGTTACCTGGTTTAAGTGTATGTTTCACTTGAGCACAATTAAGTTTTCTGGGATTCCGTTCTCAAGGTTAGGCATAATTTTTTGTGATCCACATAGTCAAATGCCTTTGCATAGCCGATGAAACACAGATAGATAGACATTCCTCTTGTGGTCTCTGCTGTCAGCCAAGTCTAACAATTTCTTTAACATGCTATAAAGGAAAAATGCTGGTTTGAAGAAGAAAATGTCCTTGAATCATGTCATGACATTTTAAATTGCTTCATATTCATATAAAAGTTGGACAAAGTGTAAGAAGTCCTTAGCAAAAACTTTACCCAAAGCGACACATGTCCTTTCCTTTCTTGACTGCTGCTTCATGATTGTTGGTTGTAGATCTGAGAAAATAGTAAGTTTTTGAAAACTCCAGTCTTTTCTCTATTCATCATGATGTTGCTTATTGGTATAATTATGGAGATTTTATTTTCTTGATTTTGAAGTATAAACCATAATTCACTGAAGACTACAGTGTTTGGTATTGTTTGGTAAGAGCTTCATGTACTCCTAATTTTCCACAAACAAGGTAGTGTCACATAATGAAGGTTGTTGATGTGCCTTCTTAGGTAAGCTTGATAACATAGTCCTCTATTTTAGTCCAGTTTCTTGAATCATTTACTCATCATACACACTGAATAGATATGATAAAAGTATATAACTTTAATGCACACTTTCTTGATTTTAAATCACATAGTTACTGTATAGGTTCTGCATGAGCACAAGTTCTAAGATTCCCATTCTTCTAAGTGTTACCCAATATTATATCCCACAGAATCTAGTAACTTTGCAAGTCAATACAGCACAAGTAAAGATTTTTCTAGTATTCTCTACTTTCAGCCAAGATCCATTTAACATCAATCATGATATACTTTATTTCATAGCCTCTTGAATCCAGCTCAAACTTTTGGTAGTTTCTTTTCATTGTACCACTCAGCTATTATAAAAACTTTTCAACAAGATTTTGCTTGCATGTGAAATTCATTCCATTGGGTCACATTTTTAAAAAATAAGCATAAATATACATGTCTTTCAATCAGTTGTCTTCCAAATTTCTTGACATAAGTACGTGAGGATGGCCAGGAATGCATCTGCTTCCTGAAACATCTCAACTGATAAGCCATCAATTATCTTTTGTTTACTTCTACTTTTGCACTGAGCTTAGTTATTGCCATTCCTTCCATATAAAATGTGCCACTTTAAAAATTTTATTCTACTGTAGCACATATAGAGAGCTCTGGTGAAATAATCTGTAGTGAGTTGTGCTACTAACTCAAAGGCTTCTAATGTTCAAGGGAAACTTAAAAAAAAAGTGGCCAATCTTATATCTTATGGCCTCAAAACTCTGACAGAGAGTCACTACAAGTTGCAATTGACTTTACAACAGTGATATTTTTCTCAGTAGCAAAGACTTTAAATAATTGAGAACAAATGGAGTTTATAAAGTAAGTGAAATTCATAAAAGAAAGTTTATGTTTGACAACTGGTATCCCTTTTTCACTGATTTCCTAAGCATATTCTTAGTTCGCTTACTGAATAGTCTTTTCCCTGGCTATTTCCTAAAAATGAAGACTCTCAATTATCAGAGTGGGTATATAAGCAGGTATATAAGAGTGGTATATAAGCAGATGAACCAGTCACCTTACAGCCTAGGCATGTTAGTTATTTGCTGGGTATAAACTGAACTCCATGAAGATTATTGACCATGTTTCTGAGCTCTCCACACCCTGCAGGCTCATTTCTCAATGAGGGGGAGTTTCCTAGTTCATGAAATTGAGACTAGGCCACTTGAATGAGGGAAAACTGTTTTATAAAGACTGTGATGCTAAAGTATCAGGATACAAGATCAACATACAAAAATCAATTGGATTTCTCTACAGTGATAAAGAGAATACAGAACTGGAGCTAAGAAAAAATACCAATACCCTACACAATAGCTAATTTCAGTATTAAATACTTGGGAGTAAGTCTACCCAGAAGCACAAAGGATCTATTCAAAGAAAATTACAAAACAAACTACAAGAAACAAAAAGAAACCTGAAGAAATGGAAGAATCCCTTGCTCATGGAGAGGAAAACAATATTTTGAAAATGGCAATACTACCAAAGGCAATTTACATGTTCAATGCAATCCCAATACAAATACCAATTCCATTCTTCAGTGAGATGGAAAAGGCAATCTCCAGTTTTATTTGGAATGGAAAGAGGCCCTGATTGAGCAAAGCACTCCTTAAAAAGAGAATCAAGGCGGGAGGCATCTCACTCCCTCATTTCAATTCCCACTACACCGCCGTGGCAGTCAAGACAGTGTGGTATTGGTAGAATGAGAGACACAGATCAATGGAATAGAATTTAGAATCCAGAAATCAGCCCATCAACTTATGGTCAACTGATTTTTGACAAGGAGATGAAATCAAATAAGTGAGGAAATGAAAGCCTTTTAACAAATGGCATTGGAAAAATTGGAAAACTATCTGTAGAAAACTCAAGCAAGATCAACACCTCACTCAATACACAAAAACCAACTAAAAGTGGGTGAAGGACCTATGACTAAAACCAAGGACTATAAACTACATTAAAGAAAACTTGAAAGAACTCTAGAAGTCCCAGTCCACAACATAAACAGTCTTCCAAGCATCCTGAAAAACCTATAACCAGGAGAAGTTAAAATAGTTGAATGGGACCTTCTAAGATTAAAATCTATGCGCATTCAAAAACTTCTCCAACAGGGTGAAAAGAGAAGCCACAGACTGGGAAAAATATTCGGTAATGACATGTCTGCTAAGGGACTTATATCTAGAATTTATAAAATACTCGAGCACCACCAAAATAAAGGTCAACAACTCAATTGAAAAATGGGCACAGGATATGAACAGACACTTCACCAAAGACATTCAGATGGGGAACAAACACATGAAGAAATGTTCAAATCCCTAGCTCTAAGAAAGATACAAATCAAAACAACTATCATCTCACCTCTGTAAGAAGAGCAAAATTTTAATAGAACAGCTAACAACAAATGCTGGCAAGGTTGTAGAGAAACTGGAACCCTTATTCACTGTTGATGGAGTGTAAAATGGTACAATCATTATGGAAGGCAGTATGGCGCTTTCTCAAAAAGTTGAAATAGAAATACCTTTTGACCCAGCAATTCTACTAATGGGAATATAGCCTAAAGAAACTAGAACTGCCACCCAAGTAGATATACGAACACCCATGTTTATTGTTGCTTTGTTCACAATAGCAAAGAGTTGGAAACAACCCAAGTGCCCATCAACAAATGAATGGATAGAGAAACTCTGGTATATTCACACAATGAAATACTATGCTACATCAAAAAACAAAGAACTCATGCAATATTATTCAAAATGGGTGACCCTGGAGGACATTATGCTGAGTGAAATATCTCAGTCACAAAAGGACAAAGACTGCATAGTCCTACTGTTGTAAAACGGGATGGACATTGGGGTTGGGGCAAAACAAAGAGGGGATAAATAATGTATACTGCATTGAAATAGATGAGGGTTAAAACTGTTTAAGAGGCATATGTGATTAGGTATTATTGTCATGACAAGAGTTCAGAATGAAAGCTGCATAGTGGAGTAACTGGGGGGTGGGAGATGATTGTAGAACAATGAATTTTTTTTTTATTTTTTGCTCTTCAAAGAGAAAAGTATTGGGAGGAGAGGGGTAGCCAGGGAGGAAAGTGTGCAACAACGAATGAATGGAAGTCCAAAGTCTCTGTAAACTTTTATTGAAATAATAATAATAAAAAAAGACTGTGCTGCTGTGGGTGAACATTCTACTCCTACCTTGCCTACAGCATACTGTTATTTAGCATTTTCTCAAGATGTTGTTTAACAGTGCTTTAACCTGTATGTCAAGAGTAGGCTGACAGAGAAAAGGCAGAGTTGGAGTGTGTGTGAGTGAGCATCAGTGGACTAATCTGAGCCCAACAGTCTCTGGATGGCTGGCTTCCCCAGGTTTCTCTAATTGTAGCTTTGGTTCTATTTTGAATTCTACTTTATCAAGAATATTTTATTTATGAACTCCATCATTGCCATTAATCCAATTTAGTTCTGACCATAGTTTCCAGGTGATGAAAATTGGGAAACTGATTAAAGTAATTGTTAATTTAATTCCAGATAAATGAAGAGGGTGAAGAAAACATAGAACTGTCTCTACATTTGAGGCTGTTTTTATTGTTAGGTGCCATCAAGACAAGTACAACTCATAGTGATCTTATGAATAACAGATCTTAACCCTGTCCTATCCTGTGCCATTCTCATAATTTCTGATGCAATTGTGCCCATTGCTGCAGTTACCATGTCAATTCCTTTAATTGAGGGTCTTCCTCTCTTTCATTGGCCCTCTTTCTGAGCATGATGTCCATTTCCAAAGAATAGCATCTCCTACAACATGCCTAAAGTATGTGAGACAAAGTTTTGTTATCTTTGCCTCCAAGGAGCATTCTGTCTCCAAGCTACATCTGTTTGTTCTTTTGGCAGACAATGGGATATTCACTTCTCTTCTCAAATATCACAACTTAAAGGCATATATTTGCCTTCTGTCATCCTTATTCACTGTACAGCTCTCAGGTACAAAGCAAATGATTGAAAAGATCATGGCCTGAAACAGTTGCACCGTACTCCTCAAATTGACATCATCGCTTCCTGGTAATCTGGAGAGGTCCTTGACTGCAGGCTTTCCCAATGCAATACATCTCCTGATCTCCTGACTGCTGGTACCAAAGGTGTTAATGAAATCATTGACTGAAATTGAAATAATCAACTTCAGTCTTCACCTAGCATGATGTTTCCTATCAGTCAATTCTTTTTCTTGATGTTGAGGTATAATCCATACTGAAAGCTATAGTCCTTGATCTTCTGTAACAAGCATTTCAAATCCACCTCAGTTTCAACATATAAGCTTGCATCATATGTATAAGGCAGGTTGTTGATGAAATTTCTTGTGATTCCACTACCACGTTCTTTTTCATAGAGTCTAGCCTCTCAACTGAGATGTCGAAGCAAAAGAGATAAACACATTTCCAAGGGCAGCTCAAGAAGACAAAATAAAGTATTATTACAGAATGTACAGAGAACTGGAAATAGGTAGTAAAAAGGAAAGAACTCACTTAGCATTTTTTAAGCTGAAAGGACTGTAAAGAAATGTAAACCTTGATCTGCAATATTGTTAGATGATATAAGCAAAGTATTGAATGATCCAGGAAGCATCAAATGAAGGTGAATGGAATACACAGAGCCCTTGTACCAAGAAAAATTGATAGACACTGCAATATTTCAGGACGTACCATACAATCAAGAGCCAATGGTAATGAAGTAAGAAGTTCAAGCCGCACTGAAGGCATTGTGGGGCAGGGAGTGGGGGGAAGGAAGCCCCAGCAAAAAATTTACACTTTCCAACTAAGAGATGTGGTCCTGGACATGCTCATCAAGTTTATGCCTACATATTTCTATGACAGTTGTTTGGCTGCCTGACTAAAAAAGATCCACATTTGTTCCTATTTCGAAGAAGGGTGATCCAATAGAATGTGGAACTTATAGAACAAAAGCATTAGTATCACCTGCAAGCAAAATATTGGTGTAGATCATCCCAAACCAGAATAATACACTGACAAAGAACTGCAAGAGGTTCAAGTTGGGTATAGAAGAGGCTGTGACACCGGAAATGTAATTGCTGATGTTATATAGATCTTGGCTGAAAGCAAAGAATACTGTTGTTGTTGTTATGTGCCGTTGAGTCGTTTGCAACTCACAGCCACCCTATGTACAACAGCCCTAAACTCTGCTCTATGCTGTGCCAATTGCATTGCCTCTGACACACCCATCCCGATTACCCCAGTCACTGAATCAATCCACCTCATAGAGTGTCTTCCCCTCCTACGCTGTTTCTCTACCCTACCAAGCATGATGTCTCTCTCCAAAGACCTGTCTCTCCTTACAACATGTCCAAAGTACGTCAGATGAAGCCCCAGAATCCTTGCCTCCAAGGAGTAGCCTGGTCTAACCCTCTCTAGGATGAATCTGTGGTTTTCTTGACAGTTCATGGAACATTCAATACTCTTCTCCAGCACCACAGCTCAAAGGAGTCAATTCTTCTATCCTCCCTAGTCATTGTCCAGCTCTCTGATGCATAAAAAGTGATTGCAAAGACCATGGCCTGTATCAGGCGCACCTTAGTCTCCAGAGAGACACCGTTGCTCTTGAGTACTTTAGAGAGGTCCCTAACCACAGACTTTCCCATCACAATATGTTTTTTTTTATTTCCTTGCTGCTGGTGCCAAGAGTGTTGACCATGTAGCCAAGCAAACTGAAGCTGTGAACAATCTCAATCCCTTCGCCATCCATGCTGATGCTACCGATTGTTCCAGTGGTGAGAATCTTTGTCTTCTTGATATTGAGCCTCAGTCCATACTGAAGGCTGCAGTCCTTGACCCTCTGCAGTAAGTGCATGAGGTCCTCCTCAGTTTCAGCGAGCAGGGTTGTGTCATCTGCATAACGCAGATTGTTGATAGATCGTCCACCAATCCTAACGCCACGCTTCTCCTCATAGAGTCCAGCCTCTCAGATAATCTGCTCTGCATACAGGTTGAAAAGGTATGGAGATAAGACACATCCCTGGCATACACCCTTCCCAATTTTGAACCATGCAGTGTTGCCCTGTTCTGTTCTGAGGACTGCCTCTTGGTCCAAGTATAGGTTTCGCATTAGCACGATTAAATGTTCTGGGATTCCCATTCTTCTCAGAGTCAGCCACAGTTTGTTATGATCCACGCAGTCAAACACCTTTGCATAATCAATGAACCACAGATAGACATTCTTCTGGTATTTTCTGCTTTCAGCTAAGATCCATGTAACATCAGCTACAATATCCCTAGTACCACGACCCCTTCTAAACCCAGCCTGGACTTCTGGCAGTTCTCTGCTGATGTACTGTTCCAGTCGTTTTTGGATAATCTTCAGTAGAATCTTGCTTGCATGTGAGGTATGAGATTGTTCTGTAATTTCCACACTCAGTTGGGTCACCCTTCTTTGGAATGGGAACAAATATAGATCTCTTCCAGTCAGTTGGCCAAGTGGTTGTTCTCCAGATTTCTTGGCACAACTTGGTGAGCACATCCAGGGCAGCATCTGTTAGCTGAAATATGTCAGTTGGTATACCATCTATTCTGGGAGCCTTATTTTTTGCTATTTCCTTCAAAGCAGCTAGAAAAAAGATAAAAAAAAATTATTCAAGTCTGATTTACATGTTGTTAAAATTTAACTCTTTTAAATGTAAAATCAAAGCGATTGGTATGTATGTGTAGCTACCACCAAAGGCAAATTTCATAGATAACTTAGTTTGCACACTGAAATAGATCAGTCTTCTACCAGGATGTTGTTGTTAGGTTGTTGTTAGATGCCATTGAATTAACTCCACTTCATGGTGGTTTTATGTTAAACAGATCAGAACGTTGCCTGATCCTGTGCCACCCTCATGATCCCTACTACACATAAACACATTGTTACTCTCCTGTGTCAATTCATTTGGTGGAGGGTCTTCCTCCCCTTCTTTGACCCTCCACCTTTCCAAGCATGACATCCTTTTCTCGAGAATCTGTCCTCTTAAAATGTCATCATTCTTGCTTCTAAGGCTACACTTCTGCTCAGTTTGAAGTTCATGTAATATTCACTAATCTTCACCAACACCACAATCCAAATTATCAATTCTTTGATGTTCCTTAGTCATTGTTAAACTTTCAAATGCATTTAAAATATTTGAAAATACTGTGGTTTGGGTTGGGCACATCTTAAATCTTTAAAGGGATGCCCTTATTCTGTACTAATTTAAAGAGATTCTTGACAGCAAATTTGCCCAAGATACTATCTACCATTTGGCTTCTTGCCTGCTTCTACCCTGCTGCTACCATGGATGTTGATTGCGAATCCAAGAAAGATGAAATACTTGACAACGTCTATCTTTTCTCTATTTATTGTGATGTTGTCTACTATTTTAGTTATGATAATTCTTTTTTTTAAAGCATGAGAAAGGATATATCCTAGGTTTCAAAATATAATACAAACAAAACATATAGGAGTAATGAATTGCCCCACTTGACAGGATATAAAAATGAGTAAAAAAAATTAAATATCTGAAAGAGTGAGAAAAGTGATCAGATAATTTTCAGAAAACTGATTTAGTAGGCACATAGGAATCCTCTGTAAAACTGATGAGGGGAGGAGAGAAGAGGCAGTTGATTAAAGACAATTTTTCTTTGCTTGCCAGATTGCAAAATGAATTCTGCAGGACTTCCAGAGAAGCTGAATAAAAGCCATTCTGCTGAGTGAGTGATTTACAAGATGACCCTTTCCTTGATTCGCTTAAGAAACTTCATCTTGGCTTGGGGATGATTTTGTGGATAGGTAGCATTCTTCTTCTAGAGCTATACTGTCTCTTCTGTCTCTGTCATTTATGTCCCACTCTTGCTCTTAATATGTTGCCCTCTGTCTTTCAGTCTGCCTTGTCCCTCAATATCTGCTACTTTTGTCATTACCCAGAAGGTAAGAAGGTTGGAATAATTTCTCTTAGAGTAAGTTTAGGTTATTGCCTTAAAGTTTTGTATGACTCAATAATTTGCTAAATTGATTTTCAGCATATTAGCTTTTTTCTACCAGCTTTTGAGTCCAGACAGTTGGCTTTGACAGATAGGTCACTGCTCTGTGATTTTTTTACTTTGACCTCTTGATGCGTTTCTTTCCCCTGTGTTAAGCGTCAAATCCAAAGCAAGTCACATCCCTAGAAAAGGAAAAACTGTAATAACAATTGTGAAATTCTTTGGCCTCCTCCAAAGGAACAGGTGAGGTGCATGCAAGGGGTTGCTACAGTTATTATGTGATACCAAATATATTAGTTTTCCCCTCTAAATCATTGCCTGAGGCTCTGTTGTGAAATTGGTTTTTACCCTCCCTGCTCTTATTGCAGCCTTCGATGCTCCCATTCCATATTTAACATTTCTGCAATTCAGCACCTGCTTCTTTAGCACACTTTGCTCCTAGGCTTTTTGCTAGAGACACCTACATTTAGATCAACCTAAGCTGCTCAGGGGGCGCTCATAGCCAGGTCTTCTTAGAACTTCTTCTCACTCAAAAGTAAGTAGGAAGTCAAAGAACTGAGACCCCACAATGATCTCTCTTCTCACTATCTGTAATGTAATCAAAGCAGATTCCTATTTTGAATCCTGACTCTGCCCTTTGCCTTCTGTATATCCTCAGACAAGTGCCTTTACCTCTCTGGATCTCAATTATCAGTGAAAAGAAGGCCACAAAACGAGTAGTCCCTGACCTACTACTAGTTTTTGTTCTGATGATTCTTAAGTAGGTGTTGACATAGTCAAATATTTCACATTAAAAAAATTTCTCATTTTTGCTTTATTATCAATTGTTGTTGTTGTTGTTAAGTGCCATTGAATTGTAGACAACTCATAGTGACCCTATAAATGAAAGACCTGAATACTTATATAACTTGCATGTTTTTCCAAGTTCTTAGAGTTTCTGGAGGCAAGCAATTTCAGAAGTGGATGCCACTCCTTCTTCCAAGCTTGTTTTAATTAGGGAGTTCCACCAAACATTGTCCACCATGGATAACCATTATCATATTTGACACATCAGTGTCACAGTTTTATTATCAATACCTTTAAATATTCAGTATTTATCTATCTTTGGCAATTAGATTGAAAAGAATAACTCAGCAAGTTACTTGCTGCCACTTTGTATGTAGTTCATATTATTAGTGATAAAATGTAGAAACAAACAAATGAATAGATGGTTTGTTAAGTTCAGTTCATTGTAACTCCAATATTTTATATGAGTGAGGTCATATAATACTTGCCCTTATATTATTGATTTCACTGAACATGTTTTCAAGGCTCTTTAGTATGTGAGAAACAGTTTCAATTATCTTGGGATCTGGATTTCTTTGTTCCATGTAGCTGGGGTAGCACACTAAATCTGTTGATATACTAGATATTTATGAACCTTGAAGAAACTCTTGAAAGTTGAGAATTCACCTTTGAGTCAAACAATGATTTAGAAAAGCAAGTAAGAATGATGATAATTTTGCTATTGTAAAGAATTCAATCAGTTTCAGGAAATAAGACTACAAATAGACTAGAGCAATGTTTTAGAGTACATTGTTGTTGTTGTTATTTGCCATCGATTTGCCTGTGACTCAGAGCAACCGTAGGTACAACAGCTTTGAACTCTGCCCTGTCCTGAACCAGTCTCACTGACTCTGACACACCAGCCCCTTTGCCCTAGTCACTGTATCAATCCATCTTATCTGGGGCCTTTCTCTCCAGGCTTCTCCTTGGAGGCAAGAATTCTGAAGCTTTGTCTGACATACTTTGAACATGTTGCAAGCAGGGACCAGTCCTTGGAGAAAGATGTCATGCTTGGGAGGATGGAGGGACGGCGCAGGAGAGGAAGATTCTTGATGAGTGGATTGATTCCGTCACTGGGGTAATAGTGATAGGTGTGTTGGAGACAGTGAGATTGGCAAAGGATAGAGTAGGGTTTAGGGCTGTTGTACATAGTACGGTCAGTATGAGTCACAAGTGAAATGGCACATAGCATAGCAACAAGTGATATATGAAATCCTTCCCGACCACAACTTATCAATTCTCTTCTGGACTTTTTTCAAGTCAATACAAGTAACATTTGATATAAAAGTCTTTAGGGGTTTTCTTATCTTCAGAACATTTTTGACTCCCTGATGACCTAGTCCAAAGGAAGTTATGTGTTCACTCAAAGGCCACACTTCTGAGGTGGTTTGAATTCACCAATGGCTCTGAAGGGAGAAGATGGACAACTTTGGAAATCCAATGGAGGGTCAACTATGAGTGACAGCAATGATTGTTAGAGTTTTGAGTATGTATGCTACTTTAATTTGTAAGTTGCATACTAAATAAGCTTCAATAAATTTCTATTATTTCCTTAACATTGTTTTATTCTAGGAAATGTATAAGAACTTTGTATCTCCTTATGGATTGAGGCTCAATGTCAAGAAGACAAAGATTCTCACCACTGGACCAATTGGCAGCATCAGGATGGATGGTGAAGAGATTGACGTTGTACACAGCTTTAGTTTGCTTGGCCCCACAGTCAACCCTCTTGGCACCAGTAGCCAGGAAATTAAAAGGCAAATTGCCATGGGAAAATCTGCTGTTAGGGACCTCTCCAAAGTACTGAAGAGCAATGGTGTCTCTAAGGTGCGTCTGATACAGGCCATGGTCTTCGCAATCACCTGTTATGCATCAGAGAGTTGGACAATGACCAAGGAGGATAGAAGGAGAATTGATGCCTTTGAGCTGTGGTGCTGGATAAGAGTATTGAGAGTACCATGGACTGCTAGGAAAACAAACAGATTCATCCTGGAAAGAGTTAAACCGGGCAGTTCCTTGGAGGCAAGGATTCTGAGGCTCCATCTAACATACTTTGGACATGTTGTAAGGAGAGACCAGTCCTTGGAGAGGGACATCATGCTTGGGAGGGTGGAGGGACAGAGCAGGAGGAGAAGACCCTCTGTGAGGTGGATTGATTCAGTGACTGGAGTAATCGGGACTGGAGTGTCAGAGACAGTGCGATTAGCACAGGACAGAGCAGGGTTTAGGGCTGATATATATGAGGGTCACTATGAGTCGCAAGCAACTCGACGGCACATAACAGCAACAACAACATCTCTTTATGGCTGAGCAATATTCTACTCTACGTATGCACTGTATTTAAAAAAAATCTTTTCATGTGTTGATGGTAATTTAGATTATTTCTACATTTTTAACTACTTTGATAGCAGTGCAATAAATACTGCCACACGTCTATAGGTGTTACTATTTTAACATTTCTTGGATCTACATCCAGAAATAGAATTGCTGGGTCATATAGTATTTCATAGGGAACTCTGGTGGCCTAGTTTTAAGAGGATACCCTGAAATCCCAAAGGCACCAGCTGCTCTGTGAGAAAAGTATGGACAACCACCTCCCATATGACTGACAGCCTCTGACAGATCACTGGAGGATCAGCTATGGGTTGGTTCCAACTTGACAGCACACAACAATAACATAATTTATCGGTTAACTGAAGGACTGTCCCACTGACAAAAAGAGTTCTTATTTAAAAATTTAGGGTAATTATTACTTGTAAAATGAGAAATAGAATGGGAATTCCAGAACACCTGATTGTGCTCTTGCAAAACCTGTACTTGGACCAGGAGACACTGGTCAGAATAGAGCAAGGAAATACTGCATGTTTCAAAATCAGACAAAGAGTGTGTCAGGGATATGTCCTGTCTCCATACCTTTACAATCTGTCTGCAGAATAGATCATTTGGGAGGCTGAATTTTATGAGGAGAAATGTGGCATCAGGATTTGAACAACACTTATCAATAACTGGCATTATGCAGATGATACAACCTTATTTGCTCAAACTGAGGAAGACTCTTTGCTTCAGAGAGTCAAGGACTATAGTCTTCATATGGATTGAAGCTCAACATTAAGAAAACAATTCTTTTCAAATACTTGAGCGGATTGACATCATCATGATAGATGGAGAAGAGACTGAGATTGTTAACATTTTCAGTTTGCTTTGTTCCACAGTTAATGCTCTTGGCACCAGCAGTCAGGACATAAAAAGACAAATTACAATGGGAAAATCTGCTGTCTGGGACCTTCTCAGAGTGGTAAGAGCAAGGATGTCAGTCTAGAGACTAAGAGTGCCAAATCTAGGCCATAGTACTCACAATTCTTGCTATGCATCAGAGAACTGGACAACGACCAAGGATGATAGAAGAATTGATGCCTTTGAGTTATTGTACTGGAGAAGATTATTGAACATCTCTTGGACTGCCAAGAGAACTAACAGATCTGTCTTCGAAAGGGTGAAACCAAGTTTCTCCTTGAAAGCAAAGATTTTGAGACTCCATCCTGCAAGTAGCCAGGAGGAACCAGTTCTTTGGAGAAGGATATCATGGAAAAGGGTGCAGGTACAGGAGAGGAAGACACCATATGAGATGGATTGACACAGTAACTGGGGTAATGACTGTAGGTGTGTCAAAGTCAAGGGGATTAACTTAGGATAGAGAAGGGTGCAGAGATACTGTACATAAAGTTGCTATGAGTCATAATCAATTCAATGGCACATAACAGTAACAACAGATGAGCAGTTTAGTAGTGCAATAGAGTCACATCACTGAGCCTGCTTAACCAAAAGTAAAAGAAGTTTATTGAAGGATATATCTGGTCCAGATGAGGTAACCACTAGCAGGTGAAATTGACCATATTATACAACGAAGTAAAGGGGTACATTCTTGCGCTGTTGAACAGGAAGTAAAGGTTATAAATTTATGATTGATTGAATGAACCACGGAGGAGTTTCATGTGAGATATCTAGAAGTGAGAATTTGGCAGGGATATAAATGAGATTACATGATTGATCAAAGGTGCATACCATTCAGTATATATTAATAAAATTACAGGAGGCCTGATGGCATAGTATTTTACTTTCTTTTTTTTCAAACATCATGTGTACTGCAACTAACAATCTGGAATAGGACATGCATAAATTACTTCATGGAGAGGGATAAGGGAAGTGAGAGAGAGAGATTAAGGAAAGGTTTATACACAACTGTGTAAGGTTGACCGGAGGGAAGGGGAGAAGCAAAGAACAGAGATAAAGGAATGGGTGGGTAGAGTGAACAGAAAAGGGCACAGTAAGGTTTCTGTAAGACGTAAATAATGTGACTATATAATTATAATTACCACTATAAAAGGAAATGTATATGAGTGATTGAATGGAGCCCAATTAAAAAAAATAACATGTACTCATTGCAGAAAAGATAAATAGCACCTATTCTGCCAATTTTCATATATGGTTACTATCAACATAATTATTTGTACAGCTGATGGAAAGGTCAGCAGTTGGAACCCATTAGTTCACTCTAAGGGAGAAAGCATCTCTTGCTGTAATGTTTTACATCCTCAGGAACGTGATGGAATGCCACTATGAGTCAGAATCCAATAGCACTGAATGTTAGTAAAATTGTTTCTTCAATCATGTCTGTTTGTAGGGGTCCATTCTGACTATTGACAGTGCTGTGCACCAAGACCCTGTAGGCAAAAGCTAGTGCATCTTACATCTGTTTGACTATAATGAAAAAGACCATTTGAGAATAGATTGTGGTGTCTTACACCTGCCGTACTGAAAAGAAAAAAAATGCCATCCTTAGGGCATATAGACAGGCTATCAACAACATTAAAGAAACTACCATTAGAAGAGGTAGTTTAAAAATTTAACAGAAATACCAGACAAGTGCTACAACTTTAAAATAGAGTGAAGGCTCTGCTTCTAGACTGTTGGGTTTACACATATACCAAGTGCCTCTGATTGTAAACTTTCATAAGGCAGGAAGAGAAAAGATCTTACCAACACAGTATCAAAGTATATGGTGCAAAACATACCAAATTGTAACAAAAAATGGTGAAATCATGATGAAAGAATTAAGTGCCTGGCTCTCAATAATGAATATTTTTATTATTGTGTGTTATTAAGTTGGAACTAACCCATAGTTGACCCTCCAAGTGAATTTTCAGAGGTAGTAAATTACACTGGAAGAGATTGCCCATCCTTTTCCCACAGAGCAGCTGTTAGATTTGAAATGTGTGCCTTTGGGATTGCAGTGCAGTTTCTCACCACTAGGCTACCAGATCTCCCTAGTTAGGAATATTTTCAAATATTTCATGAACAGAAAAAAGAATTTTAAAAAAGTTAATGACAATAGAGAGGTTTGAACAACATAATTAATGGTGTTGATTGAGTTGTTGTCATCAGGTGCTGTCAAGTACAACTCATAGCAACTCTATGAACAACAGGTCTGAACCTTATTCTATCCTGTGCCATCCTCATACTTCCTGACACACTAGACCTATTGCAGCAGTCACCATATCAATACACCTAGTTGAGGGTCTTTCTTACCATGATTTCCTACCCTGCATAGCATCACGTATTTCTCCAAGAAATAACCCCTCCTAGCAACATACCTAACGTATGTAAAATGAAACCTTATCATTCTTGCATCCAAAGACCACTCTGGCTGCATCCTTTCCAAGACATATCTGTTCATTCTCTTGGCCGTCTGTGGGATGATCAGTATTCTTCTCCAACACCATAGCTCAAAGGCATTAATTCTTTTTCTGTCATCCTTATTCATTGTCCAGCTCTCAGTTGCATAGCAAGTAATTGAAAAGACCATGGCTTGAGTCAAATGCAACTTAGTTCTCAAACTGACATTGTTACTCTTCAATATGGAGAGGTCCCTAACTACAGATTTTCCCAGTGTAATGTGTCTCCTTACTTCTGACTGCTGATAACAGGGTACTTCTGGTTGATTGAGTAGACATGTAACACACTGTACAATTGCTGTAGTCTACCATCAAGTTGGAGCTGATCCATAGCTAACCCTTCAGTAGGTTTTCAGAGACAGTTAATTGGATGGGAGGTTGTCCATCTTTCTCCTGCGAGCAACTGGTGAATTAGAACCATACACCTATGCATTGGCAATACAATTCCTTACCACTATGCAGCCAGAGCTCCTTCAAATTACAATTAGAGAATATAAAATTTCTAAAACTACTTTTGGAACAGCACACCAAAAGTTAGACTACTCATTACTCATTGCTATTGAGTCACAATTGACTCATAACTGACCCTCCAGTTGGTGTTTGGAGGCTGTAAATCACTTGGGAGGAAATTGCTCACCTTTCTTCTGTGGAGAGAAGCTAAAGGATTAAAACATTCAGAAAGGTGCTGCCTTTCGATTAGCTGTGCAACTCCCTATGCACTCTACCATCAGAGTTTCCTAAAGCTAGACTTCTTGTTATGTGCTGTGAAGTCAGAACCGGTTCATAGCTGACACTACCATGGGTTTTCAGAAACTATAACTTGCACAAGAGTAGATTGCCCGTCTTCCTCCAACAGAGCAGCTGGTGAATTCAAATCAAGAGCCCCTGGCTCAGTAGCACAATTACTCTCCACTGAGCTACCAGTACTATAATCCCTAACACTACACTAGACTCAATAAGTACCAAAGAACTGATACCAGGTGCTGACTGATGGCATTTGAGCACAGTGTAATAGGATTTGAAGCCAACAGTAAATTGAGCAGTGATATCTATCCCTTCCTCAAAATGTTTGGAAATTAAAAAGCATACTTAAAGATAACTTAAGGTTGTTGTTCATGTTATTAAGTGCTGTGGAGTCAAATATGACCCATAACAACCTTATAAACAAAATATCTGAACCTTTTTCTATCCTGAGCTATCCTCACACTTCCTATCACACAAGAGCCTATTGTGGCAGTCACCATGTCAATCCACTTGGTTGAGGGTCTTCTCCTCCTTCATTGACACTCTACCCGTTCTAGTATCATATCCTTTTTCTAGCAACATGCCCAACGTATGTGAGGCAGAAGGGAATTATAATGGATACAAGAAAATATTTAGAACAGAATGTAAATCTGAACATGAGCTAAGACAGCCAATAAAGACTTAAAAGTCATATATGGGAAGATTATTCTTCCTGGAGGTTTCTGATACCTGCAAAAATCCTAGTCTCCACAACAGAATTATTTATCATCGCAAGAACATGTAAACAGTCCAAATGTCCAACCACAACAGAATGGATTGAGAAATTGTGGTATTTTACACGATGCAGAAACAATGATTTTGAAAAATGCTGTGTAACTTGGGAGAGGCTGGAGAGCATTATGCTGAGTGAATTAACACAGTCTCATAAGGACAAATATTGCATAACAACATTATTGTAAAAATAAAAGGGTAACTTTCAAAACATGTATGGGAACTGTTTTATGAGGGGTAAACGAGTGGGTAGGAGCAGAAAGGTGAGGATAGGGAAGGGTGAAAACAGAGGGTTGCACAGTTTGGTGGGTGGAAGGAGAGGGACAAGGAAAGGGGAAGGATCCAGGTGAAAAGATCAGATAATGATGGGCAAGGTCCAATGGTGACTGATTTGATGGAACATATGAGAATGATTCTATAAACCACAGCGTGAATGAAGAATAGTGTGAAACACAATGTATACCAAACTTTGTAAGCAAAGGGATAGTAATAACAATAAAAAAAATCTTAGTGTCCTCAGCCACTGAAAGCTAATGTTTGCACATGAAAGGGCTTTTTTAGTGTTAAAGGGCTGAGAAAGAGGCAGGGTCAACATTATGAAGATCATTTTGAGCAACAAGAGTTCAACAGGGAAATGATGAAAGCTCGACAACTCTCAGCTGTGATGCCTGGATTTATTCCCCACAAAATCCACCACCACGCTGTAATGTCTTCTTTCTGAGAGGACATTTTTAGTTGCAAAAAAGAACATCAATGTTTGGACATTTAATTAATGACAAAATGTATTAAACTGTCTTTGATCATTTACAAAGCGTCCAGTAAGATCAGAAAACCAGTTTTGGAGCCTGGGAAAACAGGACCAATATACAAAAGTATGCAACAGAGCTAGTCTGGAAAGACACCATGACTGCCACTGCTCTGCGTGACAGGGTTGTAGCACAGATACTTGAAGCTGTGGGCTCTTACGTCTTGAGGTTGCTCTCAGTAGAGCTTCATTCTCCTTCATTCTATCTGACTCTTGTCTAGCTTTTTCTTTTGGGTTGGTAATGTGACCTTAGAGAGATTACATTCAAATTTTCTTAATCCTAAAACACAAAGCAGGGGGAGGGAAGAGTTCTTTGTAATGAAATAAAGCAAAGCAAACCAATACCTGACAATATTTGATTATAATTCGCCTAGCTTTGAGTCATTACTCATGTTTGGATTAACTGAATAGGCTTCAAGAGTAAGTTACCAGAAACAATAATTTTCTAAGTCATTACCTTACTTGGGAGGGACTGGAGAGCATTATGCTGAGTGAACTAACTCAGTCCCACCAGGATAAATATTGTATAAAACCATTATTTAGAAGGAGTATAAGGATTGAAAGGGGCGGAGGGTGGAAGGAGAGGGATGAGGATGTGCAGGTGGCTGGGGGAATAATCATGGAGTTGTACAATTTGACGGGTGGGGGGTGAGAGAAAATGGAAGAATCTGTTCTGGAAAACAATGTATTCTAATTTTGTAAATAAATAATTAATAATAATAATAATAATAGCTTTCAAACACATCAATGGAAGATAAATGCCGAAGGGATTTGGTAGAAGTGAAGGGGTATCCTGGTGGAGGGTGGAGGTGGGAAGTAAGTGGGTCAACACACTGGGCTAAGGGCAGGGACAACACTGTAACTAATGGTTAACTCTACAATGAGGGATTTATCATTCACTGTTCTACAAATTGCTTGTCTGAACTTTAGTCTGGTTGGCTCAACGGTCAACACTCTTGGCACCAGTAGCCAGGAAATAAAAAAATGTATTGCGATGGGAAAGTCTGCTGTTAGGGAACTCTCTAGGGTACTGAAGAGCAATGGTATCACTCTGGAGACTAAGGTGCATCCAATACAGGCTATGATCTTTGCAGTCACTTGTTATTCATCAGAGAGTTGGACCATGACTTGGGAGGATAGAAGGAGAATTGATGCCTTTGAGCTGTGGTGCTGGAGAAGAATATTGAATGTACCAAGGACTGCCAAGAAAACAAACAGATTCATCCTTGGGAGGTTAAACCAGGGTGCTCCTTGGAGGCAAGGATTCTGGGGCTTTGTCTGACATACTTTGGACATGTTATAAGGAGGGAGAGGTCCTTGGAGAGGGACATCATGCTTGGGAGGGTGGAGGGACGCCGCAGGAGGGGAAGACACTCTATGAGGTGGATTGATTTCAGTGACTGGGGTAATCGGATGGGTGTGTCAGAGGCAGTGCAATTGGCACAAGATAGAGCAGGTTTTAGGGCTGTTGTACATAGGGTCACCATGAGTCGCAAGCGACTTGACGGCACATAACAACAATAACAATAATAATAGAGTTACCACAATTAGGCCAGTTTGCCTCATATACTCAGCCTTCTGGGTGAAGGTGGAAGGAAAATCATGATTGGCAGCCATCGCCGGAATCATGAGAAGAGAAGCAAAAGAGGACAAGGAGGACTTGAAAGAGGAGAAAAATAGGGAGAAAGAGACATTTTAGGAATTGATAGGGAGAATCAGTCTCATTGGCAATTTCACCAGCTGAGCACTACTTGGCTGTGGCCTCTCTTCATTATGTTCACACTGTGCTGTATTATTGGTTGCCATCGAGTTGACTATGACTCACAGCAACACTATGAGCAATAGATCTAAACCTTGCCCTATCCTGCACTGTACTCACAATCTTTGTTATGCTCAAGCCCATTGTTCAAGTTGCCATGTTAAACATATTATTGAGGGTCTCTCTCTCTTTCACTGACCTTCTCTGCCTTTTCCACCATGATGTCTATTTCCAAGGACTTGTTGCTCTTGAAAAATGCCCAAAGCAAGTGAGACAAAACAAAATTTTGTCACCTTTGCCTCTAAAGAGCACTTCTAGTTGCATTTCCTTCAAAATAGATTTGCATCCTTGGGTATATTTAATGTTGTTGTTGTTAGGTTCCATCAAGTCACTTGCAACTCATTTCAACTCTATGCACAATAGCTCTGAGCCCTAAGCAAATTTCACTGTCTCAGTTCCCTACCCGCATTACCCCACTTACTGTGTTAATCCATCTCTTCCAGGGTCTTATTTTGCAGTGTCCCTCCATCCTTCCATGCATGATGTCCTTCTCCAGGGACTGGTTTCTCATTTTTAATTTTTTTTTGGTCTTTTTTGATAACATACCAAAAGTATGAGAGACAGCTATGAGTCAGCTCCAACTCAATGACACACAATAACAACAATATATTTAACATTAAAAAAATTGAAATACCAGACATCATGCTTGGAAAGGTGAGGGGTTGGTGAAAGAGAATACTTGAAACAAGATGGATTGACACAGTGACTGCAGCAATGAATTCAAGTGTGGCAGGGGTGATAAGGACAGTGGAGGATATGACAAGGTTCAGATCTGTGTTTCATAGAGCTCTTTTGAATTGTAAACAACTTAATGGCACATGACAAATATATATGTTTGTTGTTGTTGTTGTTGTTAGGTGCTGTTGAGTTGAATACAACTCATAGAGACTCTCTAAACAAAAGATTTGAACTTTGTTCTATCTTGTGTCATCCTCACATTTTCTGACACACAGGAGCCCATTGCAGCAATCACCGTGTTAATCCACCTGGTTGAAGGTCTTCCTCTTCTTTGCTGACCCTCCACCCCTCTTAGCAACACGTCCAAAGTATGTGAGGCAAAGCCTCATCACTCTTGCCTCCAAATAGCACTCTGGCTGTAAGCTCTCCAAGATACATCTGTTTGTTCTCTTGGCTCTTCGTGGGATGTCCAGTGCTCTTCTCCAACATCACAGCTCAAATTGTCAATCCTTTTTCTGTCATCCTTATCCATTGCCAGTTCTCATATGCATAACAAGTGATCAGAAAGACCATGGCCTGAATCAGACACACCTTAGTCCTCAAATTGATATAATCAATTCTCAATAATTTGGAGAGGTCCCTAACTGCAGACTTTCCCAGTATAATGCATCTCCTGATTTGCTGACACTTGTACCAAGGAGGTTAATTGTGGATCCAAGCAAGATGAAGCTGTTGACAGTCTCAATCTCTTCTCCATTCATCATGATATTTTCTATCGGTACACTGGTAAGAATCTTTGTTTCCTTGACATTGAGATGCAATCTTTACTGAAGGTTGCATTCCTTGGTCTACAAGTGTTTCAAGTCCTCCTCACTTTCAGCAAGCAAGGTATAGTTGTTACTGTGTACCAGGAGGTCAGAACTGACTCATAGCTGACCCTGCAGTGGGGTACAGAGACAGTTTAATTGCACGA
Source organism: Elephantulus edwardii (assembly GCF_000299155.1). Classification (NCBI taxonomy): domain Eukaryota; kingdom Metazoa; phylum Chordata; class Mammalia; order Macroscelidea; family Macroscelididae; genus Elephantulus; species Elephantulus edwardii. Next base: position 398,753 of record NW_006399880.1, on the reverse strand, counting down.
GAAAACATTGCACGTCTTTCTTCTCGGAAACAGCTGGTGAATTTGAACCATGTACCTTTGGAATTACAGCACTTCTCTTTACCACTAGGCTACCAGAACTCCATATATGTACATTGCACTATATCAGGTCTTCTTCCCCCCTACACAGGCTGTTCTATCATATCCTTCACTTTCCTAGAAACCTTCATTATTTTCACACCAGAATCCAAACTTTCTGCTATTACGTTAAAGGTCTAGCCATTCTTTTCTTTCAAAGATTTTTTTAAAAGGATATGTTTCAGACATAAGAATAATAATGTTATGAACACGCATACACTTTAGCTTTAACAGATCTTAACACTTTGCAATCTTTACGTCAGATTTTTCTTTTAAACAATAAATCTTATACATCTAAGTGTGTCTTTTCAATCTTATCCCCCTTCTATCCTCCCTGGAGATTAACACCTTCCTGTGACTATTATTTTCATACACAACTTTATAAATGTTCTATGTTTTTGAAATAAGACCACTTTATACTGTCATTTTTCAGTTTTACTTTTTTTTCACTGAATGTTAGTTTTGATATTTATACACATTGGCATGTGTAACTCTAATATATTTGACTGGTATATGGTGTTTTCCTGAATCTGTTATCCTTCAGTGTGCACATACATACATGTACATGTACACATACACATGCAGATTACTCTAGGGGGTATAACTAAGAACAGAATTGCATCAGGGGAGAAGGACAGGCAAAAGCAAAGTCACAGCCCAGCAACTCTTCCACTACCCAGATCCAGCAGGCGATTAAATTCAGGAAATCCCTGGCAGGGCTGGTCAAATAGGATTTAGTGGCTTGTGAACTGGGACTTTATTTATTTAACTAATCCTTTGCTTGGGGGAGGCTTGGGAACTGATGTCTGTTCACTCTGGTCTGGAAGAGACAGACAAGCCCAGACAATTTAGAATATTTACTGATTACAGGGATTGATCTCATTCACAGCACGAGATTGCTGAGTGTGTCTTAGCTCCTCTATTTTTCTATCTGAGTTACACTACAAATGCAGCTCTTTGTTCTGCTTGAGGTAGATGCAATGGTGAAGGGAAGACTGGGGTTTGGAGTCAGAGAGACCAATTTTGTATGTCTGGTTCATCTAGTAACACCATATCCCCACCCAGATCAGTCATGACTTGCGAGGTGGGCACCTTCATGCTATCAGGTGTTTAGATGTACCACCTACTGGTCTTTGAACTTTGAATTGTCCAAAAGGGTCAATTTCTGTTAATATTGAATGGATATCAAACAGATAAAAGCCCTGGAAAGGCTGGACATTAGTCATCTGGAGCACATGGTACAATGGAGCTGCTTAGCAGCTCTCATCCTAGCCTTCAGATTCATGGCCAGAGACCTCTTCAGAGACCCTACCCCTCTGTGTGACCCAGAACAGAGCTCAGTGTGAGACACAGAATATTGATTTTATAGGAGCTGGGTCTGCATTTTTCTTTCTCTCTGGGTTTGTTGGCTTCTGCTTGTGAGATGGCTGAAAGCCATCGTTTTTTTTGTCTGGAGGATTAATTAGAATAGATTCCTTTGACTTGAGATGCCAATAAAACCTTTCGTCCTCAGTTATCGATTTATGATACGGAGCAGGAAACCATGCATCCCAGAAGAGGCCTGAAGAAAGTTGTAGTGACAGGCATTTTGATGTCTCGGTTGTTAATTGTGGCAAACTGGTAAAGAATAAAAAATGCATAAGGAGGTTAAGAAGGTGGGCAGGAAACGGATAGAGCACAAGGGCCATGGTGATGCAGTAAATGAGAGGAGAATAATTTCCTTTGAATGACATTGTTGAGAAATTGAAAGGGACATCTATGAACTTTGGAGGCCAGGATGATTGTGAGCAAATTAATAGCTAGATATCTGAGACATTTGTTCTTATGCAGATAATTGCGTTCTGAAGAGAGAGGTCACTGGTCCTTCAACTTCCCCATCGTCTCTGAGTCCAAATTATGATAAAGTCCTAGCTCTTACCCCTCCAGATGACCTTTCCATTTAATTCAATTTAATGAACATTTATTAGCACTTACCTCAGTGAAGGGAGAGAATGAAGTTTTAAAGAAGCTGAAGGTACATACTGTTCTCTTGAGGAGTTTATCACATCGAGGCCAGACATGTTTGCATGCAGTTAGAATACGGAGTAGAATATGCTTGGATGTGGGGCTACACCTGATTTTGGAGAAGGGTGAGTAATCTCCTCCAGCGTGATTTACTGCCCCTGAAAACCTGCTGGAGGGTCAGTTGTGAGTCATTTCTGACTCAAGGACGCACACACACACACACACACACACACAATCAACAAATAAGTGTGAGAAGTTGTCACAGTAGAGTGACTTTTGAGTAATGATTGTATTCTACATGCATTTGAAAAAAAATCAATACACTGCAGTTGAGGTGGTCCAACTCATAGTGGCCATCAGGTTTCTGAGGCTATAAATCTCTTTGTGAGAAGACTACCTGTCTTTCTTCCAAGGAGCAGCTTGGAGGCATTAGTGGATTTGAAAGGCTAACTTTTTAGTGAGCAGCATAACACATAAAGCACAATTACCACCAGAGATCCCTAGACACTTGAACACAGCTTTACTAATAGAACCCTGACTAGGCAAGGTGAACTAGATAGAAGAATTAGAAGGCTTTCCTGGGTTCTGCTGTGGCTTTAGTCACAGTGGTAAAGATATGAATGTGGAGTAAAGATAATACCAAAAATGTAGGTTGTGGCCAAATTATAGCAAGACTAAGAGTAGCGTGGTTGTTGTCACCAACTTTTGTGTCAGCTCCCAAATCACGGTGATCTCCTGCAAAATGGAGTAGAAGACAACCTGGTCCTACACTATAATTATGATTGACTGGTGAATGAACCACTGTCATCCAATTGATTTTCAATAGTATTACCAATAGTATTTTTTTTTTATAAAGTTGTGGGATGAGAGGCTCTTGTTTGGACCAACTGGTGGGTGATTAAAAGTTGAGAGGTTTTGTTGCCCTCAGTCATGATGTGAAGACAGATTTTATAGTAGAGTTACAAACTAAAACGAAATTGTCTGTTGTATTTGGGGAGAACATTGTTATAAAGGGTAAAACACTTGTCTGTCAGTTTGCTATATTGAGATAACTTGTGGGTTGCTGTGATAATGAAAGCTATACCACTGTTCTGCAAATATCACTAGGATTATCCATGGTGAGCAGGTTGTAGTGGCACTCCAAGATTGAGATAGACTAGGAATCAAGATTGGTCATCCACTTCTTAAATAGCAGGCCCTGAAAACCCTTTGAACAGTAGAGGAACACGAATAATTATAGTAGTAGTGATAAAGCGCAGATTGGAAGTAATTCAAAATGAGGAAAAAGAATGGCAAATATCTTTAATTATTGGAGCATGGAATATGTGCAGCTTGAAAGTTGGAAAATTAAAACTTGTGAAAAGTGAAATGAAACTCATGAACATCAACATACTAGGTTTTAGTGGGACGAGATGAACTAGTTTTGGCCACTTTGAATCACATAATCACATGGTATACTATGCTGGGAATGAAAAATAAAAGAAGAATAGTGTTGTATTTATTTTAAAAAGCCAATTTCAAGTTCTATCCTGAAATACAAAGTTGTATTGTTGTTGTTTTGCTGTTCGCTGCTGTCAACAGACAGAGCCCATTGCAGCAGTCTCTGTGTCAACCCAGCTGGTTGAGGGTTTTTCTCTTCTTTCCTGACCCTAAACCTTTCCCAATATCATGTTCCTCTCCAAGGAATAGCACCTCCTAGCAGCATGTCCAAAGTATGTGAGGTGAAGCCTCATCATTCTTGCTTCCAAAGAACACTCAGGCTGCACTGTCTTCAAGAAATGTCTGTTCATTCTCTTGACCATCCATGGGATGTTCGGTGCTCTTCTCCAACACCACAGCTCAGAGGTGCCAATTCTTTTTCTGTCATCCTTCTTAATTTTTATGGTCTCGGATGCATAGCCTGAATCAGATTCACCTTAGTCCTCAAACTGACATCACTACTTCTCAATAATTTGGAAAGGCCCCTGACTTTCCCCAGCAGATTTTCCCAGTGTGATGCATCTCCTTATTTCCTGACTGCTATACCAAAGGTGTTAATTATGGATCCAAGCAAGATGAAGCTGTTGACAGTTTCAATCTCCTTTCCATACATCATCTTAACCTTGGTCCAATGGTAAGAATTGGTTTTCTTGATAGTGATAGGATATTCACGCACACACATGAAAGACCTGTTAATACAACTATTATTTAAATATATGCTCCTACATCTGGAGCCAAGAAGAAGAAATTGAAAGGTTTTTTTTTACCAAATTTTGCAGTCCAAAGTTGACCGAACATGTTATAGAGATATGTTAATGATAGTTGGTGACTGAAATGCAAAAGTTGGAAACACTGAAGAAGGAATAGTAGTTGGAAAATATGGGCTTTGTAATAGAAATGAGGCTGGAAATAGAATGATTGAAATTTTTTATTTTCAATGATTTATTAAAAAGACATAAATGGCTACTTTACACAAGGACCTAATCTGATGGTCTGCATAGGAATCAAACGGACTACATCTGGGGAAGGAATCACTGGAAAAGCTCAATACTGGCAGTCAAAACCAGCCCAGGGTGGACTGTGGGTCAGACCATCAATTACTTATGTGCGAGTTAAAATCGAGGCTGAAGAAAATGAAAATGAGTCCACGGGAATAAAGAAAGATATGATCTTGCCTCTATTCCATAGTTTTGAGACATTGGACACCAATGATCAAAGACCACTTGAGTTGTGGAATGACATCAAGGATATTATCGATGAAGAGAGCAAAAAATCATTACAAAGACAGAGGAGAAAGAGAAAACCAAAATGGATATCAGAAGAGGCTCTGAAATTGCACTCGAGAGTTCAGAAGCCAAAGAGAAAACATGCCCAAGTAAAAGAGCTGAACAGAAGACTTCAGATGAGATTGGGCATGTTCATATGGGGTCGTATGGCCATAGACTGAACAGAAGACTTAAAGGGGTGTTGTGGGAAGATAAAGCATAGTGTTATTATGGAATGTGCAGAGACCTGGAATTGGAGAATAAAAAGGGAAGCAGTGACTCTTGCATTTCTCAAGCAATGTTATGGCTAGCATTGCGAAAGATGGGCATCCCAGAGCACTTAATTGTGCTCATGTGAAACCTATATCTACACCAAAAGGTTGTTGTACCAGTAGAGTAAGGGAATACTAAATGGTTTAAAATTAAGGAGAGAATGTTTTTCATTATATGCACTTTGTAAGCAAACCAGTGTAAAATTTAGAATTTTTAAAAAAGAAGACGAGAATGTGTCAGGGTTGTATTCTCTCTCTATACCTATTCAATTCCTATGTAAGAAAAATTTGAGAAGCTGCACTCTATGAGGAAAAATGTGGCATTAAGATCAGATGAAGACTTATTAATAACCAGGGTAATGCAGATAAACTATCCTTGCTTGCTGAAAGTGAGGAGGACTTGAAGCACTTGTTGAAGAAGATCAAGGAATGCAGCCTTTAATATAGGTTGCATATAAATGTCAAGAAAACAATGATTCTTACCACTGAACTGACAAGCAACATCATGATAGATGGAAAAAAGATTAAACTATCAACAACTTCATCTTGAAAAAAAACACAAACAAGAACAAGAACAAACCCCAAAACTTCATCTTATTTGGATCCACAATCAACACCCTTGGTACCAGCACTCAGGAAATCAGGAAACTTACTGCACTGGGAAAACGTGCAGGTAGAGATCTCTTCAAATTATTAAGGAATAATGATATTAGTTTGAGGTCTAAGGTGCATCTGATTCAAGGCATAGTCTAAATCACTTGCTCTGCATTGGAAAATTGCACAATGAATAGGGATAACAGAAGAATTGATTTTGAGCTGTGGTTTTGCAGAAAAGCTCTGAATATCCCATGGATGGCTAAAGGAACAAACAAATATGTCTTGGAGAGCCTGCTGCCAGAGTGCTCTTTGGAGATAAGGACGATGTGTCTTTTCCTTACATACTTTGGGAATGTTGCTAGAAGGGGCTCTTCTTTGGAGAAGGATGTGATGCTCAGAAAAGCAGAGTGTTGTAGAAGAATAGGAAGACCATCGACCAAGTGGATTGACATGGTGACTGCTTCAGTGGGCTCTAATGTGTCAGGAAGTGTGAAGATGGCACAGGACAGGACAGGGTTCAGATCTGTTGTTCATAGGGTTGCTATGAATCATACTTGACTCAACAGTACTTACCAACAACAACCACCACCACCACCAGTAGATTGCCAAGCATTTCTCCCTCATCTGTATTAATCTAAAAACTTTGTTTAAACTTGTTCAATATCATAGCAATGCCCAAGCCTCCAAGATGGTGGCTGTGTGTAAGGTATATTAAACTCTTTCTCATTACTTTTGAGTCAGAATGGACTCATAGCTGCTGCTACACTGGGCTTCCAAGACTGTAACCTGCATGGGCAGAGATTACCCATATTTCCCTGAGGAGCTGCTCATGGATACAGTCTTTGGGTTAGAAGTGCAGTTCCATGATTAGGCCATTTCTATTAGTTGAATCAAACTTGAGTCTTTCAAAGGGAATTTTACCATTGAACCAGCACTGCCATTTGATATTTGATTCTGTAAGTAGTGGCAAACTCTTGGAAAAGTCTTTTAGCAGGAAAGAATTAGAATCAGAAAACTGATCCAGGAAGGAATATTATATGTTGTATGCAAATAGTTTGGAGCAATCAACAAAGAAAAGAAAAAATATTAATGATGCAAAGATGATATTATTATGAGAATCAGCAGAGTAGAAAAGACAGACTTAAAGAGACAAGGCCGAAATTGGTAAGATAGAGCAGTGAAGATTCCAAATACATGCTTATTGGTAGCTCCCTTGTTCCTTTATTTCTTGCTGTGTGACTATGAGCAAGTGATTCAATATTTCAAAGCATAATTTTTCTTGTCAGTAGAATGAGGAAGTATTATTAAATCTAGAGATTTAAGACCAGAAGGACCCAGAAGGTAGAAGAGAAAGATGCATCAGAGAAGCCTCTTAGGTCTTCAGCCTGAGTATCATCTTTCTGAATCCTTTTCTCTTGCTGGCTTTTTATTTCCTTGGGGAATTGGTAGCTCTAAGTAGATTGTACCTGAGATCTAAGTTTGTACAGATCAAGTGTTCAGTTCACCAGCAGAGGGTTAAGACGGTGCTACTCAGGGAAGCCAGACAGCTTGAGGACAGGCTGAGGATGTGTGGGCATGGTACTCAGGGATGATGCCTCTGACTTCTGAGTGAAGTACAGCAAATCACCCTCTCCTGGACTTCTGTTTTTTAGTAGAGGTAAGTCCTGGCCTCTGGTATCTTCTGTAAGGGTGAAAAGAGATACATCCTATTTTTTAGCCTCTAAAATACCAGAATTCACTTCTACTCCCACCTTCTCCATTCAACACTTATCTCCCTTATCTAGCCATTGATATGGTGGCTTATATCTCAATCTTTCTGCCTTCCATGATACTGAATGCCTCAAGCTGCTGCCAGTTTTTTCTGCTGCAGGCATTATCTCTTGAGTTCAGCAGTCAGTAAGTCCAAATACCAGGTACCAGGGAAGGCTTCCTATCTAGACGGTAAAGGCATTTGTGTGGATTACAACAAACTGT
>NW_006399880.1:385321-389235 GCF_000299155.1 Elephantulus edwardii | reverse complement strand
TTGGTAGTTCTCTGTTGATGTGCTGTTCCAGTCGTTTTTGGATTGAACATACCATGGACTGCTAAGAGAACAAATAAGTTTGTCCTAGAGAAGGTGAGATCAGGCTGCTCCCTGGAGGCAAAGATTCTGAAACTTCATCTGACATACTTTGAACATGTTGCCAGAAGGGACCAGTCTTTGGAGAGGGGCGTCATTCTTGGGAAGTTGAAGGGACAGTGCAAGAGAGGAAGACCCTTGATGAGATGGCTTGATTAATTGACTGGGGTAATGGGGGGTGGTAGGTGTGTCAGAGACAATAAGATTGGCACAGGATAGAGTAGGGTTTTAAGGCTGTTGTACATAGGATTCAAGGAGTTGCAGACAACTCGACAACACATAACAAAAACAGCAACAATATACTAGAATATACTCTGGTGAGGCATTGTCTGGTTAAGAGCAGAGGTGCTTAAAGCTTGTCAGCCTGGGATGAAATAGCCAATATTTAGCTAGATAACCTAACTTTTATGCTTCAGGCTTTTTTTCCTGTGTAAAATGGGTATAATAATAGTCATTATCTGATAGGGGCTGCTGTGAGAGAGATTGTACTGATATATACAAAGCACTTCATAGGATGCCTGGCACATGGTGACAAAACAACACAGTTGCCATTGGATCGATTCCAGCTCATGACAACCCCATCTATGCCATAGTAGCACTGTGCTCCATAAGGTTTTAATGGTTGCTTTTCCCCCACTTTTTAAATGGCTGATTTTTAAAAAAAGTTTGTTTTAAATTGGTTTGCTCACAAAGTTCATATGCATTGTTTCTCACTATTTTTTATTCACATTGTGTTTCATGCAATCATTCCCATGCGTTATTTTTTATAAGATCAATCACCATTGGACCTTACCAATAATCCAATCTTTTCAGGTCCCTTCTGGATCTTTCCCATTTCCTTCATCCACTCTCTCCATCCACCAAACTGTGCAAACTAATGGCTGATTTTTTTTTAAGTTGATGTTTTGCTTTTTATTTTCAAGGTGGACCCAAACTTTCAACCTTTCTGCTAGCAGCCAACTGCTTGCACCACCCAGGGACTCTGACACAGAGTAAATGATAAATATTTGTGCAGATGGTATTGCTACTGCGCTGCCAATGAGATCCCTCAACATTCCTAGTGTACCTTTTGGCACAAGGAATAGTCAGTGAATTATTCAGCAGAGGAAACTGCTGAATTCCTCTACCTAAAAGGCTCAAATTCATGTTCAGTCATGGGGTCTCAGCATTTCAGAAAGGAAGAGCTTTTGGGCATATCTTGTCCAATATTTCATGCATTGTTTTACTCTCTGAGCAAAAGTAATCTTACCTTTTGGTTACAGATAATATTCTGCCTGTCTAGGTAGCCTAATCCATGAATAGATAGATTTGAAGGTCTGAGTTTAAATCTATTTAGTAATATTTTTTATATTTATGCATGTCATAAGTTACTTCCAGTACTATTTGATATAACCACGAATACAGAACACATAGCTGATTAATTGTACAGGAGGAGATTGTCCAGCCTTCTCTCACGGAGCAGCTGATGGCCTCGAACCTTGTATCTTAGGGATTGCCTCTCAGCTTCTTGCCACTAGGCCACGAGAGTGCAGAAAAAAAATAATACAATAAATATTCAAGATTCAGAAGTGTAGGTAAGGAGGCAAAATCAGTTGAGAACCACATCTATAATGAACAATCTCTTTCTTTACCCCCTCCTCCCACCTCCATCCACTCCTGCCTCCTTAGCAGGGGGAACTTCTAAATTCAAGGAGGGGGAATGGGTCTTATGCTGCAGAAAGGGTTTAGATAAAGGTCTTCAAGAACTTCCTGCTTAGAAAGTTCCAAGAGGAGCTGCATCTTGTTCTGTTTGTGCACATGTCTTTCATGGATGTACCAGACTCAACTCTGTCTTGGAGATAGAGAGGGAAATAAAGAAATCCAGCAGGTACTTTCATTCCAGTGATTTAATTATTTTAGGAAGGAAAGAAGGTAAAAAGGAAAAGGTGAGAGGATTAAAGTCAACTCTGTAAAGAAGTGGTTCAATAGAAAGCCAGGCATGTCTGAATGACTCCTGCCTTCCTGACTTTTTGACAGCTGAGAGGTTTGCCTGGCTGGGGCTTTCTAGCTCCTGTTTGCTCTTGAAGCCCTCAGAGGTAGCCTTGAATTGACTTCAGGATCTAACCTGGTCAGCTCCAATGTTACCTACTAAGGGTGGCTAAGAATTCTTTGACGATGATGATGATTAAAAAAAAATATTCTCAGTAATACAGTAATACTCTTGACTATCTAAAATACCTAAGAAAATGAAACATTTTGGATAGTGGAATTTTCCATAAAGCTGAGGATTTTTCCACTTAAAAATAGAATCTTATTTTTGTATTTTAGACAGATTGAATCAATATAACATATTTTTTGTTTACTTAGAGATGGCAAGTGAATAATAGCTATAGTTCTAGGCATTAATGTGGTAATTCCCTACAGGTCTAATGCACTACACTGTTTCTCCTGAAATCAAGTGCTCAAGCCTCAAGCTTGTTGAGTTCTTCTGCCTGATTTTTTGGTTTTTCTGACTCTCCTTTACTCCAAGACATCTTTACCACTCACTCTTGCTGAAAGCAGTGACATCCCTCTTCTGATTTCCCTCTCTCATCTCCATTTTCAGATTATAAACTGCTGTAGACCTTGGATATCCTTGACCACCAACTGGTTATCGAGTTTCTCAAAGTAGAGGCTCATTGCTTATGCTTCAGTTAATTTATTTGTCAACTAGCAAGTCTGAGCATCATAATTATGCAGGGAAAAGAGGAGGATCAGAGAAAAAGATCGTTAACAAGATGGGCTGATAGGGTAATTGTAACAATGGGTTGGGCATATCAGAGATCATCATGATGCAGACAGAATGAGGCAGGGATCTGTTGTTCATGGGATCTTGATGAGTTGTAGCCAACTCTACAACACCTAGCAATTCTGTGACAGGCATCATGCTATATCCTGGGAATATAAGGATGAACTCAGCTGAGCGGGTTTGTTTATTTTCAGAATCTGGCTTCTGAGTCATATTGGCTTCCTCCTCTAAGTCCTGTCTTATGCTCTGCCTCAGTATTTCTGTAGGATGAGAATGCCCAGAACCATTTACATGGCTCGTTAGAGCACTGTGTGTTGGGATCCACTCCAGGAGTTTCTGAATCTTGAGTTGGACCCAAGAATTTCCATTCTTAACAAGATCTTAGATGCTGATGTGACCAGGCTGGGGCCCCACCAAAGAAGCACCTTTTCTTTAGTCATATGACTTTTATTTTCTTTTTCAAATACCAGTCTTAACTATCTGATTTTGGCTTTGCTGCCTTTTCATGACCCCCTTAGATGACCTTTCTCTGAATACCCAATAGTCAATGTTGCTTTCTTCTTACCAGCTACTCATGGTCATGTTGTTTATTTAGATTTTTTTCCCTTAGATTTTTGACACTCTCTGAAACAAACTTCATAGAGTTAGCTCAAGAGTGACTGTGATTAAACTGACAAACTTGCAGCCATGTTTACTGTAGCATCATTTATAATAGCAATGAGCTGGGAATGAACCAAGTATCCATCAGTGGACAAGTAGCTAAAGAGACTGTGGTTCATTTACACAATGTGAAGCACCGTATAGCATGAGTGATTCTGGAACATATTATGCCAAAAAACACAAATCAGCCACAAAAGGACAATTATGGTATGAGCCCACTAATATAAAAAACTGAGGACATGTTTACACACAGATAGAATGCATTTTGGGGACTTAACAGAGAAGAGGAGTGAGGGAGATTGGAGCAAATATCGATAAATAGATAAGATTTGTGACAGGAAAGGAGGAGATATCTATATCTATATATCTATAGATCTATATATCTATAGAT
>NW_006399880.1:374849-384474 GCF_000299155.1 Elephantulus edwardii | reverse complement strand
TCTTCACCATCCATCCTGATGCTGCCAATTGGTCCAGTGGTGAGAATCTTTGTCTTCTTGACATTGAGCCTCAATCCATATTGTTATTGTTGTTGATTGCCTTTGAGTTGATCATGACTGATAGTGACCATTTGAACAAAAGGCCAGTTCATAGAATTTCTGGAGGCATGTTATTTACAAAGTGGATGCCATTCTTGCTTCCAAACATGTTACTATTTTTATATATCATTGAGTAGCCTGCAATGTACAGCATCTTAGAACCTTTCCCTGTCCTGAGCCAGTCTCACTAATTCTGACACACCAACCCCCAACACACCAGTTACTGTATCAATCCTTCTCATCCGGGGTCTCCCTCTTCTGTGCTATCTGTCTACCCTTCTGAGCATGATGTCCTTCTCCAAGGACCAAGCTCTCCTGGCCATGTGCCCAAAGTAAGTGAGGCGGAGCTTCAAAATCCTAGCCTCCAACGAAAGAATTGGTTTCATCTATTTGTTTTCTTGGCAGTGCATGGTGTGTTCAAGACTCTTCTCCAACACCACAACTCAAAGGCATTTATTCTTCTGTCATCCTTAGTCATTGTCCAACTCTGAAGCATAACAAGTACTGAAAAAACTATGGCCTGGATTAGGCGCACCTTTATACCTAGACTGACATCATTACTCTTCAGCACTCTGGAGAGGTTCATGACAGCAGATTTTCCCAATGCAAATCATCTTTTGATTTCCTGTCTGCTGGTTTTAAGAGTATTGAGTGTGGATCTGAGCAAGCTATAATTGCTAACAACTTCAATCTCTTTCCATATAATATGGTGTTGCCAATTGGCCCAGTGGTGAAAATCTTTGTCTTTTTGATGTTGAGCTTCAATCCATATTGAAGACTACATTCCTTGACCTTTTGCTGCAAGTGTTTCAGGTCTTCTTCAGCTTTCAAGCAAGGGTGTGTCATCTGCATATTGTAGGTTGTTAGTGAGTATTCCTTCAATTTTGATGTCACACTCCTCCTCATAAAGCCTTGCTTCCCGAATGATCTGTTATGCGTGCAGATTGAAAATGTGTGAGAACAAGATGCATCCCTGACACATTCCTTTTCTGATTTTGAACCATACAGTGTTTCCTTGCTCTGTTCTGATGACTGCTTGTTGTTTTATGACTAGGTTTCATATAAACATGATCAACTGTTCTAAGGTTCCCATTTTCCTTAAGGTTGTTGTTTGTTGCTGTTATGTGCTGTTGAGTCGTTTGGGACTCATAGCGACCCTATGCACAACAGCCCTAAACCCTGCTCTGTCCTGCGCCAGTCTCACTGCCTCTGACACTCCCATCCCGATTACCCCAGTCACCAAATCAATCCATCTCATAAAGGGTCTTCCCCTCATGCGCTGTCCCTCCACCCTCCCAAGCATGATGTCCCTCTCCAAGGACCCGTCCCTCCTGGCAACATGTCCAAAGTATGTCAGACGAAGCCCCAGAATCCTTGCCTCCAAGGAGTAGCTTGGTTTAATCCTCTCCAAGATGAATCCGTTCGTTTTCCTGGCAGTCCAGGGTACATTCAGTACCCTTCTCCAGCACCACAGCTCAAAAGCATCCACTCTCCTTCTGTCCTCCCTAGTCATTATCCAACTCTTTGATGCATAACAAGCGATTGCAAAGACCATGGCCTGTATCAGGCGCACCTTAGTCTCCAGAGAGACGCCGTTGCTCCTGAGTACTTTAGAGAGGTCCCTAACAGCAGACTTTCCCACCGCGATACGCTTTTTGATTTCCTGACTGCTGGTGCCAAGAGTGTTGACTGTGGAGCTGAGCAAACTGAAGCTGTGAACAATCTCAATCTCTTCGTCATCCATCCTGATGCTGCCAATTGGTCCAGTGGTGAGAATCTTTGTCTTCTTGACATTGAGCCTCAGTCCATACTGAAGGCTGCAGTCCTTGACCCTTCGCAGCAAGTGCATGAGGTCCTCCTCAGTTTCAGCAAGCAGGGTTGTGTCATCTGCATAACGCAGCAAAGACTTGAACAGAGAGAACTACAAGAAATACAGTCTGGGTTTAGAAGAGGTCATGGAACCAATGTTAGATGGATCTTGGAAGAAAGCAAAGAGTCCCAGAAGAATGTCTATCTGTGTTTCATTGACTATGTAAAGGCTTTTGACTGTGTGGATCACAGTAAATTAGCCAGAATTTATCAAAGTAACCAGAATTTATTGTGATCCACACAGTCAAATGCCTTTACATAGTCAATGAAACACAGGTAGACATTCTTCTGGGACTCTCTGCTTTCTTCCGAGATCCATCTAACATTGGCAATAATATCCCTAGTTCCATGACCTCTTCTAAACCCAGACTGTATTTCTTGTAGTTCTCTCTGTTCAAGTCTTTGCTGGATAATGTGCACAATTTTGCTAGTGTGTGATATTGTTCTATAATTTCCACACTCTGTTGGGTCACCTTTTTTTGGAATGGGAATAAATATGAATCTCTTCCAATCAGTTGGCCAAATAGTTGTCCTCCAGATTTCTTGGCACAACTTTATTGAGCACATGCTGTTTGCTGAAATACGTCAGTTGGTATTCTATCAATTCCTGGGGTTTTCCTTTTTGCCAAGTCCTTCAGAGCAGCCTGCACTTCCTCCTTCATCACCATTGCTTCTTACTCATGTGTTGTTTCTTGAATTTCTTCGGTATCAGCCAATTCTTTTTGGTACAATGACTCTGTGTGTGTGTGGGTGTGGTGTGTGTATAATGACTGTGATTAATGAGGAAATACTAACAGACCTAGGCAAAGTAAACACACTTTTTAATGTAATTTAAAGAAATAAGTACTTAATGTGTAAGGATAGCCACACACAAGCAGGCATAAAACAGCACTGATGGCCTGTTAGTGCTTCTCCTCTCTGTGGGTGGGAGGTGACAGGCCCTTTATAAGCTCCCATTCTTCCTCTTTCTCTCAGAGTCCTTATGCTCTTACATCCTGCTAGCTCATCTACAGACTTTGAATGTTTTTTGGGAGGTCAATTTCCCAGGTGCAACATCCCCTATGTAGGGTGCAATTTCAGACATGTCTGGATCTACATCTCTAGTCTTACATTGTTACTTGTTTGTTTACTACCTCCTTTTCCTCCCACTTAGTCTACAAACACCCTGAGAGTAGAGATTTTCTGTCTCCTGCACCAGTGTTTTCTCAGCTTCCAGAGCAGACCTGGTAGAGGAAAATGGGTACTTAATATATGTAAGCTCTCTCCTCCTTCCCTCATCTAATAGGCAAATAATTGTTCACCCCTTGAATATAATTTAGTGCTTCCAGGACTCAGGCAGACATGATCCCAAAGAAAGCCTCCTCTGCTACCCTGCAGCAGCATGTTAGAGAATGGCACAGAAGGATAAAGCAAACACAGCAGGAGAAAATGTTCCTTTCTCAGTATCTTAAAGTAGCAAGAGCTCTCGGTCAAGAGGCCTTCTGTTCACATTCGACTTTCCTCTTCCTTCCTCTAATGTCACACTGACTTCACAGGCATATTAGCAAGCCTCTTATGTCTAGAGCGCCAGAAGGGGAAAATGAGACTCAGTTACGAAAGAAGAAAGAAAGGCAGCACGCACCCCAAGCTTAGCCATAGAGCCTGCAGGCTGTTGAATAAAGGATGTCAGTTGAATTGCTGCCTTTTTCCCTTTGGTATGGTTGAGATGCATCTGTTATTTTCCTTTCTGTATTCTCTATTAGTTTCACAAGTTATTTTGCCAGAAAATGCTAATGATGTCTGCAAAGATGCAGTATAATTTTGGAGTTGCTGTTTTTTTGGTTTCTACCTCTGTCCCCACTGCACCTTGTTTTAGCAGTTTCTTCAGCCAGATGAGAAGCTCTGTGAAGACAGGGAGTACGTCTGGGTGTGCGTTCCCTGATGACTCTTGTTTTCCTCCCAGCAGCATGCACAGGGTGACAACAGACATTTGAAAATTCTCACAGAAGCAAATTCTCCATCTCCTCCCTCTTTGCTGAGAGAAAGAAAATAAACCCTTCCTTGCCTTTCTTGAGGAGGGCTGGTCTTGTCGGTAAGTGCCTGCACTGTGGCGATCTCTTCATTATTCAAATGCATTTCTTGAAAACCCTGTTAGGTGTCAGGCTCTGTGCCAGACATGAGGAGAAGAATGCTCAGGCCAACTTGGTTTTACTCCCTTGAAACTTATGTTATAATAGGAGGAGACAAAGACAAGTTAGAAAATATAGAAATAATTGCAAATGATAATAAAAAATTAGGGGGAAAACAGGATGATAAAGTGAATAATAGAAGAGGTAGTTATAGAAAGACTCTGAGAGCTAACATGGAATGTAAAAAATTGCTGTGTTGAAGAATGATGAGATGATCACAAGCAAATATACTGAGGGAGACAATGATGTTTTGGATGAAACAAAACCCAGCTTAAGGGGGAAATGGCCTGAATCTAAGTGGGAGTTTCCAGTAAGGTTTAGATCTGGAGTTGAATGATCATTTTGTTTAAATCCAGTGTTCCGTTCTGTTTATCCTATGCTTTTTTTTTTATTAATTATCAAACTTGAATGTACAGGTACTTGAACTGATAAAAAGAACATTTATAAAAGTAAAATGCTGCTTCTCTTTATTACTGGGGTCGAGTTGGAACCGATTCATAGCTGACTGACTATCCAGTGTTTTTTCAGAGGCTGTAAATGGGGACGAGCCTGTCCATCTTTCTCCAGAGGAACAGCTGGTATATTTGAACTTGTCTATAATCGGGTTGGTCAGCAGAGCTCCCTGAAACACTTGGTCAGAACTTCCAATTCAGTATGCCCTTCATTTAGGACTTTTTCTGTTGCAAGTAATAAAAATTTAGGTACTTTAAGGTAAAAACTCAAGCCAATTTAAACTAAAACAAAACAGAAGTTATTGACTCTCCTCCTTAAAAATCAAAGAGCTTCTAGTGGCTTAGTGGTAAGGATCTGTGTTCTCAACTAAGCACAAGCTTTGAATCCACCAGCTGCTCTGAGGGAGGCAGAAAACTGGGCAATCTCCTCCTTTGTGATTTACTGTCCCTGAAAAACTATTGGTGAGCCAGCTATGAGTTCTGACTCTACATCATAACAACTTAGAAATAATAGAGAGATTGTTGGCTTCAGACATGGCTAATCTAGCCATTAGAATAATGTTGTCAAAGCTCCCTCTTTCTCTTTCTAAGTTGTTATGATGTACATACTTACTCCATCTGCATGGTAATAAAAATAGATACTGTCAACTATGGACTTGCATGCTTCTCATAGAAATGATCCCAGGGAAAATTATACAACATTTGTTCTTTAGGATCTTCATCAACATCTAAAATGTTCTCTTCTTGGTCCTGCTTAGTTGTCACACTCTCAGCTCAACACCAAGAAAACAAGATTCTCACTGCTGGGCCAATTGACAGCATCATGATAGATGGAGAAGAGGTTGTTAACAATTACAACTTGCTCAGGTCCACAATCAACACTCTTGGCCCCAGTCAGGCAGTCAAAATTATACTGGGAAAGTCTGCTGTCAGGGACTGCTCCAGAGTACTGAGAAGCAACAATGTCAGTCTAAAGACTAAGGTGCGCCTGACCCAAGCCATGGTTTTCACCATTACATGCTATGCATGAGAGAGCTGGACCAATGATGCTTTTGAGTTGTGGTGCTGGAGAAAAGTCTTGGACATAGCGTGGGTCACCAAGAAAACAAATAAGTCTGTCTTGGAGAGGGTAAAACCAAGTTCCTCCTTGGAGGCTGGGATTTTGAAGCTCTGTCTCATATACTTTGAGTACATGATCAGGAAGGACCAGTCTTTGGAGAGAGGCATCATTCTTAGAAGAGTGGAGGGAAAGTGCAGGAGAGGAAGATCCCAGATGAGATGGATTGATACAGTAACTGGGGGAATGGGAGTAGGTGTGTCAGAGTCAGTGAGACTGGCTCAGGGCAGGGCAGGCTTCAGAGCTGTTGTACATAACATTCCTAGGAGTCATAGGCAACTTGATGGCACAACACAACAACCACCACCAGAGTGGAATAATCTTTACCAAGACTTTACTTGCATGGAATATTATTGATATTGTTTGATATGTTGGATCATCTTTCTTTGAATGAGAACAATGGTTTTGAGGTCGAAAAATGTGATGCCTCCTACTTTCTCTTTTTCAGAAGATCTCTTCTAGTCAGTTGTCCAGGTAGCTGTCTTTTAAATTTCTTGGAATAGGCTAGTGAGCCTATCTAGGGTTGCAACTATTTGTTGAAACATCTCAATCGGTATTCCATCAATTCTTGAGGTCTTCCCCATTCCTAATCCTCATCCTTCAATGCCTTCAGTGCAGCTTGAACTTCTTCCTTTACTACCATTAATTCTTAATCATATGCTATTTTCTGAAATATATTCTCCAAAAACATATGTCTTGGAGAAGATGCAGACAGAGTGTTTCTTGGAGGCAAAGATGATAAAGCTTCGTCTTTCCTACTTTGGACATATTTCTAAGAGAGGCTTTTCCTTGGACAAACTCATCATGCTTGGAAAGGTGGAAGGATGGAGAAAGAGAGGAAAAACTCTCAACCAGATGGATTGGCACAATGACTATAGCAATGGGCTCAAGTGTGTCAGAGGTTGTGATGATAGCACAAGATATGATAAGGGCCAGATCTGTTTTCCAGTGTCACTATGAGTGATACTGGACTGAAAAACATCTAACAACAACTTCCTGAAATGGTGCAATATCAACCAAATTGTGTGACCCTATGATTTCCCTACCACCCTGCTGTATTTTTTATTGTTATTTGAATATAATTTTACAGAAATTGATTTTCCATTCACTCATTCTTAGAGATTTTTCCTTCCTTTCCACCCATTGTTCCATAATGCATGTCTTGGTCCAGATTGTTAATTGTAATACACGTAATATCAGATTACCATTCATTTCAGAGTGACCTTCCTTTCACCTTTTCCAATGCTAGCTCTACTACTTAACTCCCCATTGTAACCCTCCTTTTTTTATAACGAGGTCTTGTACTGTGGTTATCCTTTTTGACTGAGTTATTTCATGCAGAATTCTCTAGATTCATCCTGTTGCATACTGTTTTGCATTCCCTTTCAATGTTTCATTATACTCTTTTGTGTGAATGTACCACAGTTTCTCTATCTGTTCCTCTGTTGATGGGCACTTGAATTTCTTCCATATTTTTGCTCTTGTAAATAATACCTCAATAAACATTGATGTGCTTACAGTTTTGTTTTGTTTTTTTTGTCTCACAGTTCTGATTTCTTTAAGGTATGTTTTCAGTAATGGAATGGCTGGGTCAAATGATATTTTTATTTTCAAACTTTTTGTCAGTTTTTAAAAATTTTTTTATATTGGTTTGATTACAAAGTCCATACATATTGTATTTCACTCTATTTTTCATTCATATTGTGTTTCATACAATCATTCCCATTTATACTTTTTTATTTTTTTATTATGATGTTTCACAGTATTTTTAATTCATATAGTGTTCCATGCAATAATTCCCACGCATTATGTTTTATAAAATCAACCACCATTGGACTTTACCCATCATTACCCAACCTTTTCAGGTCCCTGCTGGATCTTCCTCACTTCCTTCACCCCCTCCCTCCATCCACCAAACTGGACAACCCTGTAGTTTTGCCCCTACTCATTCTAACCCTTCTGCTCCTACCCTCTCCCCTCTTATGTCTCCATACATGTTTTATTAGTTATCCTTCTATTTTAACAGTAATGGTCTTATGCAGTATTTGTCCTTATAAGACTGAATTAGTTGCCACAGTATAATGCTCTTCCATCTCTCCAAAATTATGTAGTTGTTTTTTTAAAATACTATTGCACCAGAGTGCTACATATTATTCCATTTGTGAATGTACTACAATTTCTCAATACATTCAGTTGCATTTGGTCATTAGACATGACTGTTTCCATGATCTTGAGATACTGAATAACACTGTTATGTACAGATCTCCATTTGTGCCTCAGTTCTAATTTCCTTGAGGCTTATTCCTAATAGTGGAATAGCTGGGTCTTACAGAGTTTCTATGTTCAACTCTTTGAGGACATGCGAAATTTCCTTCCAGAGTGTTTGTACCATTTTACAATTCCAAGCAATTGTGTGTGAGAGTTCCTATCTCTCTACGTCCTCTTCAACCTTTGATGGCTGCCATGCTAAACACTGCTACTGGGATGAGATGGTATCTCATTGTGGTTTTCATTTGCATCTCTTTTATTGCCAATGATTTTGAGCATTTCTTCATATGTCTGCTGGCCATCCAACTGTCTTTTCTCTGTGAAGTTTTTCCCTGCCTTTTGCCCAGTTTGTAACTGGGTTATCAGTCTTTTTCTTGTTGAGGCCCAGGAGCATTCTGTTAGTTTTTGTTATGAGACGCTGAGATGTTATTGCATAATGTTTGTTCCCAGTCAGTAGGTTTTCTTTTCACTCTGTTGATAAACAATTCTGAAGACCACAGAGATTTAATCTTTAGAAGGTCCCATTCATCAATTTTATCCTCTTCATACTGTGCGTTTCTGGCTTTATTTGGCACTCTCCTTATACCATAGACTAGGCTTTCTAAGCTTGATCCCAGTTCATACTTAGGAATTTTCTGGTTTGGGCTTTACTCTCAGGTCTCTTTGATCCACCTTGAGTTGATTTTTGTGTATGGTGTGAGATGTGGATCCTGTTTCAGCTTTCTGCAGATAGAAGTCCAGTTTGCCAGTACCATTTATTGAAGAGATTGTCATTTCCTTTACTTCTTTGTTGAATATCACTTGACCACAGACAGCTGAATCCATTTCTGGGTTCTCATTTTTGTTCCATTGGTCTAGGTGCCTGTTATTGTAGCAATACCATGTTGTTTTGGTTACTACTGCTGTGTAGGAGGTTTTGCAAGTCAGGGAGCACTACCACTTCATTTTTGTTTTTCAGATGTTTTGGTTATTTGAGCTTTCTTTCCTTGCTAAATAAATGTGACAATTCCCCTTTGATCTCATTGAAAAAGGAATTAGTTTCTTCATTGGGATTGTGTTGAACATATAGATTGCTTTAAGTAGGCTTGTACATTTCACAATATTGAGTCTTCCTAACAATGAACAAGGCACATTTTTCCATTTCTTTAGGTCTTTTATTGTGTCTCTTAAAAATGTTCTGCAGTTTTCTTTGTCATCATTTGTGTCTCTAGTTAGATTCACTCCCAAATATATCAATCTGTGGTTGGCTATTGTAAATTGTATTGCTTTCTTGGTTTCCTTCTCTGAGTTCTCTTTGTTCCTGTAGAGGAATCCCATTAATTTTTTGTTATTAATCTTATATCCTGCCACTCTTCTATATTGTTCTACTAGCTCTACCAGGCTTTTTTGTTGAGTACTTGGGATTTTCTGTGTACACTGCAAAATCATCTGCATATAGTATATGCAATGTACCATCTCTCTGCTGATCAGAAGGCCTTTTATCTCCTCTTGACATACTGCCCTAGCAAGTAATTCCAACACAATATTGAATAGAAGTGGTACAATGGGCATCCTTTTCTGGTCCCTGTTTGCAGAAATGCTTTTAGTCTTTCTCTATTGGCAATGATATGGGTTCTTGGTTTTTCATATATACTTTCTCTTTGTTTTTTTTT
>NW_006399880.1:362616-370749 GCF_000299155.1 Elephantulus edwardii | reverse complement strand
TTTCTCTTTGTTGAGGAAATTCTTTTCTATTCCAATTTTGCTGAGTGTCTTAATCAGGGGTGTTGGATTTTTTCAAGTTCCTTTTCTGCATCAATTACTAGGATAATATAGCTCTTGTTATTAACTTTGTTAATGTGGTGAATTATGTTGACTTGTTTTTCTTATTTTGAACCATCCTTGCATGCCTGTTATGAAACTTGGTCATGACGATTTTTTTAAATGGGTGTTTTGGTTTCTATTGGCTAGTATTTTGTTAAGGATTTTTGCCTCTATGTTCATGAGAGATATTGGCCTGTAGTATTCTTTCTTTGGCAATATCATTGCCTGGTTTTGGAATTAGGGTTACAGTTGCTTCATAGAATGTCATCCATCCTTGGCAACCTGGGTAGGGCATACATTTCAAGGAATTTGTCCATTTTCTCTAAGTTTTCAAATTTATCAGAGTATAACTTTTCATAAAATTCTGATATTATAGATTTAATATCCTCTGGTTCTGTTGTGATGTCACCTCTATCTTTCCTTAATAAATTTATTTGTGTATTCTCCTTTATTTCTTTTGTTATGTTTGCCAATGGTTTGTCAATTTTATTGACACTTTCGAAATACCAGCACCTGGTCTTATTGATAGTTTGAATTGTTTTTCTGTGTTCTCATTGTTTTCAGCTGTTGTTCTTGTAATTTCTTTTCTTCTAGATAGTATGGAGTTATATTGTTGTTCTTTTTCTATTTTATGAAGGTGTTCAGTTAGATCGCTTATTTTGCTCCTTTCTTTGTTTTTATATGTTTGGTTTTTACTCTAAACTCCCCCCTGACGACTGTCTTAGTTTAATACCAGATGTTTTGGTGATGTGTTTTCATGATCATTTATTTCAAGCAACTTTTTTATATTGTTCTTTATTTCTCTGCAATTGAATCATGTTCTAGCAGAGTGTTATTTGGCTTCCAAGTTGGCAGCTTTATAAGCTTTGTCCTCTCTTGGTTAATTTCTAGTTTTATGGAATTGTGGTTTGAGAAGATACTTTGTATTATTTCAATGCTTTTGAATTTGTTGAGGCTTGCTTTGTGCCGTAATATGTGATTGATTCTGAAGAATGTACCAAGTGCCCTTGAGAAGAGAGTGAATTGAGTTTTATATGGGTGTAGTGCTCAGAATATATCCACAAGATCGAGTTGGCTGAATGTATAGTTTAGTTCTTCTGCATTTTTGATAAGTTTCTTTTTAATTGACCTATCCTTTGGTGAGAGTGTATGTTAAAGGCTTCTACCACTATTGTGGTGCTATTTTTTTCTTTAATTTTGTTAACAGTTGTTTTATGTGTTATAAGTTCTATCATATGGTTCATAGATATTCAATGTTATGTTGTTTTGATCTACTGTGCCTTTAACCATTATATAATGCTTTTCCTTATCTTGTAAGGTGGTTTTCATTCTGAAGTATATCTTATCAGAGAGTAATATTGCCATGCTTGGTTGTTTTGGGTTTTGTTTTGTTTTTGGTTTTGTTTTTTTTTTTTTATGCCATGTGCTTGGTATATTTTTCCCCCAGGCTTTGATTTTTGGTCTATCTTTCTCTTTGTTACTTAGACATGTCTCTCATAGGCAACATATTTATGGACTGTTAAAAAATCTGTTCTACTACTCTTTTTGTCTTGATTTTTCATTTAGTCCATTAACATCAAGTGTGGTTATTGACAAGCTAAGTTTTATCGTTGCCATTTTGTTGTGTTTCTTTTTTTTTATGGTCAATGAATTTTAAAAAATTTTATACTAGGGTTGTTTTTTTTTTACAAAATTTGAATACATTTTTTAAGAACAAATTCTTTCAATTTTCCTCACCTGTCCCCATCAAATTGTATAACTCCATGATAAATCTACTCCCTCCCCCACCCCATCCTCACCCTCTTCTTCCACCTTCTCCCACACCTCTTAGATCTTTATATTCATTCTTCAATAATGGTTTCATACAATATTCATATGGCAAACAAACATATGAAGAAATGCCCCAAATCACTGGCAATAAGAAAGATGCAATCAAAACCACAATGAGGTACCATCTCACTCCAATAACATTGGCAAAGTTTAACAGTGCAAATCTTATACATTGTTGGTGGGATTGTAGACTGGTGAAACCATTCTGGAAGGCAGTTTGGTGCTTCCTCAAAAAGCTGAACATAAAATTTCCATATGACCCAACTATTCCACTACATGGAATATACCCTGAGAAAATGAGAATGAAGGAACAGATGGAAACGTGCACACCAATATTGATAGCACCATTATTCACCATCTCAAGAACATGGAAACAGCCCAAATATCCAGCCACAAATGAATGGATTAAGAAATTATGGTACATTAATACGATGGAATACTATGCAGCCCAGAGGAATAATGATTTTGTCAATTATTACCTAACTTGGGAAGGACTGGAGAGCACTATGATGAGTGAACTAAGTCAATCTCACAAGGAAAAATATTGTATAAAACCATTATTGTAGAATATGTTTCTTATTTTGTTGTTTCTTGTTACTATGGTCCATTCACTTTCCTTTGGCCTGCTTGAAAGACTTCCCTTAAAATTCCTTGTAGATTTGGTCTTGTTTTCACAAATTATTTAAGTTCTTCTTCTCTTAAAATTATATGATTTTTCCTTCATATTTGATGGAGAGTTTTACTGGTTATAGGATCTTCGGATGGAAATTTTTTCTTTCAATTTTCTGTATTTGTCATCCCACTGTCTTCTTGCTGTCAGGGTTTTTACTGAAACATCATAATTTAATCTTATTACTTTTCCTTTGTAGGTGACTCTTTGTTTTGCTTGTGCTGCTTTTAGTGTCCTGTTCTTCTCTTTTTTGGGGAGAATTTGACCATGATATGTCTTGTTGTTTTTCCTTTTGGGTCTAGTCTATTTGGTGTTTGCTGAGTTTCTTGAATGTGCATTTCTTTATTCTTTATAATACCTGGGAAATTTTCTTCTAGTACCTCATCCACAATTTTCCCATTGATTTTTCTGTCCCTCTCATATTTTGGAATTCCAATCATACTTATGCTGTTCCTTTTTATATCATCATACATAATTCTAATGTTTTCTTTATGTCTCATCTCTGATTGTTCTGCTAGTATGTTTCTGTTGAGGTTTGTATCTTCCAACTCTGCTCCATCTCTTCTGTTCTACTTTTATGTCCCTCCAGCATGTTAGACACTTCTGTTGTTTTGGTCTTAATAGTCTGCATTGCATTTTCATGTATTTATATTATTTCCAGTACTGATTGGCTCTACCCTCCATATCTTGGGATGCTTTTTTTAAGTTCTTGAGAGGATGAAACCAGACTACTCCTTGAAGGCAAGGATTCTGAGGCTTAATTTGACATACATTGGGCATGTTGCAAGGTTGAAGCAATCCTTGGAGAGGGACATCATGCTTGGAAGGGTGGAGGGACAGAGAAAGAGAAGAAGACCATTGATTAGATGAATTGATTCAGTGACTGGGGTAATGAGAGTAGGTGTGTCAGAGACAGTGAAGTCGGCACAGGATAGAGCAGGTTTCAGAGCTATTGTATATAGGGTTGCTATGTGTCACAAGTGACTTGACAGCACATAACAACAACAACAACAACAACCTCTTTATCTATAGTTTCAATACTTTCATGAATCCATGTTCTTTTGTAATTATGCAATATTCTCTTATTCAATATATTTCTTCTGTCCCCATGTCTCTGAAATGTTTGCTTTCTTGGTAGTTTCCATTGTTTCTTCTGTCTTTTGTACCTTCTATAGCTGTTCAAATAACTCTTTACCAATATATTTCTTTACCTTTAGGGTATTCCCTTTATTTGTGGCTTTCATTGTTTTTCTCCATCATTTGTATTTCCATAGCTGTTTGAATGTCTCAACATCAACATATATATCATGTGCCTTCTTGACTCTGGGGTATTTATTGGGTTTGTAATACTCTGCTTATTTTTGGAGAAGGCTTAATTTGTTTTCTCACAGTGTTTGAAATTGCCCACTGTTTTCTCAAAATTATGTGAAGTTTTTGTTGATAAGTGTTATACTGTTACAATTGTGTCTGCATAAGTTGTTGATAATTCCTATCTTTATCATGTTATGGATTAGTTGGCAGGTTAAAATATTCCATTTACATGGTGAGCCACTCACTCTACTGGCAGTCCTTTCTGGGAAATTTGCCTTTCCTAAGCTCCTTCAGGTCTTCTCTGTTGTGCACAGTAGCCCTGTAGGAATCTCATCTTAAGGTAGTATCCTGTCCCAAACTCTATTGTCCTCCTTCAACTATGAAGTGGCCAAGTGGTATGAGACCTGGTGCTCCACTAAAGCAGTTCAAGTCAGCTCTCTCTCTCTCTTTCTCTTTCCCCACCAGCTAAATGTGCCAGTTGAGAAAGCTGGAAAAGTCTTTCCTCTGCTTGTGGCTCTGTGTCCCAAACTCTTTTGTCTTGTTTGGTCCCTGGGATAGCCCCACCACTACCTAGGCAAGAATCCCCAAATGGAGGGGATTTTCAGTCCAGTCTCCCCATAAACACCCCAAAGGGCTCACAGCAGTTTCTTACCTCCTGCACTTTCTCACCTGAAGCTTTATATCTTTCTTTGTGTTTGAGGTGGCAAGAGATCAGTGCTGCCAACTTACACAGTTTGTATGCACGAAGGTCTCAAGTCAGGGATGCAATATTAATGGCGGATGTGGCACCCATTTTCAAACTTTTGAGGAAGTGCCATACTGCTTTCCATAGTGATTGCACCGTTTTACATTCCCACCAGCAGTGCATGAGATTTCCAGTCTCCATATCCTCTTCAATTTTTGTTGTTTGCTGTCGTGTTGAACTTTGTTCTTGTTGCTGGAGCGAGATGATATTTCATTGCTGTTTTGATTTTAATTTCTTTAAAATTAATGATCTTGAGCATTTCTTCACTTGTCTTTTTGCAATCTGAATACAGTCTTTAGCAATGAGTCTTTTCATAACTTCTGTCCATTTTATGATTGGATTGTTAGTCTTTTTCTTGTTGAGGTGCTTATGAAATATTCTATAAATTTTAGTTATGAGTCCCTTATCAGTTATGTCACTGCCAAATTTCACTACCCCTGCCCCAATTCTTCTAATCTGTTGGCTTCTTTTTGCCCAAGGAACTAGGTAAAAGTTTATAATGGAGAAGTTTTTTGATGGACAGAAAGATTTGTTTTTTAGAAGGTCTCATTCATCTATTTTATCCTCCCCTGGCTGAAGATTCTTGATTATGCTTTAAAGTATGTTCATACCATAGATTAGGGCTTGGTTCCTGGTTTGTTTTTTTCCCTTCTTGTGTGCCAGCAAATTGGATCCGACAGGCACAGGAGGAGATTACCCTTCCTTCTCTAGCAAAGCATCTAGTGGATTTGAAACACATGCCTTCGAGGTTCCTGTTTTGTTCCCCCCCCCCTGTTGTTCTTTATAGTTTTTGGTTTTATCCTGTTATTTCATCTTCTTGCTAAAGGTCAATTCACTGTAGGTTGTTATGTGCCATTGAGTTGAGATTGATTTATATTGACTCTATGAACAAAGGTATCTGAACTTTGATTTCTGGGTTCTTTATTCTATTTCATTGGTCTATGTGTTTGTAGCTGTAGCACTACTATGCTGTTTGATTACTATGGCAGTATGATAGGATTTTAGGAAAATGTTTTTGTTAATTTTCATACAATTATTTGTTTACATTGTATTTCATTCACATACATTGTATTTTTACAGTCTTTCATTTACATTGTGATTCATATAATCATTCAAATATATTTTATATAATTCATTATCATTGATCTATGCCTATTATTACACCATCTTTTCAAGTCTCCATTGAATCTTTCCTATTCCTTCACTCCCCCCTAATCTGCCCACTGAACTCTGCTACCCTAGTGATTTCTACTCTTCCTTATTTTTTGCCCCCTTTCCCTGTCCCTTTTCCCCTTTTGAACACTTATATACATCTTACAAGTTATCGTTCTGTATTTAAAATTATGATCTTTGCAGTATTTGTCCTTAAGAGACAGGATGAGTTCACTCAGCAAAATGTTCTCTAGATGTTCCCATGTTACATCGTATTTTAGAGAAGCCTTACTCCTTAGTGATATAAAGATCCATTGTGAGGATGTATCACAATTTCTCAATCCATTTGTTGATCAGCATTTAGGCTGTTTCCCTATTCTTGCTATTGTGAATAATGTTGCTATGAACATAGATGTCCACATCTCCATTCATGTCTTAGTTCTAATTACCTTGAGATACATTTCTAGCAGTGCAACAGAAGAATCATATCGGATTTCTGTGTTCAGCTTATTGAGGAAATACCAAACTGCCTTCCTGATGGTTGTACCATTTCACCACTGCTTCACGGGAATTCCAATTTCTCCACATTCTCTGCAACATGTATTGCTCACCATTCCGTTAAACTTTGCTACTGATATCGGGGTGAGATTGTTGTTTGGATTTGTATCTCTCTGATTGCCAGTGATTTTGAGCATTTCTTCATGTGCCTCTTGGCCATCTGAATGTCTTCCTTTATGAAAAGTCTCTTCATGTCTTTTGCTCATTTTATTATTGGGCTATCAGTGTTTTTCTTGTGGGGCCCCTGTAGTATTATACAAACATTTGTCATGAGATCCTTGTCTGAAATGTCATTGCCAAATATTTCCCCCCTAGTCTATAGGTTTTCTTTTCATTCTATGGGGGAAATTTTCTGATGTGCACAAGGACTTATTTTTCAGAAGGTCCCATTAGTTGATTTTGTCCTCTCCTTATTGTACATTTCTGACTATATTTGTAAGCCTTTTAATGCCATACACTAGGGTTTCTAAATTGGTCCCATTCTGTCTCTTCTGATCCTTATGGTTTTGGACTTTACTCCTAGGTCTCTGATCCACTTTGAGTTGCTATTTGTATGGTGTGTAATGTGGATCTTGTTTTGGTTTTCTGCTGGCAAAACTTGCTGAAGTGGTTGTTATTTCCACACTTAGTAGCCTTTGATTTCTTGTTAAATAACAATTGACTGTAGGTCACTGGGTTAATTAATATCTGGGTTCTCAATTCTGTCCCATTGGTCAATGTGTTTGTTGTTGAACCGACACCATGCTGTTTTGATTACTGCAGCTATGTAGTCAACCGACTGATGTGTACCAACACAGGTTTTAAAGTCAGGGAGTGCTATGCCTTCCACTTAATTTTATCTTTTCAGGGAAGTTTTGCTTATTCAGGATCTCTTTACAAGTAAACGTGACAATTGTCTTTTCCTTTTTTTAAAATGTGTGTGTGTGTGTGTGTGTGTGTGTGTGTGTGTGTGTGTACCGTCAAATCGGATCTGACTGGTACAGGAGAAGCTTGCCCCTCCTTCTCCAGCAAAGCATCTAGTAGATTTGAACTGCATACCTCTGGGATTTCAGTGCAGCTTCTTGGACAATTGTCTTTTCTATCTCTTTGAATAATTAGTTTGGTTTCTGTACTAGAATTACAATGAACATGTATATTTCTTTTGACAGGATTTTTCACTGTGTTGAGCATTCCTATACATGAACAGGGAATATTTTTCCATTTAGTTAGGTCTCATTATTTATTGTAGTAATGTTTTGTGGTTTTTCTTTCTAGTAGGTTTATTCAGAAGTATTTCATCCTGTGGTTGGCTATTGTAAATCATATTGCTTTCTGACAATTTTTCCATATTTCTTTTGTTGCTGTAGAGAAAAATCACTGATTTTTTTTATATTGATATTGCTTCTTGCTGCTCTGGTAAATATGTCTAGTAGGTATAACAGATTTTTTTTTTCATTGAGTCTACAGGTTTTCCTGTGTGCACTATCACATAGTCTATGTATAGCAACAGTTGAACCACCTCTTTGCCAATTTGGATGCTTCTTATTTTCCTCTCTTCTCTTATTGACCTAGCAAACAGTTCCAACATAATATTGAGTTGGTTTACTGTATGCTTTAGTTCTTCTGCATCTTTATTAAGCTTTTTTCTAGTTGGCCTGTCTTTTTTTGTGAGTGGTGTACTAAAATCCACTACTATTGTAATGTCTAGTTCTTTCATCAAGTTTTTTTTTTGATAAATATAGAAAAAACATGTATTAGCTGTAACATTATTTATCCCTAGATTTTTTTT
>NW_006399880.1:359582-362516 GCF_000299155.1 Elephantulus edwardii | reverse complement strand
AATTTAGGTTGTTTATTTTTCATTTCAATGAACATCTACAGAGATTTTGGGATTCCATTCATTCATTGTTGCACTTTCATCAAGTTTTAAAACAACTTTTTTTTTTTTTTTTGTATTTTGCAGTTTCTATCATCTGGTGCATAAATGTTAACCAAGGTTATGTCTTAATGATATATTGTGCCTTTTGCATTATATAGTATCCCTCTGTCCCTCCCTCCCTATCTTTTATAATTATTTTAATCTTGAAGTCTATTTTATCACAGATTAATATTTCCACTCTGGCTTTCTTGTGGATGCTGTTTGCTCAGTTTATAGTTTTCCAGGCTTTAATTTTGAGTATTTTTCTTTATATTTTAGAAAAGTCTCTTGTAGGCAACATACTGATGAGCTTTGGTTTGTTTTTTTAATCCATTCTGCTACTCTTTTTCTCTTCATTGGTGCATCTAAGCCATTCCCATTAAGTGTAACAGGATATATTTCATTGCTACCATTTTGTTGTTTTTCTTTTTCTGTTATTTCTGATTACTTTACTCCATCCACTTACCTTTCCTGTCTCTGTTTGAAGAACATGCATTCCTATTTCTTGTAGAGTTGGTCTTGTTTTTACCAATTCTCTAAGTTGCCATTTTTTCTGCAAATGACCCAGCTTCTCTTTCATATTTGATGTACAGGATCATTGGCTGGTAATTGGGGTTTTTTTCAGCCTTCTGTATGAATGTCATCTCATTGTCTTCTTGTTTGCATGGTTTCTGCTGAGAAATCACAGCTTAATCTGATTGGTTCTCTTTTGTAGGTGACTGTTTTTCTAGATCCTAATCTTTGATTTTATAGAATTTAGTGTTTTTCTTTTGGGATCTAGTATGTTTAGGATTCACTGAACTTCTTGAGTGTAGATTTCCTTGTTTTTCATGATGCCTGGGAAGTTTTCTTCTAGTACTTCTTCCACAATTTTTTCAGTGTTTTTCTTCTTCTCCTCTTCTGGATTTCCTGTCGCATGTATATTGTAGCGTTTGATGTTATCCCACATGATTTTAGTGGTGTTTTATTTTTTTATCTTTTCTCTAGTACCTCTTCCACAATTTTCTCAGTACTTTTTTTTTTTTCTTCTTCTCCTGTTCTGAAAGTCTTGTCACAAGTATATTGTAGCACTTGATGTCTTACCACATGATTCTAGTTTTTTGTTTCTGATTTTTTTCCCTAGTAAGTTCTATTGAGGTTTTTGTCAGTTAGCTTACTAACTCTCCGTTCTGCCTCTTTTATTCTGCTTTTTGTCCCTCCAACATGTTGGCATAACCTACCATTTAAATATTGGAATCCTGACTTGCATTTTGATGCTTTTCTGTTATTTCCAGTACTGTGGTGGTTGTATCCTCTCTGTTTCATGCCAACTTTTAAAATTTTTGTAGCTCTTTATGATTTCAGTTCTTTCTTCCATAATTTGTAACTTCTTTTTAGCTGTTCATATCTATGTTGATATATATCTTCTGCCTTGTTGCCTCTAGGTTATTTGTTTTGTTTAAAATCTGATCTACTTTTCTTAGGAGCAGGCTTGCTTTGTTTTTTCATACTTGAAGCCATCTGCTGCTTTCATTATGTGAAGTTATACGACATTATGTGAAATTCTTACTTGTGTGAGGCAGTTTCTGCTGGGTGTGCATAGGTTGTAAACACCTCCTTATCTGTATGGTGCTTTTGATAAATTGCCCACTTAAAGTGCTGCCTCCCAAATGAGTTTCCCAGTGGCAGTCTTCCTTGGTGGTCATCTATGGGCAGATCTGTTCTCATCCAATTGTCCTTGGAAGGACAGGGTACTGGAGTCTTTCCCTTTGCCCAACTGTCGTGGGCCTGCTTAGCCATCCTGTCTTATAATATAGTGGGGAAGATTTCCCCTAAAATCCAAGGAGTGCTGCTCGAAATATCTTGCTCTGGAAAATACTCAGGAAAGTGACAAGGTCTCAACAATGCAGCACTTAAGTTTCAGCAGATGCTAATGTCCATGTACATTTTCTTTTTTCCAGGGCTGATTGTGGGAGCAGCTATTTTTACCTCAGAAGAAAGGACTCAGGAAAGCACATATTTCTCAATAATGCAGTTCTTCTTTTTGGCTATCATTTGATGTCCCTCTACTTAATAGATTTCAAGATAGAAGAATGTGGTTCTTCCTATTTTGTTTTTCTTTTTTAGTAAATCTTTTCTTATCTGGGATCTCTTTACTTTCCAAATGAAGTTAGAAATTGCCTTGTCTATGTCCTTGAAGAATGGGATCAATAACTGTATAGGTATTGCTTTTGGTAGGTAAGACTGTCATTTTCACAACATTGAGTCTCCTATCTATGAACATGGTCTATTCTTCCATTTATCTAAGTTTCTTTTTCTTTCTTATAATAGTGTTTTGTGATTTTTTGAAAATGTAGTTATCTTTTGTGTTTAGTTTATTCCTGATTATTTCATCATGTGGTTGGCTATTATAATTTATACTGTTTTTCTTTTTTTTGTTTTGTTTTTATTAAATTTCATTAATTTTAATGAACATTTACAGAGATTTCGGATTTCCATTCATTCATTGTTGCACTATTTTCTCTACCCTCCTCCCCCACATCTTCTGTTTTCGTTTCCTCCCTTGAAAGTCTGTTTTAATTGTCCCATTGCCACAGTACTTGTCAAAGCCAGTTCTGATTAATCTCTTTGTCAGTGTGTCCTTTGCCATTCCCTATCACTCCTCCCTGAGAGAGACTTCACCCTCATTCATAAGGAAAGGGGGACAGCGTATTCTCTTAGCTACTTCCTGCTGAAAAGGGATGCTGTAGGTTTCAGGGTGAAGATCTTCTCTCACTACTTTGGCAATAGGAAAGATGTAGACTATTGTGGAGATTGATTTTGGAATTTAGATGCACTGTTATCAATTGTGCTTAGCCGTACATGTTCATATCCTTG
>NW_006399880.1:357279-359172 GCF_000299155.1 Elephantulus edwardii | reverse complement strand
GAATATACTTACCAGTAATGTTAATGCTCACCCACAGCTCTTCTGGGAGGATCTAAATCGTTGAAATGTCCTCCTTTGTTTCCAGCTGTATACTATTTTTCCTATGTTCTCTTTGCTACTGTAGAGAAATTGGACTGAATTTTCTATGTTGACCTTGAATCCTGCAACTTCGCTGAATTGCTCTTCTAGGTTCAACAGTTATCATGTTGAATCTTTGGGGTTTGTATACAATTTATCATATTGTTTGCATATAGAGATAGTCTTACCTCTTCTTTGTAAATTTGGATACCTCTTATTTTATTTGCATTACTGCTTTAGCTAGGATTTTCAGTACAATATTGAATAGGACTGTAGATAGTGGTTATCCTTGCCAGGCTTCTGTTCAAAAAAGAAATATGTTTATTTTTTTGTCATTGAGGGTGAGCTTGGCTATTGGTTTAGCATATATACTCTTATGTTGAAGAAAATCTCCTTTATTCCGATTTTATGGAACATTCTAACCAGAAAAGTGTTTTTGGATTTTTGCAAAAGCCTTTTCTGCATCGATTGAGATGACCAGGTAGTTCTTGTTCTTTGTTTTATTGATCTGGTGGATTATATTAATTGATTTTCATATTTTGATCCATGCTTGCGAGCCTATTTTGAATCCACCGTGGTGATATTGTTTCCTTTTTTTATATGCTGTTAGATTCTATTGACTAGAATTTTGTTGTGTCTATGCTAATGAGGAGTATTGGTTTTCTTTTTTTCGTGGTGTCATCACAAGTCTTTTGCGTTAGGTTTATGCTTGCTTTATAAAATGAATATAGGAATGCTTCTTTTTTCTAAGTTGTTGTTAAGTGCTGTTGAGTCTTGTCTAACTCATAGCAACCCTATTAATAACCAGTCTGAACTCTGTCCTATCCCATGTCATCCTCATAATCTCTGACATACTTATGTCCATTGCTGCAGTCAGCATGTCAATCCACTTGGCTGAGGGTCTTCCTCTCTTTCACCCCACCCCCACCTTTCTAACATGATGTTCCTTTCCAAGAAATAATGTCTCCTAGCAACATGCCCAAAGTAAGTGAGATACAGCTTCATCATCTTTGTCTCTGAGAAGCACCTTCTCCAAGACATACATGTTCGTTCTTTTGTCGGTCCGTGGAATCATCAGCACTCTTCGTCAATGTCACAGTTCAAAAGCATCAATTCTTCTTCTTTAATTCTTAATCATTGTTTAACTCTCAGATGCATAGTAAGTCATTCAGAAGACTATCTTTTTTTCTTTATTCTGAAGTAATGTAAACAAGTCAGTTGGTAATAGTTCTCTGAATATTTGTTAGAATTTGCATGTAAAGCTATCTGGTCTGGGGTATTTCTTGGTTGTTTTGGACAGTTCTTTTATGACTTAATTTCATTTTTTTTGAAGAGTCTATTCAAGTGTTCTACTTCAGTCTGTGCCATTTTGGGTAGGGTACGAGTTTCCAAGAATTTGTTAATTTCTTTAAATTTTTAAATTTATTGGACTATAACTTTCATAGGATTCTGTATTATTCATTTTATTTTGGTTGTTTCTCTTGTGACATCACCCTTTTTTAATACAAGTTAGTAATATCTTTTGTTTGTGTTTGGGATTTTTTGTGTTTTATTTGTCAATTTCATTGAATCTTTTGAAGAACCAATTCCTGATCTTATTGATTGATTTTCTGTTTTCTGTTGTATTTATTTTTGCCCTTACATTTATCATTTCCTTTCTTTTAGGGTTGTGGGGTTTCCTTTCTGTTATTTTTTTTATTTATTGGAGATGCTAGGCTAAGTAGTTAATTTTAATTCTTCCTTACTTTTCAATATATTTGCTTACTGCTATGAACTCATCTTGGAGTTTGGCTTTTACTGTATCCCAGAGATTTT
>NW_006399880.1:351173-354489 GCF_000299155.1 Elephantulus edwardii | reverse complement strand
AATGCATAGACCAGTGCTAAATCCCTAGAAGAATGTTTTCCAAAACCAATTAAAACCAGGCCTGAGGGCCTCAGATTAAAATCACCCACCTTTGGCTTGGTAGCATCACTTTCTATCCACTATGCCAGCAGAGCTCTCTCTATGTTGTTGCTGTTTTTGTTGTTCTTTGTCATAGAGTCATAGATGACTCATAGAAATTCTATGAATGAAAGACCTGCATAACTTTCGTTGTTTCTGTTGGACAGCAAATAATAAATATTGTTGTGGGTGTGGCAAGATAGGAACCCTTATACATTGTTGATGGGATTCTAAAATTGTGAAACCACTCTGGAAGGCAGTTAGGCATTTCCTTAGGAAGCTGAATGTAGAAATTACATATGACCCAGTGATTCCACTGTTTGGAGTATACTCTGAGAAAATCAGAACTGAGGCACAAATGGAGACTTGTAAACCAATGTTCATAGCAGTGTTGTTTACCATTGTAAGAACATGGAAATAGCCCAAATGTCCAACCACAATCTAATGGATTGAGAAGTTATGGTACATTCACACAATGGAATATTACACAACAAGCAAGAGCAATGATTTTGTAAATTGCTGCCTAACTTGGGGGGTACTAGAGAGCATTATGCTACTTGAACTAACTCAGTCCCATAAGGACAAATACTATATAAAACCATTATTGTAAAATGTGTATGAGGATCCAAGTAGGAAGGAACGGAGCAGAGGGAGCGAGGATGGGTGGGGAGTATTGGTGGTTAATCATAGGAGTGCACAATTTGATGAGTGGAGGGAGGAGTGGTTAAGGGAAATGGAAAAGATCCAGTGTGAAAAAAAACTATGTACATGAACTTTGTAAGTAAACCAGTATAAAATAAAAATAAAAATCTGATTTAAAAAAAAGATGTATATTACTATAATTTTGGTGTTGTCTATTTCTTGAAGACTGTTAACATTATTTTATGTATTTTGTATCTCTATCATTTGGTGGGTAAATGATCTTTTAGGTTATGCCTCTTGCTCTATTGACAATTTAAGCATTATATCGTGTCCTTTCTTGTCTCTTACTCTGTTTTTAACCCTTATGACTATTTTATACGAATTGATATTGCACTCCATTTGGGGTTTTTAGGTTGCCATTTGCAAAATTGGTATATTTTTTTCCACCTTTTGCTTTTTAGTCTATCTTTACCCTCATCAGATATATTTTTTATAGGCACACGTTAAACATTAAAGGGCTTTTTTGTTGTTCTGGATTTCTTTAAATCTAATCTTCTTGTTGTTATGTGCCATCAAGTTAGTTGTGACTTATAGTTACCCTGTGCACAATAGCTCTGAACCCTGCCCTATCCTGAGCCAGTCTCACTGACACTGACACATCTACACTCATTACTCTAGTTACTGAGTCAATTCATCTCATTGGGTATCTTTCACTCTTGCTCTGTCCCTCTACACTGCCAAGCATGAGGTCCTTCTCCTAGTTCTGGTTCCTCCTGGCCACTTGTCAAACGTATAGGGGACAGAGCTTCAAAATTCTTGCTTCCAAGGAGAAACTTAGTTTCACCCTCTCAAAGACAGACCGGTTTATTCTCTTGGCAATCTATGCTATGTTCAATACTCTTCTCCAGCATCACAACTCAAAGACATCAATTCTTCTTCTGTAATCTATTCATTGTCAAGCTTTCTGATGTCTAGCAAGTAAGATAATGGCCTAGATCAGGTGTCCTTTAGTCTCCAGACTGATATAATTGCTCTTAGCACTTTGGAGAAGTCTCTGACAGCAGAGTTCCTCAATGCAAATCATCATTTGATTTCCTGACTGCTAATACCAAAAGGGTTGATTGTGGATCTGAGAAAGCTGAAATAGTTAGCAACTTCAATCTCTTCTCCATCTCTATCATAGTGCAGCCAGTAGGGATGAGATCTTTGTTTTCTTGACATTGAACTTCAATCCGTATTGAAGTCCTTGGTTTTCTGGAGCAAACACTTCTAGTCCTCCTCAGTTCCAGCAAGCAATGTTGGATCATCTGTATAATGTCGATGTCACATTATTCCTCATAAATCCAGTTTCTCAAATAATCTGTTCAACATACAGATTAAAAAGATATGGAGATAGGACACATTCTTGATGTACTCTTTTCCTAATTTTGAATCATGCAGTGTTTCCTTGTTCTGTTCTGAGGACTGTTTCTTGGGCCAAGTATGGGTTTTGCACGAGCAAAATCAAGTGTTCTGGGATTCTCATTCTTCTCTAGATTAGCTGTAATTTGTTGTGATCCACACAGTTAAATGCCTTGGCATATTCAATGAAACAGACAGTTATTCCTCTGATACTCTCTGTTTTCAGCCAAGCTCTATCGCAAGAGTCTATGTTGATGAAGGAAGAAGTTCAAGATGCTTTGAAGGAAATAGGAAAAAATAAGGCCCCAGGAATAGATGGTATACCAATTAACATATTTCAGCTAACAGATGCTGCCCTGGATGTGCTCACCAAGCTGTGCCAAGAAATCTGGAGAACAACCACTTGGCCAACTGACTGGAAGAGATCTATATTTGCTCCCATTCCAAAGAAGGGTGACCCAACAGAGTGTGGAAACTACAGAACAATATCATTGATTTCACATGCAAGCAAGAATCTACTGAAGATTATCCAAAAACAACTGGAACAGCACATCAGCAGAGAACTGCCAGAAGTCTAGGCTGGGTTTAGAAGGGGTCGTGGTACTAAGGATATTGTAGCTAATGTTAAATGGATCTTAGCTGAAAGCAAGAAATACCAGAAAAATGTCTATCTGTGTTTCATTGATTGTGCAAAGGCATTTGACTGTGTGGATCATAAAAAATTGTCTGATTCTGAGAAGAATGGGAATCCCAGAACACATGATTGTGCTAATGAGAAACCTATACTTGGATCAAGAGGCAGTCATCAGAACAGAGCAACGAAACACTGTATGGTTCAAAATTGGGAAGGACATATGCCAGGGGTGTGTCCTGTCTCCATACCTTTTCAACTGATATGCAGAACAGTTTATCCAGGAGACTGGGTTCTATGAGGAGAAGGGCAGCATCGAGATTGGTCGAAGATCTATCAACAATCTGCGTTACGCAGATGACACAACCCTGCTTGCTGAAACTGAGGACGACCTGAAGCACTTGCTCCAGAGTCAGGGATTGCAACCTTCAATATGGATTGAGGCTCAATATCAAGAAGACAAAGATTCTCACCACTAGACCAATTGGCAGCATCAGGATAGATGGTGAAGAGAATGAGATTGTTCACAATTTTAGTTTGCTTGGCTCCACAGTCAACATTCTT
>NW_006399880.1:350360-350879 GCF_000299155.1 Elephantulus edwardii | reverse complement strand
AGGAGGGGAAGGCGCTCTATGAGGTGGGTTGATTCAAGATGGCTCTATCAGAGACAGTGCAATTGGCACAGGACAGAGCAGAGTTTAGGGCTGTTGTACAGAGGGTCTCTATGAGTCGCAAGCGACTCAATAGCACATAACAACAACAACATCTGATATTGATGATAATGTCTCTATTGACACATTCTCTTCAAAAGCCAACTTGTATTTCTGGTAGTTCTCTGTGAAGGTACTTTTCCAGTCTTTTTTTTTTTTTTTGTAATAGTCTTGAACAGGATTTTGCTTGAATGTGATATTAATATG
The DNA here is from genome assembly GCF_000299155.1 of Elephantulus edwardii. Lineage (NCBI taxonomy): Eukaryota > Metazoa > Chordata > Mammalia > Macroscelidea > Macroscelididae > Elephantulus > Elephantulus edwardii. The sequence goes on along the minus strand of NW_006399880.1, from coordinate 350,576 downwards.
TTGCTTGTTGTTGTTATGTGCCGTCGAGTCACTTGTGACTCATAGCGACTCTATGTACAACAGCCCTAAACCCTGCTTTATCCTGTGCCAATCACACTGCCTCTCATAGTCAGCCAAAATTTGTTATGATCCACCAGTCAAATGCCTTTGCATAATCAATGAATCACAGATACACATTCTTCTGGTATTCCTTCCTTTCAGCTAAGATCCATCTAA
>NW_006399880.1:348033-350050 GCF_000299155.1 Elephantulus edwardii | reverse complement strand
TTTTGATTTTCCAACTCTAGTTCCTTTCACATTTCATTGTAATATTTTGCTTTGTCATCCTATGCTATACTGTCCAATATTTTCCATGCTCTGTTAGGTCACCTCTTTTTGGAATGAGAATCAATATTAATCTCTTTCAGTCAGTTTGCCAGGTTGTTGTGCTCCAGATTTCTTGGCATAATCTGCTGAGAAAGTCCAGAGTATCATCTGTTTGCTGAAATATGTCAGTTGGTATTCCATTAATTCCTAGAGCCTTGTTTTTCACCAGTTCCTTTGGTGCAGTTTTTACTTCTCCTTCATCACCATTGCCACTTGATCATATGTTGTTTCATGAAATTCTTCTGTGTCAGCCAATTCCTTTTGGTACAGTGACTATGTACTCCTTCCATCTTCTTTTAGTGCTTTCTGGATCATTAAATATTCTCCTCTGTAGTATCTTTCAGTATTGCATCTTGTGGCTTGAATTTCAGTTACTTCAGCTTAAGATATGCCAAGCAAGTTTAGTTCTTTTGGTTTTCAAACTTCAGTTCTTTGCACATTTTGTATAAATTATTTTTTTTGTTATCCCATGCTGCCCTTTGAAATCTATTCAGTTCCTTAACTTCCTACTTTATTCCCTATGCTTTGGCTTCTTGGCACTTTAGTACAATATTCAGTCTCTTTTGACATTTGTCTCAGTTTTTTCTTCCTCCTCTGTTTGTAATGATCTTTTGCATTCTTCATGGGTGATATTCTTGATAATCTTCCCACTTCCCATCTGATCTTTGTTCATTATTGTTCAAAGCCTCAAACTTGTTCCTGAGATCGTTTTTAAATTCAGATAGGACAAACTTAAGGTCAAATTTGGTTCCTGTGGATTTGGCATAACCTTCTTTAGCTTCAGTTTGAACTTGCATATGAGTAGTTGCTGGTTTGCTCCACAATCAGCACCTGGCCTAGTTTTCACATCTGACATTGAGCTTCTATATTTTCACAGATGTAATGGATCTGATTCCTGTGCATACTATTAGATGAAATCCACACGTATAGCTGTTATTTATGTTTCTTATAAAAAGGCAATAGCTAGGAATAAATAATTGATTGTGTAAAACATTATTCTATATTCAGTTTCTTTCTATAATCAAATCCATGTTTTCCAATTACTCTTTCTTCTTTTCTGTTCTCAACTTTTGCATTCAGGTAATTCATTGTTAATAATGCATTTTTGGTTGTATATACAATTGATTTCTGACTGCAAAAGTTGTTAGAAATCCTGTATTTTCCCCTCTTTCAGTCTGTTAGTTGGCACATAGATTTGAGTAATAGTAGCATTCACTAAACTTACTTGTATTCTTATGCATATTATCCTGTAACTCACAATATTGTGTATTTCAATACGGATCTTTTCCACCTCTGGAGGAGTAGATCATGTGATTGTCTTATTCAAAATGCCCCATGCCAGTCCATCTCATTTCGCTGATAACTAGTATGTCAGTGTTGGTGCTTTCCATTTCTTTCTTACCTATGTCCAATTTTCTTATATTCATGTTTCTCGTATTCCCATTCCATGTTCTCATCATTTGTGTCTCCTTACAACCGTCCCTCCTCATTTGTGTTTCCAAATTTGAGGACTCAGCCTCAGTTCCCCTATTTGCTAGTCTACTCTTAAGTGTGCTCTAGTGTCTATTGTACATATGGTTTTCAAAGGCCCATTGTTGTGGAAGCATTTGGCCAATTCTTCTTTCTAGTCTGTCTTAATTTGAATTCTCAGCTTTAGAAAAAGTATCTGACAGATAAGTATCTACTACTCTTTTTCTTTTTAACTGGCATATTTAAACTATTCACATTGAGTGTGATTATCAATAGGCAAAGTTTTATTGCTGCTATTTTGTTTTGTGTTGTATGTTGTTTCTGGTTACTTTAATCCATCCGCTTTACTGTGATGTCTCTGTGTAAAGGACTACTTTTAGTATTTCTTGCAAAGTTGTTCTTGATTTTGTGAATTCTCTCAGTTTCTGCTTTTCTGAGAATGTCCTAA
>NW_006399880.1:346017-347339 GCF_000299155.1 Elephantulus edwardii | reverse complement strand
TTCTTTAAATTTCTCTAGAGTTCTGCTAACGGATTCCTTTAGCTCTTGATTATTATTCTTTTGAATTCCCTCTTAAAGAATTCCATCAGCCTTTCCTTCTCTGGGAAATCTACTGACTGTATTTTGATTTTTTTTTCTTTTTTGGTGATGCCTTGTTTTGAATTTTTGTGGAGTTTGATGCAGTCTTCTTCTGAGACTTTGGTGATGTTGTTATGTACAACACTGCAATTGTTGTAGAACCGACTCCTAATTGATCCTTCAGCAAGTTTCAGAATCTATAAATTGAATGAGAAGAGAGTGCCTATATTTTCTTCTACAGAGCAGCAAGTGTATTCAAAATGTCTTTCTTTGAGTTGACAGTCCGGCTCCTTACTAGACCACCTTATATTATGATTAGGCCTTGATATTTTAATATACCTTTGTACTTGTGTTGTGACATATAAAAATGCTTCTAGGTAAACCTTCCCTTTCTCCATGGTACCAATTTGGGAGAATATTAGAGAGTGATGGAATTGAATATTCCCCTTTCTCCATGTGAAAAGTTAGAGAAGTCTGGAGTTAAATATATTTATTCCCTTTTTACTAGGTTGATTCTTATTTCATTACCATTATGTTACTTATTACTATTTGTTTCCTCATGAGTTATAGCATATAATTGCTTCAGGGTGTTATTGTTGTTAAGTACCCTTGAGTCAGAACAGATTCATAGCTGACCAATCCTTTCCCTCTTCAAGTAGGTTTTCACAGGAAGTAAACCACACAGGAAGAGATTGTCCATTTTTCCTCTGTGTATCAGCTGGTGAATTTGAACCGAGTACCTTTGTGTTCGCAGAACAATTCATTGCTACTAAGTTACCAGAGCTCGCTATAATGCTTCATAGAGTTTTAAAATTTAAGGGAAGATTATTGCTAGGTCTTCCATGGGTCTGCTGTATGGATTCAAATTGTTAACCCATAGGTGGGCAGTCAAATACAAAACATTATGCAAACTTGGCACTTCTCTACATTGGCTAAAAGAAATATTTCCATTGAGTCAATTTTGACTCCTAACAAGCTTTTGAGACTGAATAGAATAGCCTTAAAGAGTTTCCAAGTCCGTAAGTCTTTATCAAGCAGACTTGCATGTCTTTCTCCAGTGGACTGGCTGTGAAGTCTAAACTACTGCCTTCTCTATTAACAGTCAAGCACTTTACCAGGAATTTTTTGACAAAGTGTTAACAATTTACCCCAACACACACATACACAAAGGCGATCTCTATTTATCTCTTATGCTTTTGAATTAGAACCTAGTCATATCTGTCCCCAAGGTGTTTCCAAGTCTA
>NW_006399880.1:345492-345917 GCF_000299155.1 Elephantulus edwardii | reverse complement strand
CCAACACACACATACACAAAGGCGATCTCTATTTATCTCTTATGCTTTTGAATTAGAACCTAGTCATATCTGTCCCCAAGGTGTTTCCAAGTCTATAAATATTTAGGAGGGTATTACATTTTTTCTCCCCCCCAGAACCACTGGTTAGTTTGAGCTACCAGAGAGACATTGCCTTTGAGTTAGCCGCACAACTCTGTTGACTAGGCCACCAGAGATCCATCTTTCACATTCGTTATTATTGTTGTTAAGTGCTGTCAACTCACTATGACTCATATTTCTGTTGTTATATACTGTCAAGTCAGAACTGACTCATAGCTGACCCTTCAGTGGGTTTTTGGAGGCAGTAAATAACACAAGAGGAGAATACCCAGTGGATTCTAACTATGTTTGGGTTGACAGCACAGATCCTCGCCACAAAGCTACCA
>NW_006399880.1:340879-343584 GCF_000299155.1 Elephantulus edwardii | reverse complement strand
TATGGTTTTGGGCTTTACTGACAGGTCTCTCTGATTCACCTTGAGTTGATTTTTGTGAAAGGTGTGAGAAGTGGAACTCATTTTCGCTTTTTGCTGGTAGCAATCCAGTTCTGCCAACACCGTTTGTTGAAGAGTTGGTCATTTCCCCATTTGATAGGTTTTATTTCTTTGTTGAATATCAGTTGGCCATAAATAGCTGGGTCTGTTTCTGGGTTCTCAATTCTGTTCCATCAATTTATGTGCTTGTTATTGTATCAGTACCATGCTGTTTTGGTTACTACAGCTACATAGTAGGTTTTGAGGTCAGGGAGTACCACGTCTCTCATTTCAATTTTGCTTTTCAGAAGTGCTTTGCTTATTCAGGATCTCTTTCTTCTTCAAATAAACTTGACAATTTCTCTTTCGATCTACTTGAAAAATGAATATGGTATCTGTATTGGGATTGTGTTGAACATGTAGATTGCTTTGGTAGGATTATAGTTTCACAATATTGAGTTTTCCTATCTATAGACAGGGCACATTTTCCCACTTCCTTAGGTCTTTTATTGTGTCTTGCATAAATGCTCTGTAGTTTTCTTTCCGTAGATCTTTTGTGTCTCTATTAAATTCACTTGAAAGTATATAAATTTGTGACTGACTATTGTAGATGATATTGCTGCCTTTATTTTCTTCTCTGAGTTCTCTTTGATACTATAGAGAAATTCCACTAATTTTTGTATATTGATCTTATATCCTACCACTCTACTAAATTGGTTTACTAGCTCTAACAGATTATTTTTGTTATTGTTGTTGCATCCTTGAAGTTTTCTGTGTATGCTATCATATCATGTGCATTTAGCTATAGTTTTGTGATTTCTTTGCCAATTTGGATGCTTTTCATTTCCTTCACTTGTCATATTGCCCTGGCAAGCACTTCCAATACAATATTGAACAGAAGTCGTGACAATGAGCATCCTTGCCTGGTCCATGGTCACAAGGAAAATGCATTTAGTCTTTATCCACTGAGAATGGTATTGGCTCTTGGTTCTGCATATAAACTTTTCACTATGTTAAGGGAATTCCCTTTTATTCCAATTTTGTGGAATGTTTTTATGAGGCAGTGGTGTTGGATTTTGTCAAATACCTTTTCTAAATGAATTACTAAGATCATATGGTTTTTGTTATTTGTTTTCTTAATATGGTGAATTACACTGATGGTTTTTCTTATATTGAACTCTCCTTGTCCCACTTCATCATAATGAATTATTTTTTGATGTGCTTTTGGATTCTATTGGCTAGGATTTTTTTTATTAAGGATTTTTGCATCTATATTCATGATATATATTGGTCTGTACTTTTCTTTCTTGGTATTATCTTTGCCTTTTTTCTTTTTTAATTAGGGTTAAGCTTGCTTCATAAAATGACTCTGGGAGTGTTCACTGTTTTTCATTTTTTTAAACTACTTTAAGTAAAATTGGTGATAGAGCCTCTCTGAATGTTTGTTAGAATTCAATTGTAAAGCCATCTGGTCCAGGACTTTTCTTATGGGGCAGTCTTTTTATAACCTGTTCAATTCTTTTGTGATGGGTCTGTTCAAGTTTTCTACATCTGTTTGGGTCAATCTGGGTGGGACATGAATATCAAGGATTTTTTCCATTTCCTCTGTTGTTGTTGTTATGTGCCCTTGAGTTGTCTGCAACTCATTGTGAACCTATGTACAATAGCTCTGAAGCCTGTCCTGTGTGTCCTGAGCCAGTCTTACCAACTCCACTGCCCCCTCCCCTTTCCCTAGTTACTGTATCAATCCATCTCATTTGGAGTCTTCCTCTCCTGCGCTATCCCTCCACCATCCAAGCATGATGTCCTCCTCCAAGGATCAGTCCTTATCCAAAGTATGTGAGATGGAGCCTCAAAATCCTAGCCTCCATGGAGAAACTTGCTTTTACCCTTTCCCAAACAGACCTGTTTGTTTTATTGATGGTCCATGGTATGTTCAAGACTCCACTCCAGCACCACATCAATTCTTCATCTGTCATCTTTAGTTCTTGTCCAGCTCTCTGATGCATAGCAAGTAATTGTGATGATCATGGCCTGGATCAGGCACTGCTTATTTTCTAGACTGAAATTGTTGCTTTTCAGTAGTCTGGAAAGGTCCCTGACAGCAGATTTACCTAATGCATTTCATCTTTTGATTTCCTGACTGCTGGTGTCAAGAGTATTGATTGTGGAGCCAAGCAAGCTGTAACTATTAATACCTCAATCTCTTCTCTATCTATTTATCAAGATTTCTGCCAATTGGCTCAGTGGTGAGAATCTTTGTTTTCTTGATGCTGAGCTTCAATCCATATTGAAGGCTATAGTCACAGACCTTCTGCAAGCACTTCAAGTCTTCCTCAGTTTTTTTATTGGAGTATACTTTTACATAGTCCAATATTATAAATTTAATTTCATTATAAATTTAATGATAATTTCTTAATCTAGTTACCTGTGTCTTCTCTGTTTTGGGTGCTTCCCTGCCCCCCCCCTTTTGTTAAGTTTGTCAGTGGTTTGTCAATTTTATTGACCCTTTCAAAAAATGGGCTCTTGGTCTTATTGATGGTCTTAATTGATATTCTGTTCTCTATATCATTGATTTCAGCTCTTTTCCTTATAATTTCTTTTCTTCTAGAGGGTGTAGGATTAGGTTGTTCTTTTTCTAGTTGACGAAGGTGTTGAGTTAGATCACT